>NW_025764311.1:600000-1157664 GCF_021015755.1 Lentinula edodes
ACACATATCATTCCAATAGGCGGCGCCGAACGTCTAGTTGTAGATGCAGCTCTAGGACTGCAAGATTTTGGTCATAAAGTCGATATATACACCTCCCATCATGATACGAATCATTGCTTCGAAGAAACCAAAGATGGTGTGTTAGCCAGAGAATTCCACTCCGAACTTGTTTGTTACTTAGTTTTGTGGTTCAATTAGGTCGATTGAAGGTACACAACGTCGTTCCTCCATTCCCGCGCGCAATCAACGGGAAATTTCACATTCTACTTGCTCATTTACGCCAATTACATCTGACAACGTACCTCCTAAGTCCCGGAGCGCCACGGTACGACGTCTTTTTCGTCGACCAGCTGTCGACGTGTATACCATTGCTCCGTTCAATAGGCCATGCGCGTGTCGTCTTCTACTGCCATTTCCCCGACAAGCTTTTGGCAAATGGAGAGTTTATTGAGGATCCGGTCGTCAGAGCTGAGCGCAATTTGTTGAAAGGAGGGTTGCTGAAGAGGATCTATCGGTACCCTATGGATTGGTTAGAGGAATTCACTACACGTATGGTGGTAATGTGCCAATGAATTCTTTCTTAGTGCGGGGACTCATCAAAGCATCTGATCTCTTCACAGGTCAAGCCGATGTGATACTGGCAAATTCTAAATTCACTGGTCGAGTATTCAAGGATAATTTCCCTTCGATCCAACGAACACCGGAGGTCGTGTATCCTGGAATAAATATCGCAGCGTATGAGGCTACGGAGGACTCGGTAACGGATTCAGATGTTGCTGCAATTTTATCGTTAGTACTCATTGTTACGCCGTACTATTTGCACTGGGAACGTTAACGACTCACGACTTCAGCGACCGACCAACGCTGATTTCTCTAAACCGATTTGAGAAGAAGAAGAATGTAGCTCTAGCTGTGGAAGCTTTCGCCAGAATACGAACACAGGATCCTAGCACTTCGAATCTACGGCTAGTTTTGGGTGGTACGTTCCTCGCTATCATGGGTTTCGACGATCCTAATATTTCTGCAGGTGGCTACGACCCACGTCTCGAAGATAACATGCTCACACTTTACTCCCTTATTGACCTCGTCTCCAAAAAACACACTTTGACCTACAACGTCATCACCCCTTCATCTTCACCAAAAGCGGTCAAAATCCCACCTCTCAACACAACACCTGAAAACCCTGCTGTGCTCTTCCTCCTCAACTTTACAACCGCTCAAAGGACAGCGCTGCTCACCTCACCTTCCACCATTGGTTTACTCTATACCCCAGCAAACGAGCACTTTGGTATCGTCCCCGTGGAAGGAATGCTTTGTGGCGTCCCAGTACTTGCGTGCGATAGCGGCGGACCGGTAGAATCAATTGTGGATAAGCCGGCGGACGAGCGCACAGGGTGGTTGAGGGCGCCGGATCCAGAGATTTGGGCTGAGGCATTGCGTGAGATTGTGGGAATGGGGGAGGAGGAGCGGGTAAAGATGCGTGTACGAGCGAAGAAGAGGGCGAGAGAGTTGTTCGGGATGGAGGCGATGGCGCGGGGAATCGAGGATGCATTGAAGGAAGCAGTGGGTATGGGAAAAGTGCGTAGTAGGTTGACGTTTTGGTTGTTGGTGACGCTCGGGATCGTGGGTTTAGTACTTGCTTTGATTTGGGTATGAGTTGAACAAATGCAATAAATGTCCGATTTCAATTTTATCGATCTACGACGAATATGGAATAGACAATTCATAAATAGGAAGAAGTCCAGAAACTGAGGTTTACGGAGAAGATATACATAAACTAGTGAAAACTTATGGAAAAGAGTGTCACGGTGTAAAAAATGTCCTCTAGGAATTAGGCAGCGGGTAGGGTTTTCAACAACTGGTACAAAACCTCTGTAACCCTCTTCGCACCCTCCATAACCTTTTCCCTCTCCTCGTTCACTTCCAAAACATATGGCAACACCCTCGCACCAAACTTATCCGGATGATACCTCAACAACTCAGCCCTCAACCTCTCCTTCGCCTCTTTCCCTTCATACCCTGGTCTCTTCGTGTTCAGAACAAAAAAACGGATGTCATCTTCAGAAAGATCATCGATAGTAATGACGGATGTGGGCTTGAAATGGAAAACGGGCCAGGGGAGTTGGTCGAACCGCAAAGGGAAGGGAACGAACTCAACGCCTTCGCGTCTGATTGCGGCCCAGCGCCGGTCATACATTTCCCAGTGGAAGAGTTCGGGGTCGTCAGTCTGGGGAGGAATGAATGGGATCGAGGCAGATCGTTGGACTCCTGCGGTTCCGGTTTCACGAGCAGCCTGCGCTCGTCTACGAGCTTTTTCCTCTTCAGCTTTTTTCAACTCTTCAGCCAACGCAGTCTCTCTGCGGATTTTGTCCTCCCACTCAGCCTTCATCCTCGCCTGCTCTTGTTGTTCCGCTGTGTACTTTCTCCTTCGTTCTTCCTCCGCCCGAGCTTGGGCTTGCTGCGCCCACGCAGCTCGAGCCGCTTCTTCTTCCTGTTTCCTTCTTGCTTCCCTCTGTTTCCTTTCCTTCTTTTCTCTCATCTTCCGTTCCTCGGCAACCTCCTGATACACCTTATCCAATCCAATCCTCGCCTTTTCCCAGAGACTCCATTGAGGTCGAAGCGGTTGTGGAAGAGGGGTGTTTGGTGGGATTTCGCCGGCGGCGATACGGTCTTGGTGTGCACGTCGGGCGCGGTGTTCTTGGAGGATTTCTTCTTGGCGTGCCCACTCACGACGGATGGATTCGCTGGGTGGCTGTCGAGGCGGTTTAGGAGATGGCTGGGGAGGGGTTACGTGGAATACAAGAGGAGAAGGCATAGGAGGAGGGTTTGTTGCTTGTTGCGGAGGCAGGTGTGGACGGGGCTGCTGTGGATATGGCTGGTGTTGTTCAGGTTGAGGTTGAGGTGGTTGTGATTGCTGCTGCAGTTTCGCCTTCGCACGAAGAATCTTGGCCTTTTCCTCATGCTCCTTTTGCTGCCTCAACCTTTCCTCAATCCTACCATGTGCCTTTTCCACCCTCATGCGGGTAGCGAAAATCTCCGTAAGGAATCGATGCTGAAAGTTCATTTTCGACATGTTCTCGACGAAAACCGTATCCTCGTACGTTCGCGGCAAAGGACCGGTGCGTTCAGCCCGATCACAAGCAGCATCGAGCTTTGCTTGGGCAGCTTCAGGTTTGAAACCGAGGTTAGGCCCGGGTGCTGATCGTGGAATGGGTTTTCTTACGGGTTGCGGTACGGGATTAGTTGGAGGAGGAGGAGTAACGGGAAGCTTCTTACGGGAGTTTGAAGCTCTGAGAGCTTCAACACGTTTGACCCGCAAGGCAGCCGCACGTTGGCGCACGATGCTCGGCTGTCGAGGGACAGGATGAGCGCATTTACGTGGATGGAGAGGAGGAAGGCCGCGTCTAGGGATGGACGGATCACGAATTAGAGGCTGACTATTGCGAACGGAATTTTGCCGAGCGAGTTTTCTGAGGGATTTGGCTGTCTTGAGATTGGTAACGGGACGCTTCCAAGGAAGAAAAGAGGTGATTCCGGGTACTTTGTTGTATAAGCCGTGAATGGTGAGGGGAAGGTTGAACATAGTGAGAAAATGAGCTGGTGTGGAGTAAGGAAAGTGTTTTGTCTTGATGCTGGTGTCGGGTGAGTATCGAATTCGCAGGGACGTTCTTCCTATAAGTACTGTTCGAAGTTCAAGGTTGTCTTCGCAAGACAAAAGAGATTTATACTCGGCGTTTCCATCCAGGGAAATGTGGCTTGTTGGTATGGCGAAATTTGGCCACCAACCTGCGACCATTGTTCGCCCAAAACGAAAGGTCCATCCCTGGTCTATCGTCCAAAAATGGATCGATAGTGGCCATTTCGACGTGTAATCGCGTAAAATCTTTATTGTTCGTTCGACAAGTTACAATTCTGTTACGATGGTCGTCCAAGTAAACTGTTTGCCATTATGGCCAAGGCAAATCAAAGCGCCAAAACTTGATGATTGCGCCGCGAGTGTATATTACGAGTTTGAATGTAAGCCGTTGATTTGACTAGTCAGAATGCGCAGAAATGACGGAAAATAGCTGAAGGGAAAACTAGCAGAGAACGGTAAGTAAGGTAAAGCCTTAAAGCCTTCCATGAAGGTCGTAACGGTCACACTGTCACATCGTCTTACCTCTTACCACCTTGACAGACGATGATACAACTCGAAATTGTAACAGACAGCACAGCTCGACGATGTATGCGGTGTTGCTTGCCTTTTATCCTCTCAACTTGCTTTGTCCCTTACCAGGAAGGACTTTCCCTTGGACAAAATTCCGGAAAACAATCTCACGATCTCGGATCCAGAGCACATTATCCAAGCCTTCCTACGCCTCCTTGTCAAGCTTGATACAACACTCTATGTAGATATCTCGTTCGAACGGTGAATTCAACAGTAGGAAACGACCTTCAAATCGATGCTGGATAACGTCCGCAAGTTACGAATCGTTTTCATACCAAATTCAATAAACATCCTGACGAATTTGGAGAATCGAGAGGCTACAATCTAGGATGCGGTCTAGATAATGTAATCGAGGTCAAGCTCTGAGTTTCCTGTCTCATTCTTTGCCTCATATACTCTCTGTTCGGTCTTAGATTTCAATGGAACGTTCATCCCTTCACCGCGTCATCCGGAATCCCTCATGCTGTCTTCCCACTCGATCAGTCGCAGATGATTGTCCAGGTGCGTCAATGGACTCGTGTACATCAAGGTGCATCAATGGATTTTTGACATCAAGGTGCGTCAATGGACTCGTGTGTACATCGATGAATTTACTGAGATTTGTTCCACATAGGCAAAACGTCGCCGAGCGGTTTCCGGGATCACATTAGTAGTCCATGTCGACCTGTTTATAGCAGTCTTGTTGTATGCCATATAGATGCGAAGGGAAGATTTGAACGCGTGTTACGAGTCAAACTGTACGAAATGAATGAAGCCACGTACCCGAAATGCAACAAAAGCCTGATATGCAATTCTCCCTGTATTCCTTGAGCTTGGGAACTGTGTGAGGGTGTGCTTGTTTTCTTGTCAAATGATGAGCGTTGACAGATGGACCCACAATCATCCATATCATAATACAATTCGTGTATCAACTTGTGGTAGGTGTTGTTCTTCCTTCGGAATGCTTTTGTTCTTTCCTACATACTGAGATAAGGGAAAACAATAGTATCCTCATTCGTAACACAGGTGAGACCTTTAAAGGAACTCTCACTACGTACAGTACCATTCCACACAGCGAAGTTCTTCACTGTTGCTCGATCTTGTCCTTCATCTCCTCCAATTCACTCCAGTCATTCTCTGACCTTCCTTTCTTGATGCAAACGTTTGATTCCAAGCGCAGCGGGAATGCGTTCGACGGTACTCTTCCATCCCATCTAACTGTTGGTACATTACATATATATGTCAGTCACCAGATGAAAATTGTCCTGAGCGAGCATCAAATCAAACCGGTCCGATTCTTCCTGGTGAAGGTATGGATGTTTCTTCTTTGAATTTCCTCATTGAAGGATCGGCATGGTTATCAGGTCAGTTCGTTGAACCCCACGATCTAGGTTATAGCAAGATGGCTCTCAAAAAAATGGGTGTGTAATCTAAAGCCCAAGCTCAATGTTCAACTGAAAATGTTATTAGAATCGCTCTGCCTGGATGAGGCCACCAGACTCACGTCTGAACTGAAACCCCAGATGGAGAAGTTTATCAGAGACGAAATATCTTTACCGATCTGGGAACCGTCATTCGACTCGCCTCATTTGAAGATTCCAGAGAACCACAAGAAGTTCATCCACGATCTCAAAATTCCGCGAGCTCGTGGTCCTCATAAGCACCTCCCCGATATGTTGCGATATGAGCTAGGTCGTTTCCAACAAGAAGATAAACTGAAAGAACGGATAATAGGCCTATTCACGAAGGAACCCACGCACAAGTGAGTTTCCCAGTTGAATGACGTTTGTCCTCTGTAGTCAAACTTGACAATTACAGGATATTTTTGAACACTTCTGGCGCTGGAAAAACCAGAGCTGTCCTAGAGCATCTATGTTCCAGCTGGGGCCTTTATTTCTCCTGTCAGGATGATTCTCATGTTGGGTCCAAAGATGTGCCATTTGCTATGTCCAATATCAGGAAGGCTTTGCGTACGAGCAGCCTTCCTCACGCACCAAACCTTCTGGTCACATCCGCTGATATTGCCGCGTACTGCCGCGACAAAGGCCCAGAAACCAAAGACGTCACAGAACAGGATGTTCTCAAGGAAAGATATTCACAGTTTCGAAAAGACGTCCCTCAGTCCGAGAAATTTCGCTTGGCCCTCGAAAGAAATCAGCATCTTGCAGGCTCCGAGCTTCTCGTTCCATTACTGGCTCGGCTTCTTGTCTTTAAGCAATACATCGCCGCTGTTAAAAATATAAATGGAGATTTGAGCCAGATGCAACAAAAGCGTAGATGGTTACATCTACAGCTGCACCCACATTTGTTAAGCAATGATGGGCGGGAAGATCTGTTCAAAAAACTTGCCGGTGATCTTAACAAGTGGTTCGAGAGGCAAAGCCTTAATCTCTCACAAAAAACAGATATCATCGAGAGTCTCTCCCAGTCAACGGTCGATGGGATCATGGAAGCTTTAGGGCTATATAACGGAGAAAAACCGCTTTACATCGTGATCGATGAATGCCAGTTCGCCGTCACGGACATGGAAGATCTCTTCCGCTCGGCCGACTGGACAGCAAAGCGGGGTGTCCTGCGAGAAATAGCTAGATGGTGGGACTCCGTATTGAATCAAAGGTCTGCGATTCTCGTTGGTGCTCTAATTTTCACCGGGACAGGGCTCTCTAGAGAGCTCATATCTGACGTACTTTCCTCCGTGGTTATGAAACCGGACTACTGCACAAGTGTCTATGACACCGGCGCATTCGATGATCCCAAAGCTCAAATTGCATACCTGAAAAGGTTTTTCCCCCCGGATATATGGCAATCTTCTGAGCGTCTTCGGAATAGAATACACTACTGGCTGCGAGGCAGGTAAGTTGTTGTTACGAGGTCGAGTATCTCTTTTGATCATATGCTAACTCGTTTTTAGATACAGATTCACTGCGGAATATGTGTCTCTTGTGTTGCAGTGCGGATATCAAGACATGCATCAGCTCCTGGACCAGTACATCCGCAGTGTAGCCTGCTTCCGTCCTGCAGATTTTGAGGAGCCCGAGAAAGACTTTTTTGGAATTGTGACTTTGCCTACTCCAGCTTTTGGATTCGACAAACTCGATCAACGAATGAGGGAAACAGTGAGAACTATTGCTCACGAATACCTCTTTACCTCAAAATTAGAAACATGTTTGGGACAAGATGAGAGGGCATACATCGAGCTTGGGCTTGCAAGGATCAGCGGCTACAATGGGCAATTGTCATTCAAGATTGATGAACCTCTTGTCTTACTGTCATGCTCAGTGTGGTTCAATGAGCAAAGATCCCATACAATATACAAAACTCTGGCTAGTGACATTCAAATTCACAATCCTACAACTGGGCGTGATGGATTTGAAGAGTTTATTGCGTACTATCTCCTGAAAGTTTTTGAAAAGTCAAGGAAGCTGAATGATGTCTTTGACTTCGAAGGTGGGGATGACAATGGCTTGCAGAATAGGGAAGCACAATTGGTGACACTCCACCTGGACGAAGATCAGAGGCTTATGGAGGGTAAAGTCAGTTTGGCGAGGGGTACCTCGAGCCTCTTTGGACCAATAGGGCTTGCTATTGGGCCGGACGACCACTCCATTTTATATGAATGGCTTAACTTGAAGAAGCAGGCTACATTCTGTTTTCCAATGAATTGCATGGGGCCAGACATCATGTGCTTCCTGAAGCTGAAAAGTAAAGGCCCAGGCAAAAATCAGGGCAATTTTACATACGTATGCCTCGCGATACAGTGCAAATTCTACCGAGCTGAATCACTCAAGCCGTGTACCCTTAGAGGCGCTATTTCCACAACGACTCCAGGACTGTTCTTTGCGGTGAGTTTATCACATCATTCTTGCGTCGATGTCATGCGTTGGCTGAACGGCAATCTCAAGAAAGATCGAGTGACTCGAAAGAACGTCCTGGATGCTCTCCAGAACCTCAAGGACAAGGACCCACTTGCAGGTAAATTTGGCATTATACGCATTGTATGCGGCTTTCCGGTCAACATTGATCTGGGCAAGGCGTTCCCAAAAGCAGCCCCGACGAGAAGCGGAAAGAAACAACGAGTCTCAACACAGGATCCGGATCGGGACAATGATCATCCATTGGGGAAATTAAAAACAAGTCTGTTGATTTCAACTACGGAGAACGAGAATCCCACAGATGTTCTCAATGTCATCAGGCAGAGCGCACTTAACGCTAAAAGGAAAGGACTGAATTATTTGGACGAAAATGACCCAGCCGTTTTGGGTATCGACCAAAGGGGTGCTGTAGCCGTTGATTTAGAAACTGAATTTTCTCAGAGTGTATCACCTAGTGGCTCAAAGCGCAAGCGCAAATAGTCTCAATACCAGTGTTCTGTCCGGTACTTATTTCAGCCGTCATGTACTTCAGTCGGACATTTGAGTGATCACCACCCAAGTTTTATATAACCAGTAAGTATGGAGACTGTGAACACATAACATTAATGCTACTAGAGGCAATTTACTTACAGAAAGTCTAGCAACCCATAATAAGTGTAAGGCAAAGAAATGGCTCTCGGACTGCGGCTGTGATTTATACATACAACAAACACAATTTGGAATTGTAGTTTGGTAATGCAGCGATGAAAATCATCGCTTACGTAGATTGTATGGAGGAGTCGATGATGATGGAGCAGTGGAATCAGTAGGTGCCACCCTGGCTGTAGTGCGTCGTGTAGTAACATCGCTAATCCTGCCTTGACCACGATGGGATGGGAGAGGTCTACCTGTGCCTTTACTATTCTTCCCAGTTCTAGTACTAGAACCTGCAACGGCAAAGCCAACATGAGTTGCCCTTAGCGTTTGACTTTTAGCAGAGATAAGACTGGCGCTATCATCCCCTTGACTGGATTTCACGCTTTTGGTTTTGCGAGCTTCGCCAATACTAGAGCTAGCTATACCGGCATCGTCGACTATCGTAAAGGATCTGCCACGTCGCTTTTTCCCTTTCTTGGAGAGATTATCTTCAGCAGGAAGTGCAGCTGATCTATTCTTTGTTTGCGATATAACATGAGAAAGACGGCGCATCAGCAAAGCACGAGAAACCTTGCTATTGGAATCGTCCAGCCCTTTAATATTCAACAGACCAGCAGGGTACTGATCCTGAGGAATACTTTTTTCGAGGTAACTTTCGGCCCAGCAAGATCCCGAAACGCGCAAGACTCCAAAAGTTCCAACATCAAGAAGCAGATTCGGTAACTTGTTGAGGAGCGGAACTACTTCGGGCTATACCGAAAGTCAACAATTAAATCATTTTTCAAAATGTTACCACACAAACCTGATCACGGAAAACTTCATTGGGATGAAGATTTTTGATATCCTGCGCGAAATCCAGCTCACCTTTGTTCATAGATGTTGACGAAATCCATACAAAAGTCCAGAAACATCGTGCGTCAGCAAGTTGCAGACAAAATACCAGGATGAGCTGCTTGCTCGAGGAAGATGGCAAAACACAAAACGGCTCATCACGCTCGTGCTTAAACCAAGACAGTGTTTCTTCTGGGGTACTTGCCATTAGAACTAGTTTGCCATAAGCGTCTTCACTCCAGGGACACACATCTACTACTTGTAGTCGATGAGCGATCCTTGTAAAGGTGACAAGTTTTACTTGCGGCAAGGATGCAGGTAGTCCAATAACTGTAAATGCACTTGAAGGTTCACAATAATGATCTAGGATGGAGGAAAAAGACAATGCCAGAAATAGAGCAAAATGAGTCGGAGTCGGCTGGATGTCTTGAATATCATCGCGTTTATTGTTGTGAAATATCTGGATGAATTTTGCGAAAGAAAAGCACGAATTCTGCTTGAGCCAACCCGCACCATAAGTCACTGTTAAAGGCTCATCTAGGGCTATATGGGAGCAATCAGGGTCAGTGAAGTATCCGTAATCTTCGGTGACCAGAGTTCTGTCTTTTGTGGAGCAATCGACAGATCCTTCAGAAGTAGTCAAAAAAGTAACAACTGCACGATGCATTTCGACCATGCTAAGTGACCCTAGAGAAGAAAAACAAGAGAATTATGCATTGAGCGAAGACAGTAGATGACAAATGGAAATGGCATACGTTGGAGAAGCCCTGTGGGACCAAGTGGTGAATACCAATTATTATAGCGATGTTCCTCCCCCCTTGAATATTCCTCGTTATCATCTGGGACATATTCAGTGAAATTCCCGATGTAATTACCCAGTAACGTATGAGGACTCTGATAATTGTTACGCAACAAGACAGCAAGGAAGGAAGCTGTATAACGGTGTCTGACCATTTGAAAATAGTGTCATTACTTTGGACGACAACGTAGGACAAGTCGAATCCAGACGAACCTTCCACGCAGCCAATACCACATACGGGCTATCAAAGCCTGTCCTGTGACTGAACTCGAAAATGAATCAGGCATGAATTGGGAGACATAACGCCGGTGATCCTCTGGATCATTGAAAGACCCAGTATCTGAGCACCAGCGAAAATCATCCCACTCGCCAACCGTCGATTGGAAATGATCTTCAGGAATCATAGTGCCAGCGACAACGAATCTGATGGGTATCTTCGAACTCCCTATCTGCCGTCGCAGGCCGCGTATGATCTCTTTCAGAATTGGATAACGGCCGTGCTGGTCCTCAAACGCTTCGTCGTGCTTTCGCGACGCTACATTGGCTTCATCTATCGCAATGTAAAAGGAATCACCTGCGGTAGACATTTCCGGTGAGTTCCAGAAACTCTGTATTTCGTCCCAGGAGTGCGTAATAGCTTCGTCTAGATCTTCGTCACTCAGGAAACCTTCGCTTATTTTGTATTTGAGCATACTAAATGGGTCGAAATAGGGTATGATATTCGTTGGGAAAATTTGTGATTCCAACCAGCGCCGCCGGTGCTCAACACTAAATCCTTGAGTTGAACAGGCCTCTAGATACATTTTGAAGATAAGTAACCGAGCCAAGAGGACTTCGCTAACCGCGCGATACACTAAATGTATATTCGTCTTCAGGGACGAGGCGTAGTTGTCGCTGGAAGTGGATGATAAGCGGGTGGTCCATGTAGCATTTTCGTTTATGTTGTCCAAAGCGAATGGGATATCGGCGGCTCCTAGATTGAAAGAATCGAGAGAACATGTCATATATAATCCCCAATGCAGGCACAGTCCTTCGAAAAGAAGCTTGGTTTTTCCTGTACCCGAGGTGTTTACCAAGAACCTACGCGTAATGGGCGTGAGCAACAATGATCCTTGACAGAGAAGGAATGTTCTCGTACGTGTCTTTAGAAGAAGAGAAAACCCGGTCCAATCTGTTTCTGAGTTTGTCGTTATGTTGAAAGCTGCCCAAGTCATATAGAATAATCAAAGGTATTTCTTTCATCGGATAACCTAGCGGAATACGGAGATTTTCGATGTAGGCTGTGGTCTCTGGATCTATATGAGCATCTCTACTCGAGCTCTTGGGTGGCATCCAAGAAGGTCCTTTCCATTCGCCTTTTGCAATCAGCGTTATTCTCCCGTCGGAAAAGATCTCTCGAAGTAATTCGTTCATTTCCTCGAGGCGAGGCTGAAAACGCCAAGCGTTTCGTCGCAAGTATGCTGATGAAGAGTGCATGAGAACCTTTTCCTACAGACAGAAGAGAAGACACACTGCAAAGGTTATCGAGCGCCTCCGAGTTTTGTGATTTATGCGCCTCCTTTAGCTTCTCGTGAAGCTCGGGTTCTGTCAACAAGATTCTGGCGCAGAGTTCCAATGAGATATTCTTGCGTGCCTCCGGGGTGAGATATGCATGGAGGAATTTAGAGGCAAGGTCTGACTCTGTAACGTCTGGAAAATCTCTGAGAAGTTCCTGTTGATCGAGAGCAGCCATTGAGCGACGTAAATGACACTCGAATTAGCTGAATATTGTGAATGAAAGACTTGGGCTCATGAAATTGGCATTAAGGAAAGAACTTCAACAGTCTCAATATTTCACAGCCCGGAACTGCCGCCGCCGGGATCAGTCATAGGCCGGTTACAGTGTGTACATGTAGGTCCATTGTCCATTCCACCCACCAACTAAATCGAAATGACACCATTAATCATCGTCAAGTTTAATGGCTGCTCTAACTCAGCAGGAGCAAGTCCTAGGACTTTTTTCGAACATCGACGATCCAGAAGTCGCTTGCAAATTCCTCCATGCCTATCTCGCTCCTGGAGCACTGAAGATCCCATTTGAACTCTGCACTAGAATCTTGTTAACAGACCCTGCGCTTCACGAGACGGTGAAGGAGGCACATAGATTGCAGAATTTAGAGGCGCTCGATAAGATTTGCGGTGTGTCTTTTAACTCTTTATCCGTAAGGTAGATATCCTTACACACTATTGCAGTATATATACAACGAAACGCTTGGAGATTTCAGCCTCACCTCGAGGACATGAACCAACTACTTATGGGAATTTCTTCCAACGGGAAAATAAATATGGTAGCAAATGGTGAATGGAGACGACCCTTTTGGACACCGCCCAAGAGTTTGAGCGATGACAGTCATGCAGAATCAGAGACCACTGCTTACATTGAAAGCCTACATATCCCGCTAGGAAATCCCAATAAAGAAATACCTTTGATCATTCTCCATGAGCTGGGCAGTTTCCAATATAATGTCAAACTCAGAAACAGATTAGACCGAATTTTTTCGCCTTCCAGCCACACGTACGAGGGTTTTTCTCAAGCTACTAAGTCACTCACCCTCATTATCCGCAGGTTTCTTGTAAACACATCGGGTACAGGAAAAACGAAGCTTCTTTTCGAAGGATTGTGCATGCACTGGGGATTCTATATGACGTGTGCTATCGATTCTTTCAATCTGGGAGCAGCCGATTTCCCTTTGGCCGTGAGCAACCTGAATCGAAACTCTACTTGGACCGCCTACCTACCATCCACTTCTTCCGCCAATCACGTATCATTATTACAAACTAATATTCGTCTAGTCTACCGTGCGGTCAGCGAAGTCCTCCTGACTCGGTTGCTCATCTTCAGGATGTACCTAGAAGCATGTGCAAAGGAAGGATTTTGTCTCCAACAGCGACAGCGCTGGTTGGAATTACAAATTTTCCCAAAGAATACCATATCTTCGTCCGACGCATTTGGAATGCTCAAATACAAAATAACCAGAGCTGGTCTAAGTGACGATGATCTTGACAAAGCCATCAGGCACTCTTGGGACGAAATACAGAGTTTCTGGGACTCGCCGGAAATGTCAACTGTCGGTGACTTCCTTTACATCGCACTGGATGAAGCCAATGTAGCGTCGCGAAAATACGATGAGGCGTTTGAAGACCATCATGGCCGTTATCCAATCCTAAAAGAGTTAATACGTGGCCTGCGGCGGCAGTTAGGTCACTTACCTATCCGATTCGTTGTCGCTGGGACTATAATTCCTGAAAATCATTTTCAATCACTGGTAGGCGAGTGGGATGATTTTCGCTGGTGTTCAGATACTGGATCTTTCAATGATCCGGAGGACCACCGACGATATGTTTCCCAATTCATGCCTGTTACATTTGCTAGTTCAGTGACAGGACAAGCCTTGATAAACCGTATGTGGTATTGGTTGCGTGGAAGGTGCGTTCACCCCGATTGAATCGCAGTGACCCTGTCGCCTCATGAATCCACTCAATTCGACTTTTCTTTTGGTCAGGCATCGTTACACGGCGTCGTTCCTTGCCGTTTTGTTTCATAGCAATTTCACCAGTCCTCATACGTTACTGGGTAATTATATCAGAAACTTCACTGAATATGCGCCTCATGACAATGAGGAGTATTCAAGAGGTGAAGAGGCTCGCTACAATAATTGGTATTCACCGCTTGGTTCCAAGGGTCTTCTTGAACGTATGTCGTTTGTCTCTTCTTTATCTCTTCGTCTCTAATCAATACATGATCTTTTTCCTTCAGGGTCACTTAGCACGGCCGAAATGCATCGTGCAGTCATTGCTTTTTTGACTACTGCAAGAGGAATCATTAATTGCTCGACAAAAGACCGAATTTTGATCACTGAAGATTACGGATATTTTATGGACCCCGAATGTTCCCAAATCGCCTTGGACGAGCCTTTGACAGTGACCTATGGCGCAGATTGGCTCAAAAAGAATTCGTACTTTTCTATCAGAAAGTTCATCAGCTTTTTTTGCAACCATAAACGCGACGATATTGAAGAAGTGACTCCAAGTCATTACGCCCTATATCTGGCGTTGACTTTTGTATCTACTCTGGACCATCTGTGCGATACCTCGGATGTTTTCACAGTTATCGGATTACCTCCTACATCATTACCTCAAGTGAAACTTGTCACTTTCACAAGGACGACTCGTCGACTAAAGGCAGTAGATGTGCACCCTTGGGGGGAAGAGACCTATAATAGATTAGTTCTCATGGCAAGTTCTCAAGAGGAAATGCTCTCCTGGTTCAAGCACGAGCGTGACGAACTGTTTTGTGTTCTGCAGCATCCTAGGAGCATTGGACTGATATTAGTATTTTGTCTGCAACTTGCAGATGCTCGGTGTTTCTGGGTTTTCGTACGCATTTCGTCAATATATACGAATAAAGAGGACCCGAATATCATACAACATATCAAAGATCTGCATCCTAATGAAATCTTTCATGATCAGGTATGATTTGTGGTGCATTCAGGACTCTCTCGTGATGGCTAATATCGGTCATTGACAGCCCGGAATCCTTTCCCTTCTCAGCGAGCTACCGAATCTTTGCCTTGATGTAGGACCCTTTGGGGTGCTACGCGTTTCAGGATCTTGCTGGCCCGAAAAAGTCATGAAAGACAGTATCCCTCAGGAGCTATTTCCCACTGGTCTATTGAATATTGAAGGGCTAGATGAGGCAGACAAGAGAGTCTCTCATGACATGCTAATGCGCCGTCTTTCTCAAATAATTGCGCAAAAGATTAAGAATGACCCGCAAGTTGTGTCTCCAGGGATGGTAGATGAGGAAGATTCCCACCAGAAAGGTAAGAGGCAACGTGGCAGATCCTTGACGGTAGTCGACGATACCGGCGTAGCTCCTTCTGGTAATCTTAGTGGTACCCGCAAAACCAAGAGCTTCAGACTTGATAAGGAGGATGATATTGCAGGTCCTAGTACTTCTGGGAATCGAAGAACCAAGGGTCCCAAATCCACCAATGTCAACTCTGTTACACTTGGTTCTAGTGCCCGAACTGGGAAGCATAAAGGTATCGGTAGACCTGTCCGATTCCGCCGCGGTCAAAGCAGGATTGGAGACATTGCTACAGGACGCGCTTCAGCCGGATTAACTCGGCCAGACGATTCCAATTCTTCTTCTTCATTACCCTTGACTCTTCCATACAATCTGCGCAAGCGATGAAACATTGTATATGTATCTTATTCAACTCAAATTATACTGTCGTGATGCCTTCTACAGTAAAAGCGTTTTCGTTGTGCTTTTTTACAGCAATCATCGTGAATGAATGTGATCGACTTGTTGCTGCCGCGGCTTGCAGGAGAATATCTTTAATGATAGCTCCCCTTCATCGTCGAATACCCTATTTGTTGACACCTCCGTCATACCAGCAGACACCAAACACATTAACCCAATGTTAGGATCGTTCACGGAGAGAACGAGGCGGTGGCAATGGCAGTACTAGTTGATGCAACACAGTAATAAATATTCATCTTAGTGCATACGTAGCCCGGAGCGAAATTGACATCTACCAAGTATCCTCGCCACTTTCTGAAGCAGTACGTGGGGGGATATACATATACGAGCAAAATCCTAGAATTTAGAGATATCTATCACCTTGCTTTACCCCAGAATTGGACATTTTTGGTGTGCAGGCACACTTTGAACTTGTTTTGTTCTGAAGGTTCTCACCCTCCTTCTGAGGCCCTGTACCCACTCGCGGCGCGCCCTGTGAATGTACCCAGCAAGGTGTGGTTCATGACATGCATGACAGTGGAGCCTAGTCGAGATAAGAGGCTGAAGTAAGGAAACCTCCTCACGTTGGTGCGGCCCGGCACGCTATACGAGGTGTTTCAAGTTGTTTGAAATTTCGTCGCTAAAAATGCCTATAAGAACCATCGAGAACCTGACACGCTCTTCCTTCCACTCATCTTCGTCTCCGGCTGGACCGGCGATAATTGTTCAATTTTTACTACCTGCCACACACACAACTTCCCTCTGGTTTCCTTATGCGTTTCTTAACCACGCTCCTTCCCTTAATCACCCTCGCCGTGCATGTTGCTGCGACTAATCCCGAACAAGGTTCGATTCCGCTCACAATGATCCATCCCGGAGCCGTTCATCTACCTGACCCTCCTCCAACTTACAACGAGGCTACGAGACCTAATGCTATCATCCCTGCTGCACACTACAGCTCGGCACAGGACGGCACGGAACAACCGCCATTGTCAGGTATATCTCCCCGTTGTCATCAGCAGGCAATACAACGTGGACTGGAACTGGGTAGACAAGAGTTAGGACCAAATCATCGGGACGTATCAAATTTGCGGGCAGTGATGGAACGAGTCACTTCTGTAGAGGATGCATTGAAGCGACATCCTCAAACACTGATAACGTGTTTTGCTTTCACAGTCGCAGGCGGATTAGCTATGGTGATGATCTATCTGACAAACTGTGGCGGAAAGGGTGATTGGACCTGTAACCCTTTCAGTAAACGGAATGGTCTTGGGAGTAATCCGCAGTGCAAGCATTTGGATATAGAAGTTTGTCGTAATCCATCACCGACGGTGAGTTACTGTTCGTGATTAAATTTGTCGTTTACTCGCTCAATATTTGTTTTTTCTTTGACCTAGAACACACATTCTCCACCAAAGGCTACAGGAGAACTCGCAAAGAGAGATGCCGCGAGAATGTCCTATCGCCGCCGTCTTGAGCTGGTGTGATGTGATCAGACAGGGGAATGAGGAGTTCAGGGCGGCTCACGGAGAATGAGGCGATGGCTGTATAGCGAGGAATTGCAGTGCAGAAGAGCGAGAGCTGAGCGCTGAGCGTTGAACGTTGAACATACAGCAAACTTTCTTGCTAGTAGTGTTAAGCTATGTATCTGTGGTGGAATGTGAACTGCGAACGATGAAGGAAAGACCCTGGATTAATTGTCTGACCTACATACATACATCTTCCTGCATTCTGTAATTCCCGAGGCCTGTTGTTTGTCAAAACATCCTTCCTCTTGGACAGCATGGTTGTCGGCCTGAGTATCTGGAAATATACCACAAGGAGAGACCAAAAGCTTTAGTCTTTCTGAGAAACTTCTCCCCCGGTACATTCCATTCAAGTTGATGCTCAGACCTGGTTTGATTGTGGAAGAAGGCTTTTGATCCGGAGACAGTCAGTATTCCAGCCTTCCAGGTCAAGGTTTTGATTATGATGGAACATAGGGCATAGAGGATAAAGGGATTGAGCGTTGAGAAACTCCCGGCAAACGCAATGTCTGAATGGTCTGTACCATATGAGGTCTTAGTACCAGCTTCTGATGCCCCTACATCTAATCCCAATCCAACATCATGTCACGTTGATCTCAGGCATTCCTCGTAAGTACGCGTATAGAGCAGCATGGATACCTGGTGCCAGACTGTTCTACATAGGAGACATGGGGGTTTGGATGAGGTGGCAGGGATGGGAAGAAGGGGTATTGATGCTTTGACTGGGTGTCGGTGGTACTACTGATATAATACATTGGAACGTGGCAGATTGAACGTAACGCTGAGTGCTGAGTACTGAGATGAAACTCGAGGAACGTGGCGCGGGTTCTAGGATGAGACGATCGTCGGCGGCAAAGTTTGCGGGATGGTCGAAAGCAGTAGAGGCAAATTAGAATCCGGTACAAGTTCTGCTAGTTCCAGATCTATTCTGCGCTGCGTGATCCCAGCCTATAAACCTTTCGAAGCGGGACTTAAGAGAATTGGATTGGATGTAATGCGACGTGTCCTCTCCTCAATCTGGTCCCGTCCATCCCAACCGTCGCAAATCACGTCTACACTCCTCCGTCTCCTTCTCAACACGAATATAATCTTCAACAATCTGCGCAAACCCTGCCCTGTCTGATTCGGGACTCCCATCCACCAGTCGCATCAAACGCGCATATTCTTCAATTTGACTGTCCAAAGCTCGCTCTTCCTCTAACAAGTCATCAGCCTCATCCCTCAACTTGTCCTGGGCAATGGAAAGAGCCTTGATCATCGTTGCGTCTGGCTGGGTTTTTGAGACATATCCGTAAAATTTTTGATGTGACCGAGCTCTCATAAGGGAAAGCTTAACGAGAGACGCTTCGATGACTGCAGCAGATAGGGCATTATTTGCTTTGTGTTTTTCGTTCAGGGCAGGAGGGATGGTGGATATAGCATCGAGAAGTTCCGTTTGAAGGGTGATATGCAACTATTAGGGAATCGGATGAGCAAATGGAAAACATGTAGGCATGATGAGTGTGTACTTCGTTGATGCGCGAAATCACGTCGATGGAAGAAGACCAGGTAGAGGAGAGTTCGGATTCTAGAGATGCGATGTCTTCTATTTCTTTGTGTATTTGATCCAGCAGGGGAATATCTACGTCGCCTAGAATGGGCTATGTGTCTATAAGCCGCAGTACAAGAGCTCTCGATAACGTACCACCAAGAAACTCGAGTATCGACGACAGTCTTGATTCTATCTCTTCAGAAAGTCGCGCTTCCAAGGCAGAATCATTCGAAAGCTTCAGAAAGCTTCAGAGGTTGGTGAAACTATAGCAAACGAGTCAAGGCACCTTGGAGGCAAAGCTGGAGGGGTCTATCGAACGTTGGAGATGAGTAAGGGATCGAGCGAGTTCCTGAAGTTTACAACAGTCAATTTGAGGGCTGTTACGAAGACATATTGTCCCTTACTTGGTCATTGAGCGATAATTCAGACAGTAATTCGTTCAGAATCTTCAAACGCAGGACGTTTGTCTTCCAATATGTCAGGTAACTTGTCGGCAAAGTTCAGTGAAGAGTGAATTCCAACCGCTCACGCAATTTGTTGTGGACATTGAAGGTTAGCCAGAGTGTTTATAAACGCCGGGACTCGGAGCGTTAATCGAGCGACCGTCCCGGACCTTGCCGCTTTTCACCAACTCGCTGAGACTCGCTCCAACTCGAATGTACTGTTCAACGCTGAAACAAGATCTTTCAGGACCACAAATTTCTACCTACGTTAAGGATACATATGTTGAAGCCAAATTCAAAATCTGGAACCGTCCTGTGAATTCTTTAAGCTACTGAACAAATCCTTGCACAACTAGTCCAAGTGACCTTACACTGTTTGCTCTGCCTGGAGCCCCTCTTGCGGAGGAGCACATTTATCACGCAGAACAAATTTCCTCTCTCCTTAGATCTTGCGCTGAGGGAGATGGCGTGGCACGTAGAACTTTGCAAACTTTGCAGGGCAATGTGGAGAGCGCAACTTGAAACAAAGCGCCTCAAAGCGCTCTCCCACGAGCAATGCAGTTGTGTTTGTGCTGCGTACATGAAGAGGTACTGTGGCGAGAGTTTCGACATTCATGACATCGGTCAAAGCTGCAACGGCAATAGAAAAGTGGCATCCTGTAGTCATATTAAAAGAGCGGAGTAGTATTTGTTGTAGCTAAATAGAAGGGAATTGGGGGGAGGGGAGGAGTCGGGTGCACGTACTATTATGATTCTTGTGGTCTGAGACTATGGCAGAGGTCAAGAGAGGTAATTGTTGAACGAAACATTTGATTCACTGGTACTGCTCCCGCAACTATGACTGTGATTTAAGACAAACGAATGACCCTGAACAAACCAGGACCAGGGACCTCCCTTTCTGACTGGGGTGACAATTTCTCCCCCGAAAATCCTAAATACCTGTGTACGCTCTCATCATCAGATTTATGCCCCCTACTCCTCAGCCGACGTCGATTCCACCCAAAGCTGATATGAACTAATAATCACCAACATAGTTCTAATCGATATTCACCTATATTCATTCCTGAATCAACAAACCTCCCCTGATCGAGGCCAGTTACCAGGTCAAACAAAAAAGGTACGAGTTTCATCCTATAAGTTCATCCTATAAATTCTGCACCAAATACCCATATCCAACATACCATGATGACTTCTGCAACCTCTCTTGTTTCACTCCCTGTTGAACTTGTCGAGCAAATCATCACTTCCTTCTGGTCCCAGCATCAATCCACACACCATCGCGTCACATTTATGAAATCATCCCTTTGTGTCAGCCGCAGCTGGGCAATCCTGTACATGCGCGCCTTTTGTCAGGACGTACACATTCCAAGCGGAGAATTTGCGCTGAAATTTCTTGAGATTTTGCGGAACGAATCTCCCGTATATTCATATTTTACTGAGAACGGCACATTGTTCGATCGACGTTGCCGTTCGCTGACGTTCCAACGCGACAATGAAGAAGGGATAGTCGAGAAGCCAATCGCTCCAGACCCTAGTCGGTCTTCTTCCGTACTTTTTCAAGGCTTTCTCAAGAATTCCCCGACACCGGAACACCCAATGGGTCTTGCCATCTACACCGTCTTGCGGTTTTTATATTTCTCCCCGCACCTCATACCCAACCTCCGGCGCATCTCTTTATTATTCAGCAACTCGACA
The DNA here is from genome assembly GCF_021015755.1 of Lentinula edodes. Taxonomy (NCBI): domain Eukaryota; kingdom Fungi; phylum Basidiomycota; class Agaricomycetes; order Agaricales; family Omphalotaceae; genus Lentinula; species Lentinula edodes. The sequence goes on from NW_025764311.1 coordinate 620,807, forward strand.
ATGAGCGATCTCTTCACTCGAAACAGATTTATTGGATTCCCTACTCAGGTTACCGAGTTGAATATCAGGTTCACATATGGGCCGCGCACGCCCAAGGACGTGCTGAAAAAGATTGCTAGAAATGAAGCCGTCGTTGGGTTGGTTCCTGGGAGTATGAAGAGGGTGAGGGTATTGAGGGTTACAGGACTTACGAAGTCGGCTGTCAGGGAGTTGGTTCTAGCGTGTGTGAACCGGGAATCAGTCGAAACTGAGGACGGGCAGTGGACCTTCGGGCGAAAGAAAAGAATCACCACTGAAAGGGCAGGGATATAAATCTTAATAGGTGTAGGAGGGTGCCGCAGATATATCTACTTCAATGATGCCCTTGGTCGCTTCAAGCTCTATTATAATTGTTTGTGCCGAGTAATGTTTATAAGTTGAATGTGTTTTCTCCCGCTTTGCTTCGCCTATATACACCACTTTGTGTTACACTATTCGTACAATCAATAACACTTACACAATCTATGGTCCATCTTTTCTATCAGGCTTTACAACCGCTGTATATCTTCAACTCGTTTGTTGGAAGTCCGTGATAAATTTTAATGACTTTCATCCACATTCAGTATCAACATTGTAAAGAATCGTATCTCTTCGATGAAAGCATCACCTCGAAGAGCTGTTGGAAAAATATAAGGCAGGAAATTAGAAATGATATATCACAAGCTCATACCCTCGTTGATAGTATGCATCCCATTATACACGTCATCTCGATCGCCACGGTGGGAGTAGCGGAAGATGTTCTCCGTGAGATTCCAGTAGAAGCGTGTATCTACAAAATCAAGGTCAGCCAACCCTTATTTTACGTTGAAAATAAGTGGATTCGTCAAACTTACCAGTGTTCCCTACGATGAATTTTATGAAAATACCTTTCAGTATGAAATCGAAACGAATAATAATAATTCCAAGTACCTAATCCCAACGATGGGCTGACGACTACACCATCCGCTTCATATCTTGAAGAACTCTGTAGCGTTGCCTTGATTGTGCCAGATAATACGTCGTATAGATGGTTATCTGCGATAGGCGTGATAGGAGAAGGTTCCAGTGCAGAATAGAATGCGTCTGAGAGGACTATCTTCCCAAGTCTGGATATCTTATGACCGCAGTGGATATCCTCTCCGAAGGCCTGGACTGATAAATTGTATCGAGTTGCGAAAGGAAGCACAAGGTCCTTGATGTGATTCTTGACTTCCAAGGTGGAACTATGATGAGACGAAGTGATTAACCTTGACAATCTACAAAATAGGAAACAGGTATGTATAACAAACCTATGTTCTGCTATTCTATGATTGACAACAGCTCCAGCCCTTTCAGGTAACACATTAGTTTTGATGCCTCCTGTTATTAGATCTACCGCTTGTGTCGTGTGGGATAATACATCGAAGAAGGGTACAGAACTGAATAAAGCCTTGGAAAAAATTTCAAGAGCACTTTCGTCGTGGGCATTCATTGCACGTCGAGCTAAGTCTTTCATACTGTGCGGGAAGCTTCCTTCGGGCGCGTGTTCTACGGCGCATTTCGCTGCAGCAAACGCGGTCCCGTTCCGGGTTAGACGGGGAAGATGCGGATTTGCTTCGAGCGAAACAATGAGAAGAGACAACAAGCCAATGCTCTAGACGTGAAAATATGTAAATCAGAAGTTGAATAAAACATGCGAAGAGTTATTGGTATTGAATACTAACTGTGTGTTCAGGCGGAATACTTGAATGACCTCCTGGAGCTAGAATTTCGATGCTCGCATCGAAATATCCCTTTTCTGATACACCAGGAAGCGCAAATATCGTCCCTTTTTTGACGTTCTCGGCGTATCCTTCTACACGAAGAAAAGAGAATAGAAAACGATCGGCTCCCGAGATAATACATGTGTACAAACACAGAAAGCATGCGCACCTCCTTCGTCCAATATCATTGCAAATGCATTTTTACCATACCTTTCTTCGAGAAAGGCAGCAAGTTTTTCGGCACCCTATTGACTTTGATAAGTGATAGTCTTTGTCGGACCCACTGTGTCGGCACCGAGAAAATTGTGCGAAAGTTAAATAAATACCTCAGTTCCTGAAGCTTCTTCGTCAAACCCGAAAGCAAGGACAACTGTGCGTCGAGGTTGGAAGCCGGCTTCTAATAATGAATTGACAGTGATTCTAGAGGATAGTATGAGTGGGACGTGATTGTCCGGAATATTGTGATAATTTACAGCTGGGCTATAAGATCTGCCTTATCATCTACGCTGCCTCTACCCCAAATCCATGTTCCTACAGAAGAATAAATCACATCGTTTAGCGATTATAGATAATCCACATACCGTCGTAACTGCCGGAGTATGGCGGATGTACCCATTTATCCTCATTTGACCAATCCACCGGGACCACATCTGTGTTAAAGATGATGTTAAAGTTCAAAATTCAAAATCGTGACTCGAAGCGGAGTTATGCTTTCCAGAAAAAAAAATTATGCCCACCTTGGTGCGCTGTGAGTAGCAGAGGCTTCAATGTAGCGTCGGAGCCCTGCCAATGGAGCACAAGACCATATGTGTTGACAGTTATGACCTTGAGAGTGGAATATCTACAAAAAACGGGGTGGATCCTTTCAATACTTGTATCAGATGGAAAGAACCGCAAGACGCATACATGAGAGGAAATGCGCCTTCCAAGTATATATTAAAGGTCTTGAAGACATCCCAACGATCGTCCTGCCCAACCGGGAGAAGATCATCGTATGATTCTGTTCTAAAGTTCAAGGTCAGAGGGGAAACAATTTAACAAAGATTATGTCTACGGGATTTGGACAGAAGCACCAAGAAGTTGGTACGATGAAGATTTGAATGTTTCAGAAAAGTACATGGTGTCAAGTCGCTTGCTCAACTCGGCATGAGCAGTGGGAAATAGAGGTTCAACTTGAGGACATAGAGTGCTGTCTGGATCCGAAGTCTGTAATGAGGGAAGGAGTATGGTAACAAGCGTGTTATATTGGCTGACAAGCACAATCCTTAGGCCCAGAATCTTTTCAGAGTTGATCCATAGACTAAGGAGGACAAGGGATGCACAGAATAGCGAAAACGCAGGACGATACGAAATAGGTTTCATCCGCTACAGCCAATCGGAGAAAGTAAAAGAACAGGTGGTGAGGGCAACATGACGTCCACTGAAAAAAAAGCCTAGGCCGGTTATAGAAAACTGTGAACGCTTGGTAAGAGGTTGGTACTTTGTATGACTTATTCCGCCTTATCTTCGGAGACGGCCGGACTAGTTGACAAATATAGGCAAGCGGCTATATTTGGGCTATATACAGATAGACGGACACAGAAGTCCACCTGGCTTACGTCAGGTGGCCATGGACCGGCCTCTCATCAGAGCTGTGCGGCAGGCACTCTGATATTGGCTTAATGGGGAGGGTGCCCCCCAGATCCATCACCCACACCAAAAACACCTACACATATGCCGTGGTCCCCGATGCTATGCCGATGTTGCAAATCGGATCGGGTAACCATGTGGACGGCACCACATGGCATACTCCACCCCGTGAATAGGGAGTCATGATCTATCATTGCAAAGTAGAACAGGCGGGTTAGGGCAGCAGTTAAGCCCTCTGATGAGCCCCTTCGCAAGGGCGAAACCCGCACAAAGTCCCTACCTTTCGGGTTCGAACCCCAAAGCTGCCTAAACAGGAACAGTTGGTTGCAGTTCCGATTCTCGCGTCAGGTCCGAAAGACCGAAGCTAACCGACGATGCCCGAAGCCCAGAGCGTCTTTTACCCGTATCAGATAACGATCACATACATTATCAGATAAGATTTTTTATATCACGCCATATGATTATCACAGCCATTTGCTTGATCTGCGTACCTTCGCAGTTACCCTCGTACTAGTAGTAAAGAACCTAGCAAGATGGTTCCGCGCGAATACTTCCCATCGAACATAAATTTTCCGCCAAAGCCTTTTTGCTCTCTTCCAGCTTCTTGTCCTCTTCAACAAGGCGACGCTTCCTGCGAAAAAATGCCACTCAAAGCAGTGCTCCGGGGGAATTCTCTTGAAAACACTCCTAATTCCTCTGATCAACAACAACCTTCACGCTCGGAGCACGACGGTTCAGATGATTCGGGTGGTTCTTCTGTATCTGCTGAGTTCACTGAACTGTGTACAGAAGACTGTCATCTTATCACCTGTGCTGATCCCACGCACGAAGCAGCGAACTGTACAGCTTCTGGAGACACTCTCGTCTGTCCAGATCCAAAGGACTGCAACGTGGTTGACAAATATGTAAGTGTAAAAAAATTTTCCAACAACCATCTTTCTCTGACTTTCGGTCATAGCTGCAATATTGTACAGATTTGCACGCATATCTTACTGAGCCCAAAAGTTACCCGAGCATCTATCATTGGCATAATAGCTCGTCAATGGAATACAGAACGGACGAGACAAATGTCTTTCACTCAACCCATCCAGATGGTCAAACAGGCCTCTCTTACTCCCTTGAAGTCCCTGAAACGAGCCATTCACAAGACAGTTTACCGACGTCCAATCTATTCACTGGCAACCTTTCGGGCCAACTGCCAGAATATCCGTTTGACTATTCCCAACAGTATGAGCCTAGCTCGCACACGCACTCAACCGTTACGTCGCCACTAACTCTCCCTCACGCAACTTTCTCCCCCTCACCTCCTCACGTGTCTCCTACTGATTCCCCGATATCCTTAAATACCTTGGAACAACCAACACCCTCGAACGCTCCTGTCTCTCCTATCGCTTGTATGTGGGGAAATTGTCACGCAAGATTTTCTGCTGCAGATGAGCTAATCGAGCACGTCAATGCTGAACATTTGATGTTGATGTCCTCAGCCGCAAATTCAAAACATAATGTCGCTTGTCAGCCCAACGAAGAGCATCACGAGTATTTTTCTTGCTTATGGAGAGATTGCCACGAATTTTTTCCCGAATTGGTCGATGCTCCGTCACACGACAAGCCACACTTACCGTACGACCAGTTCACCGTCCATATTCTCTCTCATCTAGGTTATCCTGGTCCGAACCAATCTACCCTCCCAAAGTATCCGGATGATTATCCGAAGGAATACATCGACATGTACGCTCACTCGTTTCCAAACACCTCCGAGTCCGCCGCAGAACGTGCCAGCGACTCGTCTCGAAGCGAGAGCGCCTCCTCGCGCTCTGTGACCCCACCGTTTTCAATGGAGGGGCAGGAGCATTTGCACCAGTGCAAAGGGTCACATATGTGTCGTTGGAATGGATGTGGCCTCACGTTTGACTCCTGCGACGACCTTACGACCCATCTGACTCAGGCGCATGTTGGGAGTGGGAAGCCTCACTATGATTGCTATTGGGGCGAATGTGTTCGGAATGGACAGAGTGGATTCACGAGCAAGCAGAAAATATGTCGACATCTGCAGGTAGGTTTAATTTTCTGAATCAGTTTACTGCCTGACCAGGCGCTGATGAGTTCAATCATACTTCACAGTCGCATACAGGGCACAGACCTTTCCAGTGTAACCTTTGCCACCAAAACTTTTCTGAGGCGGCGACGCTGCAACAACATATGCGACGACACACCAGAGAGAGTAAGTCGCCACCGCTTAATCGCCGTATTCATGGTTCTGATGATTGGTTTTCGTTCCAGAGCCATATGCATGTGATCATCCTGGTTGTGGAAAATCATTTGCGATCACTGGCGCATTGACAATTCACAAACGTACTCACAATGGCTACAAGCCGTTCAAGTGCACTTTCTGTGACCGGTGAGCCTTAACAGATTTCGCTGGGTCTGCCCATATAATGCTAAGTTGCAATCTCTCACAGTGCATTTGCGGAATCGTCCAATCTCTCGAAGCATGTCAGTCGTCGTATCAGTTCCTACTCTCGATATCTTTACTAAATTATTATCTCCAGCTCCGCACTCACACCGGTGCTCGTCCTTACTCATGTCTCGAACCTGGATGCAATAAATCATTCGCTCGACCCGATCAGTTAACTCGACATGGGAATGTACATAGAAAGAAGGCGCAGAAGGCAGCTGCCGCATAGATCATACCAAAATCGGACTCTTTCTACCAACTCGAAACGAAGCAGTATACGAACCCCACTCAAAAGCACCAGTCTACCACAGTGCATGTATAATTTACCTATGCATTGTCATGTTCTCGTCTGTATGTAGCAAGTCGCTTGTATGATTATCTTTACCTATTGTCAATAGTCTCTCATAGTTCAATCTTAGCATCCAACGTTACATAGGAGTTACATATATGATAGTGTTTACATAAAAGAACGCATACATAGTAAGCAGTAAGGTCTAAAGGTATGTCCAATGCAGGGGACTGGAACATATATGCAGGTCCAACATTTGAACTAGAATTCTACCAGGGGTTCAGGAGTTTCTTCCGAAAGTAGAGCTATAATTGGAGGAGATTTCGGAGTACCAGGATTAGGAAGAGAGGCTGGAGTCACTACGGTTATGCCTAAGGTTCGTTTTGTGGGTATTACCTTACCTATAAACAAATGTCAGGTTATTCTTCTTTCACAGCAGGAGGTATCGACTTCTCACCCATTCTCTTCATAGCATCATAACCTTTGAGTCGGACCTTGTCACACGATGGATCAACAGTCATCCCTTCTTCCACCACAATATAATCAATGTGTCGTTCACGTAGGAACTGTTCGTCAATTTGCCATGGAGCATCCGGAAGTACCTCATCTACCCATCTACAATGTCGAAGAATTTCGCACCTTTCGAGGTGAGGAACAGTTGTAGGAGTCCCGTAACATTCGCATAATTCATCGGAGTAAACACCTGCGATGAGGTGTACGGAGGGAAATGATAATTTGGCTTGACGAAGCTGGAGGGCGTGGCTAAATGATGAGTTAGTGTAATGATCAGGCAGGAAATTGGGCCACATACCCTGTATTGAATACATCAAAGAGCCCATCTACATAAACACGCTTTGTCCTGTTATCATTACCCGTTCTATCTGCTTTGGAACTTGATGCAGGAGCAAGCCCTAGACTAGTGCGAGTGTTCACTTGTATGTCATTCGCAGTAAGCCTGATTGTGGCGAATTTGTCGTAGGCTTCCTGAACGGGAGACGGTTCGTTGGTTGGGGCAGGATTAGGAGTAAGGTCTGCAATACTAGATTCTAGCGAATGCCTTCCGGGATCTGATACGACATCGTAGTCGGAAAGGTCGTCGCTGAGAGATGACGCGTCCATGGCGGTTATGGGTCAAGAGGGAAGCGGGTTTACCTCATGGCTTTACTGTTAATGCTAAGAGCTGAACGTGATGAGAATCGGCCCTGGCAAAATACCAAAAGTGGAAATGTTATTGTGTTTATCTTGCAATGTTGGACGAGTTGGATGACTGGAGACCTTGAAGTGTAACCAGTATGTATGTAGATGCAGATGGATTTAGATACCAAGAATCGTCTAAATAAGCAGAAGTTACGAAGAACGAAGCTGAGAGAAATTATTACCCGGAAAAGGAAATTGACGACTTCACTTCACTACGCCATGATCTTGCTCGAGGTAATTTTTTGAACTGTGTTATAGAAGGGCCGCCAAGTACTCAAGCACGAATACCTTCAGCCTCACAATGTTATCATTCAGACTACACTTGGCGAAAAGATCATAAAGTAATTATATATATCTTTACCGGGTAACCCATTGTTGATCTGTATAATCAGGCCTTCTTCACTGGACGTCGCCTTTGTCGATTACGATGGTGTTCGATTTCATCTTTCTACACCGGAACGCAAAACCCTGCTCCTTCTTTCCATGCATATCCGTTGCTGGGATGAACTGGTGCGATACGGTGCGATGGAGGTATTGCAACGCGAGTACGGGGTTTTGTTGCAGCCTCAAGCTGAGCCAGAATATAATGTCAGCTTAGCCATTGACTTGGAGCAGGCTCCTACTAGCTTAGGTGCGCTTTACTTAGTGAAGTTCAGGCAGCTCATTGATGATACGTTGTAATCCAGAGGACCGTGCTGCATTCATATTATCTATTGCTCTCTTCAAGCGGAACGCGCTAGCAGCCCCATTCGAATCTGCATTCAAGAATCAGAAACAATTGGAGGCCGCAGGAACTGGACAGGGAGAGCTGATGCAGATTCATTACCGTGATGAGGAAGCTATATACATTCAGGCCTCTCCAGACAGAGTAACGGTTATTTTCTCGACCGTATTTAGCGACGAAACGGACAGGATTTATGGAAAGGTTTTCTTACAAGTACGAGTTCTATCTCTCCGATCTCGGCTTCATGCTCATGTTGTTGCTTGTAAGGAATTCGTTGACGCTCGTCGTCAACCCGCCATTCAGAACGCTCCTCAAGTTCTCTACTCAAATCGCGAACCTCCCTTGGAAATTCGCCACCTAAGCAATCTACGCAACACAGAAGACACTGGTTATGTTACTTTTGTTCTTTTCCCTCAACACTTCACCCCCGTCAATGCCGCGGCTACAATCTCGCACGTACAGTTGTTCCGTGACTACCTGCACTACCACATCAAATGCTCCAAAGCATACATGCACTCCAGGATGAGGTTCCGGGTTGCTGAGTTCCAAAAGGTGTTGAATAGGGCAAAACAAGAGGTCACAGTGACCGAAAGAAAAACTGTCACGTACGTCTATTCAGGATCTTGTTCGCATCATCATTTTGTCTTACTCTTGAGATAGTGGAAGGACCATGTCGACGCGGTAAAATGTGCTTTATGAGTGATAGATCGGATTGTACAGTTGGACATGTTGTGATGATATCGTACACAAAATCGTAGTCAAATCGTGAAATTTCATTAATGGAACAAACGTTCTCATACGGGCGACAAGAGCTCCATCCGTCGTGTAGCCATCCCCAAAGGGCTGGGTATAAGTTGCTCCGGAATCCGACTCTCGACGGCGTCCAAAACCCATTGCCGTCGCAAGCGCTTACAAACTTCCCTGAATGAATCCGTGGATCCCTTCTCATGGATTAATATCAGAAACAGCTCTTCCTCCGTCTGCCTCACATCGATCTTGAATTTGACTGCCTTCAAGACCGACATGATACCATTCGAGTCCCTGACTTCATCCAACTTACACTTCAAGATCCCTAGTCCTTCCGCGTCTTCCAGTATGACGCGCACATCCATCGCCATCAAGAGCCTGCGACACTCGTTCCTAGTGACATGTACAGAGTGTGTAGAATGCAGAGTGAATACCTCCGGTCTTGAAAATTTGAAAACGTTAGTGAACCAAGCAGATCCTGTGGACATGGGTGACAAGAAGGATGAGGACGACGATAAGACAGATGAAGTTGAGCTTGGCGCAGGAGACGAAGGCGGACCCCGTAAGCTGCGCTTTTTCTTGAGTTTGGAAGGTTTATCTGGTGGAATGCCCGGATCGACGATTTGAACTCGCTTCCCTGTGCCATGCAAACCACCTTTCCGCAAAGATGACTTCTTCATAAGCTCAACTCCACCGTAAGTGGCCGTGAGGAGCTGCCCGTTTTCCTTATTGGCTGTATCGTTACCGGTTTTGATTGTCGGTCGTTTTGGGCGTTGTACTGTCTCTTTCCGCTTCAAGGATAATGGTCTTGTTGGAAATCGGATAGTGATAGGTGGACTAGCGGCACAGGTCTCTTTGTTGATGTGGTTTAGTTGGGTAAGGCCGAGATTCATTGGAGCAAAGGGAGTTGGAACAGGACTTGATTCTGATTCTCCTGACATGGTGCGGTCTTCAAATATCTCCTGCATCAGAGCAAGGTTCGGCGAGATGACGCCTTGCGGACTGGCGGACGTGTTAGTATTGATTGGGCCACCAGTTCTAGCATGCAAGACCGATAGGTGCTCCAACACTTGCGTGTAAAACGCCTGAACCTTGGGATCTTCCGTCTCAGGAACAGTAAGAGGCAGAAGCGGTGAAGCATTACGGGTAATAGACTGTGGTCTCAGAGCATTCTCGTCGAGTGAAGATTTAATGTCGTCTTCACTAAAAGTCGAAGGCACCAAATGAGAAGGTCTTTCTCGTGGAATAAACGAAGCGTCGGATGATGCAGCTGAAGTCGCTCCCCGAGGCCTTCCACCGCGAGCGGCCCTACGAGGGGTTGGAGGCCCATCGCGAGAGGGCATAGAGGAAGGTGACGGTAGCGATTCAACGTACCTTCCACGTCGAGTTGCTCTACGAGGAGTAGGGGGGCCGTCGCAAGAAGGGACGGGGGATGTAAATGTTTGTATGCCAGCTTTTTCCTTCTTGAATTTAGCTGCACGATTAGCTTCTGCTCGAGCCCTGGCCTCCTTGTGCATTCGCTTACGCTCGATTTCGGCCACCTGCTCGTCGTATTCCTCTAACCGCTTCCTGCGATACTCGAATAGCAGATAGTATGCGCCTTTCTGCCAGTTTCGATCTGGATTGACAAGACTATTCTTCAATTCCTCGTCCGGAGCCTCGCGCCACAGTGTACGAAGGCTTCGCAGGAGTTCGAGGTCAATGTCGTCAATCGACTTCAAAGGCACAGAGATTGTCTCGAGGCTAGGAATACCGCCGTAGGTGATCTTGGGCTTCTCGGACAAGAAGAAGGGGTGTCGTTGAATTTTGGACATCGTGATTCTCTCTTGAACATTCTTGGTTAGCATCCTTGAGATCAAGTCTTGAGCATCGGAGTCGAGGCCAGTGGGAAAAGGCACTTCCGCATGTATGATTTCATCCTTCAGATCATCGTCATTCTCGGGGTTAAATGGAAGGCTGCACGTCAAGAGAGCAAAGAGAATGATGCCGCAAGACCAGACGTCGGCCATTGGTCCATTGTAGTTTCCATAGCCTGTCACAACCTCAGGAGCACAGTAGTGAAGACTCCCGCATGCAGTGCGGACAATGGAGTCTGGTTGGAAGCTCGCGAGCCCAAAATCAGCGATTTTGATATTGTTATCCGAATCTACGAGGATATTCTCGAGTTTGAGGTCTCGGTGCGATACGTTGAAACGATGACAATAGCTAACAGCGAGGATGATCTGCTGGAAGTATGATAGTGCTTGAGATAAAGGAATGGACTTTTGACCAGATTCTATTGCTTTGGATAAGTACTCGAGGAGTTCTCCACCTTGGACGTATTCAAGGACTAGAAAGAGTTCATCAGGCAAATCCCAGACATCGTAAAGTTTCATGATATTCGGATGCTCGATGAGTTTCATTAGGACAACTTCTCGCCGAAGAGACTGTTCTTGTCGTTCTGCTTCGGCTCCAGCAAGGTTCAGTCCTTCAACACGAGAGGCTAATAGATTCTTGGGAATGATCTTGATGGCGGCCATTTGTCCCGTTTTAGCGTGTCTTGCAATTCTGACACGACCTACAGTCAAATTTATTAGACGAATGTATCTCGCGCAACGTTGGATGGCAACCTGAGGCTCCTTGACCAAGAATCCTCCCAAGTTTCCAATAGCCCAGCTGCTTGGGATCGTTGGTTTTGCGTGGAGCACGAGGAAGATCGGATAGAGACATGATAGTAGGATGTGGATAGTGGATATTGTGTATGAATAGGCAATGGCGATAGGGAATAGAGGTGCTTGGGTTTGTGAGGTTGTGGAGGAAAAGAGAGCCTCGGGACGCTCCGAAGAAATATCGGAACCATTTCCGCAGCATTACTTACCTAAGCCGCGTACCATGACGCGGTAAGCGCGTGACTCCAACCCCCTCGTTCTAATTCTCCTTGAATAGAGTTGTTTGCGAAAACATACGCTTGTTTCATTGTTGATTGCTAACATTCATATACACAAGCATGCAGCCTACACCAGCCCCTACGACACCTCCTCAATCACCTCCACCGGATGAATCACCTTTTCCACCTGCGCCACAAAATAGCAGAGGGCCCAGTCCTCCCTTTGGCGCTCTTGTTGGACTGTTTGAGCGTTTGCAGAATGAGAGGAAACAGGATAAAAGAAAGAAGCTGCTCAATGCTTGGTTTAATGTATGACTTCTTATACTACAAAGAACAATATTATCATTCACACTCCCACGTAGCATTGGAGATCCGAAGTTGGAGATGATTTATTCCCCGTCCTCCGATTAATTCTGCCCCAGGTAGACTTCCTTCGTTACGTTTCGAAATTGTTCTCCGCTCAACGATAGGTGACAGAAAGACCGCGACCGAGCTATCTATGGTTTGAAGGAAAAAAATCTCGCCAAGATTTATATAAAGCTCATTCCCTTAAACAAGAACCATGATGACGCCAAAAGACTAACAGACTGGAAGAAGCCACAGAACAATGTACATTTAGTCCGCTCCACACACGAAAAATTCACTGATAAAGAGTTGTAGAAAGCTTCTTCCGCAGGAGATTTTCCAGGCATCCTTTGGGATGTTGTACATAAACGATCCTCAGTAGTCGAAGGAACCTTGAACATTCAAGAGCTCAATGACTTGCTCGACGAGTTGTCAAATTCTATGGGGAAGCAGTACGTGCTACAATAATGATATTGGTTGGGCCGCTAATATACTTGGAAGAGACGCACAAATGAAAATTCTTCAGCGTGTGTACAACCGTACTACGGCAGAGGAGCAAAGATGGATCATTCGGGTCATTTTGAAAGGTACCTTCAACTGACCTTGACACTTTGGAGTCTTATTGCGTCCAAGATATGATCATCTCGGTGAAGGAGACAACTGTTTTTTCAGTATTTCACCCCGATGCACAAGACTTGTACAATGCGTGTTCCGACTTGAAGAAAGTTGCATGGACGCTATACGATCTCAATCACCGTCTCAATGCCGATGTTCGTTGATGTCATCCTCAATTTTCACTGGCTAATCGGCGTATTGTAGGACAAGACGGTACGATTATTCCAGGCATTCACACCTATGCTCTGCAAACGCCCAACAAAAACTCTCGAGCATACCGTCAAAGAGATGGGTGGCACAGAGTTTTTGATCGAAGAAAAACTTGATGGTGAACGTATGCAGATACACAAGAGAGGCAACGAGTATTTTTATTGCTCTCGGTTGGTACCGTCTGCTTGTTCGGTGTACGCCTTATTTATCGCGTTCAATCGATCAGCAAGGGCAAGGATTACACTTACTTGTACGGCAAACATCGGGGAACGGGGAGTTTAACCCGTCACCTCAACGACGCGTTGGATGACCGCGTTGATAGGTGAGCAAACTCTCCTCTTAACGGAGATTGAGCTTTGTTTATTGACCTTCTCTACTACCATCTAGCATCATCCTGGATGGCGAAATGCTCGTCTGGGATCCAGTCTCGGAACGAAATTTGCCCTTTGGGACCCTGAAAACCGCTGCACTGGGTGAGTTGTCATTCGATATTGGATTCCAGGCAAGCTTGATGATATTTTTCCCAGACAGATCCAAGAAGGAGAATAATCCTCGACCCTGCTGTATGTTCTCAAAACTTTGTAAGAGGCCAGACTACTGACTCATCGCGTATTAGTCAAAATCTTCGATATGCTATATCTTAACGGACAGTCACTTCTGGAAAAATCAACGACATTCCGAAAGAAAAACATGCGCGCATGTTTGAAGGAGATTCAGGGACGTGTCGAGTTCGCCACCGAATACAAGGGCAAAACTTCCAAAGATGTGAAATCGAGGATGGAGGATGTTATGGCTGCACGGGGTGAAGGGCTTGTTATCAAGCATCCACGATCCAAGTACGTACTGAACGGTAGAAACTCTGATTGGATAAAAGTGAAACCCGAGTATATGGTATGTTTTCAGTGCCCGTATTGATCTGGTGGCCCTGCTGACGGAAATGTCTGTAGGAAGGTATGGGGGAGACGGTCGATGTCCTGGTGGTTGGTCAGTCCTCGGTCGTCGAACTCAATGTTTGCACGACCCTCATAGCTCATTTTCGCACCTTGTTCCAGCCGGGAATTACGGTACTGGCTCACGCGCTGGAGGAGTCTCCACACTTATTTGTGCTGTGAGAGATGACAGGCGAGCAGATGACGAAGATGGAGCAGACCGGTCAGATCATGGCTTTAGAATGAGTTCAGACCGTGGTCATTGACCTTTCCGCCGTATTTTAGGTACAGCACGTTTGTCCGTATTGGGACTGGTTTGTCCTTTGCCGACTATGCTTGGATTCGTTCCAAGCCCTGGAAAGTCAGGGATTCCAAGAACCCGCCTGAATGGTTGCAGACTTCCAAGAAATCCCAGGAAGACAAAGGAGACATGTATCTGGAACCAGACGAGTGCGTTTTCGAATTTTACCCAATTCCACTTCCCAGAGTGTCTGAAGGTTCCGTATTCCAGTTCATTTATCTTGAAAATTAAAGCGGCCGAAATAGTTCCTTCTGGTATGTATTCAAAGGAATTTTTATAACGGTAGTAACTGTTGCCCACAGAGCAATACCATCTCGGCTACACGATGCGTTTTCCTCGAGCGTTGATCATCAGAGACGATCTCGACGCTTCGGATACTTTGACTGCTTCCGGTGAGTATGCAGTGCAAATTTCTCTGCAGATACGCCGCTAACAAATTTCTTCCCACAGAACTTTTGGAATCTATTCGTTCTGAGAAGAAACGTAAAATGGAGGACACTACTGGGTATGCGATATGTTTTGCGTCACTCGCGGGGTTACTGAGAAAGAACGAAAACAGCGTGGCCAAGAAGAAACGCAAAGCAGTAACGAAGAAGGTAGGTTGTGTCCCTGCAAAGCATGCCCCCTCGTTGATGATACGTAGATCGAAGTTCTTCCAACTTTTCAAGGTCCGAAATTGAAGGATGTCAACATTTTGACCGACATCTTCGAAGGTCTAACATTTGGTATGTTTTATTGCAGCGTGTATATCTTTCGCCTGTATCTAATTCACTAAACTACAATGTTCTATAGTGGTTATGACTGATAAGCGGACGAAAGACACGGAGAAGAATGAATTAGTCAAAATGTGCAGTTTGTGTTGATTTACCAAAGGTCCTAACCATGACTAAAATCACACTTTGCCCAGAATTCATGAAAATGGTGGCAAGCGTGCGCAAATTGCTGCGAACCATGGGTCCCAGGACTTGATAGTAGTGTACAAAGGACGTGAAGATAGCATCCGTAAGTGTGTCATCGTAGCTGCATTTGGTGTCGTCTGTTCCCCGCCCAATTAAACTAATCGGTTATATTCCAGCGCGTGATGTGCAAGTGGTGATGGAAAAGGGGGTATACGACGTTGTGAAACCTGAATGGATTATTGACTCTGTTACCCTCGGACACAGGGTACCCTCCAAGAGCAAGTGTGTTTGTTTGATGTGTGCTCATTTCCGTTCAACCTATCAATGAGTTCTTCTAGATATTTCATTGACGCTTCTAAGTCCGGTGTAGAGACGGATGGGTATAAAGCTGATGAACCTGTGCAAGATGATCAGGACGAGGATATGCCCGAGGGAGATGAGTCGAGCAGTACTGTCGTTCGCGCCGAGACCGAGGCTAGATCGCAGACAGCAGCCACTGAGATAAAAGAGGAGTATGAGCAGGATGAAAAACATGCGGATTGGTTTCACCTTGATATAACGGATACTCAAAATCTCGAAATCGGGAAAGAGAGCGACTCCGAAACTGAGGATGACTCTGACAACGCAGACGTTGCAGGCGAGGACATTGCTGACGACAATATCGACGACTGGGACAAGTTGGATGCCGACGACCTGCCTTCGGCCCCCCTTCCCATGGATGAGGATATTGATGTGGCAAGTTTATTTATTCTCTGATATACACAGACAGCGGTTCAAGTTGACTGACAATTGATAACAGGACCAGAATAATGTTCCAATGGGGGAGGATGACGGGGCCATGGAGTACGACCCGGTCGTCATATTCAAACACCTGTAAGTCTCTGGATGGCACGAACTGAGGAGCTTCATACTGACTCCACACTGAAGGTGTTTTTATCTTGATTCTCCGCAGAACGCGGCACGACAAGGGATGGCGGTCAAACCAAAATACGAACAAGAAATCAATCAAAGGTCAGTTGATTTACTTTGTCCCATTTGTGTTTACTTATGCAAGTTTGACCTATACAATATAGTTTCGATGTACTGAGAGATGTAATCATATCGCACGGAGGACGAATCGTTAATTGGGACGACCCCAAACTTACTCACATCTTGATCGACAAGAGGGATACGAGTCGTCGTTTGGAACTTATGAAGAGAACTTCAACGTTTGTATTCTTCGTTCTCTTCTTGCCTCCTGTTTCTTAACGAAATGGGGTATAGCCCAAAACACCGGCGGCTGATCGTCTCCGATTATATCCAAGCTTGTGTTGATGAGGCAACGCTTTTGAATGAAGAAGGTGAGTGTGTGTTCACCATCACCTCTTTTAGAGATATTCTTGAACTGACCGGGGATCTGGCTAAACTTGTAGACTTTGTACCGTAGAGGCTACTTGTTTAAATTTTGGCCTGTATCTAGATGTAGTTGATGGACATTCGAAATAAGACTTTTAAGACAAATGGCATTGACGCCTTCGTAAATTCGGGGCGGAGTGGCCGGTCGGGTTGATCTGAAATTGGCATCATTACATTTTCACCCTCTCACCTCTTTTACCCCCTTCGTCGCTATCGACGGTTTTAGGGTTAACCTTCTCGCTGAATAGCGAGCACTACCCATTTTTACTGTTCTATTTTTTTCGTCTTCTGGAACGACACACGGGTGTTGCTATTTTTGCAGGTCTCACCCACCCTTAAATCATGACCACCTCTGGCGGATACCATTCACCCATCTCTCAGCTGCTCACGACTCTTGGGCTTACTAGGGAAGATCTGCAGCAACGTAGCGATGAAATGCGACAGTTTTTGACTGCGGAAAATAGCCAATCTTCACGCGTCGGGCCCCGTGGCAGAGCTGATAGTACCAGCTCACATATCAGCTCTCTGTCCAGGTCAAATAGCATTTTCTCGACTTCTGCACCCTCTCTTTCTCGTGCAAGTTCTATTTCCTTTAGAGACGCGTCGCCTCCTGTCACACCTGTAAAATTAGAGGCTACTGAAGCTGGACTCCCGGAACGTCAGTTCGACAGCATGGATGTTATCATCGAGCGACAGAGGCAGGCGAGGAAGGAGAAAAGACAGCGAAGAGGAAAGGAAAAGGATTCTCAACGAAGAGTTTTTATGTCAAATGGATCACCGACACCAAGCAGCGCGTCGAGCCGCAATCTGATCATCGACTCCCTTTTGCAAAGACGCGACGATGATCAAATGGACGTGCAGGATCAGCTGGAGACTTTGACCCGTTCCTCTATGGAGGCGAGTCAATTTGATGTGGATTTTACTGAAATTTATCTCATTTATTGTTCTAAAGGCTCGATCACCACCGCCTCTTACCCCTCAGCAATCGAGGTATTACAGAGAACACACAGTCTCTCAATCAAAAATGGTGCGCTCTCGTGTACATGCCGGGTTGGCACACTTGTTAATTAATCTGCTTCAGGTTGTTCCGAAAGTTGAATCGCCTGTCCAGACACCTGTTCTTTCGCAGCAGCTTGCTCCCCAGCAGCCGAAGCCTTTTTATCCCTTACCTGACACCGTTAGTCTCACTGCTCTCCAAACTTTTCAAGCCAGTGTCTCTGGTCCTCCAGTCACTCCGCACATCCGACGAGTTCAGACTTTGAACGAAATCGCAGAACGCTCTCCTCTTCCTCCTTCTTCACCGTTTCTCAATTCTCCCCAGTCATCACCTGTCCGCCCTATCGTAAACCTCGTTTCGTCTCCAGGCCCAATGGGACCTCCACCTGAAGAAGAATCATACGGAAAACTTCCCTATACGCTACCTTCAGGGCCGTATTCACCAAATAAACCTGACCTTTCCTATGCAGCTCTCCTTGGTCAAGCTATCCTGTCTTCTTCCGATCATCGTTTGACTCTGCAGGAGATTTACGATTGGATAACCATTGTTTATCCATTTTTCAAACGTGGGGAAACTACATGGATGAATAGCATCAGACATGTCCTAAGTACAACCGCGTGTTTCCGCAAGGTAACACGCGACCGTGCGCTCGGTCGTACTCAGTGGGCAATCTGGGATGAAGACCTTGAATGCTTCAAAGGTGGAGGGTTCCGAAAACAATTCTGTAAAGACATGAATGGCGGCAAGACTGGATCAGAAGCTAAGACTAAACGAGGCCGGAAACAGGTGGAAGACAGCGATGGCAGTGCTGAGCCCAAACCCAAGAAAGTCAAAAAGGATAACAATCTCAAAGATTCTGACAAGGGTGATCAGCGCGCTATTGCTCCTGCCACCGCAATCTTCCCACCCACACGACCTGCTCCTCCCCTTCAACCATACCGGGGAGCTTCCGTTGCGAAAAATCTAACCTCCGAAGTTGTATTTCCACCTTTACCAGCCGAGTCAGGCTTTCGTCTACTTCCCGTCCATCCGTCGTCGAGTTCTAATTCACGAGCGAACTCTCACTTTGATACAGATGATGGAATGCGACCTTCATCGCCCACACCCTCTGTCCTCGAATCACAATGCACAGACCCTTCCTCCACCTCGTCCGTTCCGGACCTTACACCCAATCTTAGCTCTTCTAGTCCCCCGCAGTCAAGCAACGAGATGGAGCTTGAAGCTCCTATTGAAATCATTGATGGGCCCCTATGTTTAGCTCCGTCAGCGACAGTCGCTGGTCTGGACAGTGAAGAGGAAGACGGTTTTCAGAATATGTTTTCGTCCAGCAAGTCATCTACCAAGTTGACACCCGTGCAGTTCTGGGGCGATTCGCCGCGAATCAAGGAACTCTCAAGTCTTGGCGGTAAACTCAACTTCACCGTACCAGCCCTCAGCCAATATGATGATGACTCGGAAGACGAAGGGATTCTGTTCAACGCTGTCAGAAACAAAAACAAATCTATGTTAGCTGTAAGTTGATGCCTATTCGCCTTCATGGTCTGTACTCATTGTATCAACAGGAGCCGTTTGACCGATTACCTCCCTCACCTACAAATAGAAGGCCTGCGACGAAAGGTCGCAAGTCCAAGGTTGCTGCATCCAAAGCACGAGGTTTAAGGCCTATGCGGCTTTCTACACCGCCACCTCGGGATAATCTGACCACTCCTCCCCCGAATCAAACCCTTGAGATTTCCCCGGTCCGCACTCCTCTGTCTCATAAAGGCTTGCATATGAGTCCCACCGCGAGTCTTGCCCATTACAAGTCTCACCTTGACCCACCTCCGACGCTACAATTCGACCAATCATCCTCTGGTGGTGCACCGTCCACGCCAAAGAGATCATTGGCTTTCCCTCTTTTAGATGATTCTCCTTTCCGAACCTCGCTTATCGGTATGTCTCCCTTCCGTACACCCGGCTCGAGTGGTCTTTTCGATCCTCACGATCCTCGTGCGCTCCTCGATGAGGAGTTCCGTAGAATGGGCCCGGGTGGATTTGGCGAAACCAGTCCTGCGTCAGGCCTGTTTGGGAAGGAGAGGCAGCTGTTGTACGATAGTCCCAGTGGGCTGGATAGCAGTCCTGGAAAGTACAAACGATGGTGGTGATGCAATGAAGCTTTCAGAGCTCTCCCCATCTCAAATCACTGATCTTTTACGCGAATGTGACAAACAGTGTGCCTCTGGTTTGGAACCGGGTTTTGTATTGATATTATGAATTGTCATGGTTTTATCTTGTCTTGTATGTTTTTTTATCTGTGCTAGTGATATCTGTCCCCCTCCTGTTGTCTTCTTGTCATTATCTGCTATATGACGTCTGCTCCAGACTGTAGTCGTATTCATTATATTGTCTAGCGCTATCCTTTCTCCTCTTCCGAACCCGAACGATCTCTAGTAGTTAAGTTACTTACATACTTATGTATTTCGTGCCATTGAATATCATCGCTTTGACCATTGGGTGACTTCCCGCTGCAATTATTCTGCAGTTAACCTGCAGTTAACTATTAACGGTATTTGATGCGACGTACGGACTGTTGATGGTACCCTCGCTTACACCAAAAACCAGTTTACAACAGGGTAGGGAGGCCGTTGTAAGTTGGTTTTGATGCAGTTTTTGAGAAGCCGCTCTCCGGCCATCTTCGCTTAGGTTCGCTTATATTGGTGGCACAAATTAATTGTCTGGTGTCCTGCAAATAATTCCTACGGGAAGTCATCCATTGATGCGACAAGAAAATTGAAGTTAGGCGCCCAAATTTTTTTCAACTTGGCCCTCATGTCGAAGCCCATCGGTACACATCGGACTCTATGCTCAATGTTCATTCCATCTAAAACACAATTTGAACAGCTTTATTGTCGGTTTACGACAAAGCGAACCTGATCGAATTTGCGAAAGGCCTCGATGCTGCAGGTATCAAACTGCTTGGCTCAGGTGGGACTGCAAAAAAAATAAGGGAAGCTGGTATTCCTATTGGGTAAGCCTCGACGCAATCATTTTACAATTTACTCTAATTGTCCACAGTGATGTATCGGACATAACTAAGGCGCCGGAGATGTTGGGAGGTAGAGTGAAGACTCTCCATCCTGCAGTCCACGGTGGTATGTTCATAAGTCCTCGTGCAATTGAAAATGTTCATTCCTCACGTTATATACTTAGGAATTCTTTCCAGGAACATTCCGTCTGATCAGGAAGATCTCAATGCTCAGAACATTGAACCCATTTCAATCGTCGTCTGCAACTTATATCCATTCACATCCACCATTTCCCAGCCTAACTGTACACTCGCGGATGCTGTCGAGGAAATTGATATCGGTGGGGTAACTCTTTTGCGTGCAGCTGCAAAGAATCATGAGCGTGTCTCTGTACTTTCTGATCCTGCTGATTATGCCGAATTTCTGGAAGCATGGAATAACGGCCAGGGAGACGTCGGGAAGGCGATCCGCAACAAACTAGCTCTCAAGGCATTTGAGATGACAGCAAAGTACGATGATGCAATTAGTGGATATTTCCGCGAGCAGTATGCCTCTGGAGATTTGCCAGAAGAAAAACTCGCTGGACCTGTTCAGAGAATTCCTCTGAGGTATGGCGCCAATCCTCATCAGAAACCTGCCCAGGCATATGTTACCGAGGGAGAGTTGCCATTCAAAGGTCTGTCTCTACATATACATATCTAACTTCATGCTAGTAACACCCATTTCGTAGCTTTGCGTGGTTCACCTGGGTACATTAACCTTTTAGATGCACTGAACTCATATGCTTTGGTTAAGGAGCTACAAGAAGCCCTCAATCTTCCCGCCGCTGCCTCTTTTAAACACGTATCGCCAGCCGGTGCCGCCGTCGGCATCTCACTCGACGAGACCGAGAAAAAGGTCTACGGAGTAGACGACCTAAAGGAATCACTTACTCCATTGGCTTGTGCCTACGCTCGCGCTCGCGGAGCAGACAGGATGTCTTCCTTTGGCGATTTCATTGCACTTTCTGCACCTTGTGATCTTGCTACTGCAAAAATTATCTCTCGAGAGGTGTCCGATGGTATCATCGCCCCCGGATACTCACCCGAGGCTCTCGACGTTTTGAGCAAGAAGAAAGGGGGAAAGTACTGCGTGCTTGAGGTATGATCTAAAATCTTGCCGTGAATAACATTGCCTCAATGTCATCCAAGGTTGACCCTAACTACGAGCCTCCAGAAGTTGAGACCAAACAGGTCTTTGGTATTTCTCTGCAACAGCGGCGGAACAATGCAAAAATTGATGCTAGGTTATTCGCTGATATCGTCACTGTGGAGAAAGAAGTACGTGGCAAGCTCTATCTCATTCGTATTTATAGTCTTATCCTACCTATCAGCTTCCTTCATCTGCGCAAACAGATCTCATCCTTGCCACTCTTGCCCTCAAATATACGCAATCAAACAGTGTAGCTTATGCTCGTAACGGGGCAATCATCGGTCTCGGAGCTGGGCAACAGTCCCGTATCCACTGTACCCGTCTGGCCGGTGGAAAAGCTGATCTATGGTGGCTGCGCCATCATCCACATGTTCTCGCTTTGCCGTTCAAAAAAGGCGTGAAACGTGCAGAAAAAGCCAACGCTATTGATCTTTTTGTTAGTGGTGAAATACTTGAAGGGGGAGAGAAGGAGCATTGGGAAAGCCTGTTTGAAGGTTCAGTGCAAGGCCTGACTGATGCTGAGCGGAAGGAGTGGGCAAGCAAGCTTGAAGGAGTGGCTTGTTCGAGCGATGCATTCTTCCCCTTCCCTGATAACGTCCATCGTGCAAAGAAGAGTGGAGTGAAGTACCTTGCTGCTCCTAGTGGAAGCGTCATGGACACTGAATGTATCAAGGCCGCAGATGAGCATGGAATAGTCTTCGCGCATACTTCGTTAAGGTTGTTCCACCATTAGTGCTTGCTTTTACTCGGCGTTTTCTTGATGTTCTCAATAACATTATATTACTATGTGTATCGATCGATGATTATTCATGACTTATGCCGCCAGATATGTCGGTTCACCCCGATTCAGACAGATTCAAATATGTATGATGAATGTTGTGCTTCTTGGCTTTATTTCCGACTCTCTCACGTTTTTGGGTTTTCAGATGGAACTCAATGATCAGATATTGGAAGTCAGTCACAGAATATGGCCCAGGAAGGCTATAGATCGGCCTTCTTTCTTCTTTCTATCGTCCCTGAGGGTGCAGGATGGATGCCAACGTTAAACTGAAATTCATGACTGCACCCGTCTGCACCCGCGCTCCTCGAAGTAAACTTCAGTATCATGACAGATCTCTGGCCACGACTTAAGAATTCAGTGGACGCGATCTACTTCGATCATCGAACGTTCCTGTAGATGTCAACAGCAAGACCTGAAGAGATCAAGGGAGGATGAATCCAAGGGAATGCAGATGATCTTGTTTCGTAAACTCAAGGAACGGCAATCTAAGCTCAGCTCAGGTTTTTGCCCTCATCGCATTGGGTCGCAGTGGTGACACGCCTTGAACTAGATATTGCTACATCACTAGCCGTCTTGAAGCGAACTCCCACACCCAGTATGAACTTTGTTGAAGAGATTCTGTTTCTCTGTTCCATTTCGATCGTCAAGCGCACGAAATCCCATAGTTGACCATTTGACGATCTATGATGAGTAGGGAATCTATGGACTGGGAGTCTATGTGTAGAAATTCTATTATGAGTTTGAGCTTCGTTTCCCATTGACTTATTCGGGAGCTGAGTTAGGGATTAGTGGAAATCTCAGCGGTTGAGCAATTTGGATCTAGGGCAGTATCTGCATTGGAAGGTGCTTCAGGTGATGGAATCTCATTATTCAATGGATCCTTGAGCCACGCTGCGATGAATTTTCGCCATGGATTTTTTGAGGGCACAAAATGTCCTGTAACGAAGGTTCTAATCAGGATGGCGGGCGAGGATTTGTCATCGCGGTGCGTACCGCCGTCATGCGTTTCGATTCTCCCGTTCGGTGTTACATCTGTCAAAAGCTTTGCTCTAGCAAACGGTATAATAGGGTCAGTCAAACCACATATGTGGAGTGTTGGTGTTGAAAAGCTTGAAGTAGGAGATAGGATTGAGGTTGAGAACGGGAAAGTGGGTAGGAATCCTGCTGCACAGACGCATAGAGATCTATTATGGGGGCGTCAGGGAATGATGTTATATGGAGGTGAAGTTTGATGTACAGTTGTGGGTGAGGAGCTTTGCCATCGATGAGAAATTCGGAAAACTTGGATGGGTCTTCAAGCAAGGTTGTAAGAACCGCTCCCATAGCTGCACCTTGACTGATGAACCGACATGAGTAAAGGGATACTAAGAACGACCTCGATTGCACCTGAACCCGAAAACGCCATCGAACACCTTTCCATCATCCACATTTTCTTTCAACAAATCTCTCAAAAAGACCAGAGAGGTCTCCATTCCAGTGGAAATTGTTTTATCTTTGTCGGCGAATTTCCACCATCCCCGCAATACAGCATTCGGATCCTTTAACGGATCTGCATTTGCTTCGGGCTCCGATGGCTCATTATCGAATAAATCTTCAGGCTGTAAAACATGGGGAGCATCAACAAACACTGGATCGAAGATACTTCAGTTGTGAAATGAATGTCACCAAGAGGAAGTAAAGACACACCGAATTCCACAGTACTCTTGCACTGTTTCCGCAAAGCCGATAACTGCGTAAGGATAAAGTGTATTGGGCTGGATGGCTCGAATTAATCAAGGATCGAGATACCCACTCTCTTGCTGAAAATGTATCCATTTTGCGCATAACTGGCCACGGCTTGTCATTGCATTCATATATGAATGGCGATGTCGTGACTTACCCGTGAAGAACAAGGATTCGTTTTAAGGCCGTTGAAGACATACTGTAGCCGTAAAAGTTCACGAAACGTACGAGAATCGGAAGTTGAGCGTGGAAAATGGTGGACAACGGTGGAAGAAAAGATATGAGTTGAGTGGGTTATTTTTGTTCCGAGTGCATCCATTGGCTACTTGTCACTAGGAGGGTCTGGATGAGTCGACTCGTTCAAAGGTAGAAGGTTCAGCAATGTTCTTCACGTTGTACACGTACGGAAAATATTAATTGTAAATACGGCGTCGCGTTTGATAGAAAAACCGAGATGAGAATCATGGATAATAAACAGCATAGCAGCAGGCAACTCTACTGAGCATAGCTCACCATGAGATTTTTCGCGTCTGAGCCTACCCTTAACTCGTTCAATAGGGGGGATTAAGCTGAATAGGCTAAGATATACCCACACTGCAGTTACGCATGACACAGTGGACTTAAAAAGCCCAAACTACTTGCAATTTCTATGTTATCTCCCACCACTTGCGCCTATCGCAAAGCATTGCCTACTTTCTTCCCCTCCATCCATTGAAGACTATATCATGGCACCGAGGATTGCAATCATTATCTATTCGATGTTCGGCCATATTGCAAAGAGTAAGCTTTGTGCAGAGTTGACTGGGGTTAGATCTGGCTCTGATGAATGATGAATGCGCATTTTCGTTCACGTAGTGGCCGAAGCTGTAAAAACTGGCGTAGAAAATGCTGGTGGATCTGTCAAAATCTTCCAGTATGTATATGTTATAGTCATCTTAACCCACGCACGCTTAATCTCAGTCAAAATATCTAGGATTCCAGAAACGCTTCCCCAAGAGATTCTGGACAAGATGCATGCTCCTGAGAAGCCCAATTACCCCGTTATCAACGTAGACCAACTCACTGAATTCGACGCGTTTTTATTCGGTATTCGTGAGTGAAGACTCGTTGGGTTTTTCGAATGTACTCAGTTCCTGATTTCTCTTTACCTTTAGCTACCCGGTATGGCAATTTCCCTGCTCAGTGGAAGGTTTGTCTTCATTTTTTGATACATTTATACGGACCTTTCTAATCGTTTCAGACATTCTGGGACGCCACTGGCGGCCTTTGGGGTAAAGGAGCTCTCGCTGGAAAATATGCTAGCGTTTTTTTCTCTACCGCTTCACCTGGAGGAGGTCAAGAGTCTACTGCCATGAACGCCATGTCGACACTTGTTCACCATGGAGTGATCTTCATACCCTTGGGATACTCTGTTGCTTTCGCGCAGTTGACAAATATGGAGGAGGTTCGCGGCGGTAAGCGTATATTACATTTTTACCCATTCCTCTTTGCATTGATTTAGCACTGTTCTACCTCTGATCTTTTTAGGATCTCCATGGGGCGCGGGTTGTAAGTCTTCCGAATCAGAGCGCGTTCGCGATCTTCGGTTTGTATTCTTAGTACTTCACACCCTGTAGGTTTTGCCGGACCCTCTGGGACGAGACAACCGTCGGCTTTAGAGCTCGAGATTGCAACTATCCAAGGTGAATTCCACTTCAAATCTTGAGTGTACTTTCTAGTTCAAGTCGTCTAAACTTGTCATAGGGAAACACTTCTACACGACCGTTTCCAAAGTTAACTTCTAGGAAAGTAGCAACGACGTCTTCTAGGTGTTTGAATATCATCTACCATCAATCTTGGTTGTACCCGCAAACGCTATAATTATTTTATGGACTGCCATGAAGAGAGATTGAATCAATTCTATGTATGTAGAGTGTAAATATAGGCTGCGTATTGTTAGATGAAAAGCAAAGTGTAAGATGTGGCTAGATGGCTGGCTACCAATGTCGTTAAAGGAGCCAATTTCAGATTTGATGGTGGATGAACTTGGTCGGGTCATCAAGTAACACAATATCAACCTCCACCAACTGCAAGCAAATATAACCACATAAAGTAACTTCAACCATACTAGTACGCAGTCTAACAGTCCGGACTGGCATGTATCAATGATATATTTCGAAAGGAAATATTTGTTTGCTAGTGTATACCACTGGCAGCCCCCGAAATATTCCTTGCCGTCCTAAGTGTTATGAGTGTTGGTGACTTACTCATTATCAACGTATCGCAAAAGGTTTCCTATATATCATGCAAACCCCATCGCAGAGGGCCTCCAGCGGCTGATGTCGCACGTAATTCATCAATTTATGCAAGCGCCAGTTTCAGCGCTTCAGCTCACCGTGCGAATAAGAGTGCAGTCAAAAAAGAGCTTGACGGTAGCTACGACGAGCAAATGGGCCATGTGCAACGACGACTCGCATCTACGACGGCGAAGTTAGCATCTTCTCTCTCCACCGCACATCTACAGAAATTTCCTCCAAAAGAGC
Organism: Lentinula edodes; assembly: GCF_021015755.1. Classification (NCBI taxonomy): domain Eukaryota; kingdom Fungi; phylum Basidiomycota; class Agaricomycetes; order Agaricales; family Omphalotaceae; genus Lentinula; species Lentinula edodes. Next base: position 647,386 of record NW_025764311.1, read on the forward strand.
TTCTCTTTGTGAAAGGCAGAGAAATTCCGACAGCGACCATTGACCCGGAAACCTGGGCTTCCTTACAACCTCCTCCACCGACCGCTTTATCTGCATTCGCCCACAGAATAGGCCTTTCTTCTGTCCTCACTTCAACAGAAGTCATACAGCAAGTATGCACTCACCCCTCTTTCCTCCAGCATTTTAAACAACATAAACCGCACGAGCAAGAACCGGCGACGAATGGTCAACTTGCCGCAATAGGGAATTCATTAATGGGTCTTTTTGCAACGGAATATGTTAGAGCAACATATCCTTACCTTCCAACGCGTGTCATGAAAGCCGCTGTCACTGCCCATGTGGGGCCATTGCCTTGTTCAAATGTTGCGCAAGAAATGGGTGCAACTCCTTTGCTACGATGGCATAGATCAGTGCGTGCTAGCTTGTAAGCTTATCCCTCTTTACTAAAACTTCGCATAGCGTGGTACACTGTTGAAACCTGGTGTTCTACATTCCGACGCGTTAGCATCAATACCAAGAGCGCTCACTGCTCTTGTGTATCAACGACGTTCTCTTCCATCTGCCCGACAATTCGTTCATTCCTATTTCCTTAGTCGAGAAGTGGACTTACGTGGAATGATCAAGTTTCTTGACCCAAAGAAGGCACTACTGGAGATGGTGAAAAAATTTCAACGGGAGCTTCCAAAATCTAGGTGAGTATAAGAACGGAATGCTCACAATCTTAGCTTTGCTGATATATACATATCACAGATTATTAAAAGAGACTGGTCGTTATTCAAATTCACCTGTCTTTGTCGTTGGCATATTCTCGGGAGAGGACCAACTGGGAGAAGGCTTCGGAAGTTCACTGAAAATGGCGGAATATCGTGTACGTATACCAATTTGGAATACTATACTAGACCTTTCTTATTCTTTCACTCCAGGCCGCGGAAGACGCACTCCTTCGTGTTTACCTTACACGGACACCACCACATCTCATTCAGCTGCCGTCACAAACATTCCCTATGGGTGTTGGCGATGTCTACAGGAAAGCTCCAGAAGGTGACTACAAATCTGCGGATCTAGTCGAATCGGAGATCATGTATGCCAGCTCGGGCAACAGCTTTACACGTAGCTCATAAATCCTAATCACGACTCTAATCTTGGATAAATCTGTGGTGCTATATTTCTTGAGTATCAGTTATCCTACGGGTGAGATCTATATATTGAGAGCACGAAAGTCCTTCATGAAGCTCGACGTGACACGAACTACAAATCCACTTCCTACACGCCGGACAGTGGATAAGTGTTCCGGGACTTCCAACCCGGTAAACCATGGTGCAATCATGAGTTGGGCATAGTTTGTATTCCTCCGAGCGTTCCCAGACATGTGATAAAAAGGAATGTTCCAGGAGGTCATTCTCTTCTTGATTCGATAGTACCTTGCGAATAAGGCTATATGGGATGGGTGCGGAACAACGAGGTGTCTCTGCCTCTCCATCATTACTGTTGTCGAGATCAATGGCGGCGACGCACGCCATCTGAGTAAAATTTGGATTGATCAAAGACTTGAACCAGAGACCGAGACAAGGTTGGCAGAATTTGTGCTCACACCCCAGCAAGACGGGTTCCGCGACTGTCGAAAGACATAATCTACAAGACTGTTCATTCACGACCGTAGGTGAAGCGTCGTTCTCACGAGTGAGCTTGGAGATTGTCGCCCATTCTTTTTCGCGTTCGTCGACGCTTCCACGTATGGTTATGGTTCTGGACGAAAAGTCAAAATGAAGCTTATCGGATAAAGCAGCTTCGTTTGTGTAGCCCGCACGTATCATGTGACCCATACATGCGTCAGAAACGCCCATAGTGAGAACACAGCTTTGCACTTTAGCTAAAAATTTGTACAAAAGATCCTTTGCACGGGTGCGACGTTCCTTACTCCCAAAGGCCAGTACGTGCCGGTTCCGGAAGTCCCTTTCAATGAAGAAAGAGCCCGCATTCCGTGTGTTCATCAGATCGATCTGTTTGGTGCTACTCGGAAGATCGAAGTAGTCATCCCATAAAGGTTTGTTGTCGTCGTCTAAGATAATTTCACCCTCCATAAGCTGATCAAACTCTAGTCGGGCCCTCGCAAAGAGTATGGAGTCCGATCCGTATATTCGTAGCTCGAAGTCATCAGCTGAGTTCAGGTGTTCCTGAACTTTGATCCCCGGACCATGAATCGTTTGTAACGAGTTTATATCCGCACGCACAGAAGAGGCTTTCTCTTGAGGAAGGCAATAACACGAATAGAAAGTCTCCTGAACTTTCAAACGACCGCCACCTAGGAATGCATGCTCCGTGTCGTTCAGCGTGGCAATTGCGCGTGAGGCAACAGCAGCATCGGAAAATCGTGCAAAAACCATAGCGCGAGCCGTATTTGTGGGCGAGACTTCAACAGAAAACTCTTCGAGTTCTCCACAAGTCTGTAACAAATTTTCGAGCTGATGAGTGGGATTATCAGTGTAGGTGGGGGCAATCATTTCCACAAGAACAGAATTTTTGAAGAAGTCCATAAGTTTCTGTTTTTCGGTGGTTACAGCAAGTCCTTCAACCCTCAAAGGAAAGTGGGTCTGTTTTTTCAGCCGTGAATTCCGAGAAATTTTGATCTTCCTTCCGTTGAAAACTTCACCGTTCAAACTTTCTGCTTTCTTGAAAGAATCCATGCTTTCGAAATAAACCCACGCTGCACGACTCGGAGTAGGATAAGAAATTCTGACTGCAGAACTGGAATCGCTAGGGTGCCAGTTATAGATACTAGGCGCCCTAGAGTTTGGGTATGCGCGTAATGAAGTATTTGGTCCCAACCTCGAAGACTCATGGAGTTGCTTTGCAGCTTCTTCTGCTTCGTGTCGATCAGAGAACTTCACCTTTGCGTGATAGCAGGAGCCGCCTGTTTTCGGAAATTCGACTTGAATTTCCAGTACATTTCCAAACACGGTGACCAGGCTGGAAAACTCATCCTCGCTGAAAGATAGTGGTATGTCGAACACAAAGGTAGTATCGGATTCGAATGCGGTAAGGATTTGTTCGGGAGTTGCGTCCTGTCCGTATTTGACATCACAATGGAAGGATTGACGAATAATCGACGTTAAAGGCGACTAGTCGAACGAGGAATCGGTGTAGAACACTCAAAATCAGCATGCGGACGAAGCTATTTGAATCTAAACACCACTTACCATGTTATCTTCATTGTGATCGAAGCCATTTGGAACTGGTGCCTGAAAGGCGTTGATGTCGACCCACTGGAAAATCCAATTTAAAACTTACATCGATAGTGTCGTCGATTCCGACTGTCACTTCCGAACTTTGTCTCTCATCGTTATCCACAGAGATATGAGAGAATTCACAATTTTCACCAAATGGACAATACCCTTGGCCGAAAGCCTTGCAGGGTAATTTGCTATGAGGTTTGTGAGAGTAAGTTTCGGGGTCAGTTGGACCCCAATTGGGACCATTCCAGGCGTCGTCTGCTGCATCCCAGTTCATAGATGAATGTGTGTTGCCTGATGCCATCCCCCTGCTATCCTCCTCCGCAACCTCTTGAACGTGTTCATGTAGACGGTTGCTGGTCCCTTCCTGTCCGTTTGCGTCATGAGTCAGACTACTGTCATCGGAATCATTGGAGCCCGGCTGGGCGTCGACTACTTCCACTCCCTCTTCATCTGTAGTTCGTTCACGGTCTACTGGAGTGTCTCGGATGTTCTCAGTAACACTGGTTCCTTCAGTGACACCTGAATTAATAGGTCGGTTGCCGCCAGTATCAGTATTGAACTCTCCGGAAATCTCAGCAGATTCGGTAAAACCTCCGTCGGCATCATCTGGAGCGTCAGGCAAAGGACTGTCTATGTTGTCATTGGTATCCTCAGGAGCGTCCAATTCCTGGTGAACACCCAAATCCACGTCTGATCCTTCCTTGGGGATTGTACTTAGTAGATTGCTGCCATTTGGAGATACAGGATAATTCTCATTGTTATTATGAGCCCGAGACGAAGGCTTAGAGGTAATTTCATTCTCGTCGAGCCTTCGCGAGAGATCCGCTGAGATCGCATCTACAGTAGAGCGAGCTGAACTTTTCGGCCTCATCTTGTCAGAATCCAATGAACCGCCATTGTCCCAGCGACTTTTACGATCCTTGACCCACAGATGAGGTGGTGTTTCCATCCCTCTACGTTGAGACCCCGTCCCTCGAGGTTCCCTCGACAGGCTGGATGAACCAGATTGCGTCTCCCTTGACCTACTCGATGATTTAGAATAGGCTCCCTTGGGTCCCAGGAGATCTTTTCGGCGATTATTATCATGAGCTTTGCTAGTACGCTTTTCAGACCCCTTCTTGGTGGACAGTTCAGGTTCCGAAGATATTGCATTTCCCCAGCTTTCAACGTCCTCACCCCAGCTTTCGGCAGAAGGTGCTTTGTTGTCCCATTCGGACGTATTTGCAGGCTCGGCGGTCTCCTCTGTCTCACCCCACTTCACCGCGGAGTCTGATCCGCTTCCCCATCCGAAGTCGTTATTTTCTGGATCTTCTTGGTGGGTGTGGTCTTCTTGGTCAACAATGATGGAGGGGATGGGTCCGGGTTTATTGACAGCTGAGTGCAAAAATGGGCAATTGGCGCCTTTTTTACAGGAATTGGTTTTCCAAAAGTGGCATTCTCTCTTATTTTGAAGACTGTTTGCTCCGTGTTCGTTGTGTGTTGGAGTGAGATAAACTTTCGGTACTTCTTGCGCTGGCTCAGCATGAAGCTTCTGCAACTCTTCGTCGGTGAGGCGGTGTCTGAATCTACATGATCTTCCCAGTGGGCAATTACCATCAACGAAATACCGTTGACACCAGGGTATTCTTGCGTTGGCATGGTCGGATAGGGGGGCAGAGACAACAGGAGGTACGCTCTGGGTGAGCAGATTACTAGATCCAGAGAGATTGGGTGGAAGTGTTGTCGTAGGAGGGAGATAAGAAATGGGGGCATAACTAGGAATCATGGGTATGGTTCGGGTGTAGACATTTGGGTCAAAATATGGTGCAGCATGCATGACAAAACCAGGAGGAATAACAGTTGGGGGATATTGACTGTAAAAGGTGGAAGGGTGGTCATTTCGTACAGGTTGTTTGTACGGTGAACCCGGTTGAGGATAGCGATCTGCGTGTACCTCCGTAGCGTCAGTGTCATCGGCTGACTGGAAAGGACTCGAGACCTGTGTATCCTGCTGTTTGATGGATGGAGAGCTACCATGACTCTCGTTGTCTAAGGTGATTCTGATGTTAATTGATCATAATGTGATAAACACAAGATGCGAAATGTACCTTGCGTTTCTCGACTGATAGGATTTCCGTTATCTGTAACATCATCTGATACATTCATAGGAATGCCAGGATTTGCGTTGTATTCATATGGGGAGTCTACGGGGGCAAGCACCAGTTTCACCAAATTATTAGAAAATCCTATCGCCCCATTGGAAATGTTTGTGAAGTCATGGTAGGATGGAAATCTCACTAGAATTAGTTTTCGGAGAACTGTTTGCCGGAGTAGAGTTTAGTTGTAGCGCATCAAAGTTACCGAGGGGGGACAGACGAGAGTTGGAAGATACTGACAACATCCCGTCAATATTAGAATAGGAAATGAGCAAGAAATAAAACAAACCTTTATGCCCAGATTGTAGATCCATCATGACACTAGCGTCCCTTGTCGACTGAGAAGCAACTTGCTCTGTAGATTCGGTGAGCACAGTTCGAGGTTGGAGTCATTCAAAAAGTATACCTCTCTCAATGTCATGGCGAAACACGCATTCTGAACCTTTGTTGCATTCACCTTTGATGAAGAACTTGCACAGCAACGGCTGGAGTTCTTGGCCTGTCATCGAGTGGTCGTTCAGACAATTATCTCCATAGCGGCAATCGCCTTTCAGATAATACGGGCAGACACTTCTCAACGGAGAGGCTAAGGAAGCATCATGGGAGAATCGGCATTGATCTCCATTGTTACAGGCATTTTTCGCGAAATATAAGCAGGGTTTTCTTGGTGATACCATAGAAAATCATCAAAGGGAAGATATAGAGGCGAGCCTCTGGGTAAAAATGTAAGTCTAGGGAAACACGCTGATGATTGCAATCGGACTGCGAAGAAGTTCAATCCCAAGAACACGTGAAGCCTTTCTTTCCAACTGCCATCACTGACATAGACCGCGGCAAACGACGTTGAGATGGTGTATCATAATCTGAAAGGTGAGTGATATCCTCGCTGCTCTGAATAATAGCTGACAATGTGCCGCAGCCCTTATCAAGGGTATCCGAGCTTGCAAGGTCAGCTCGGCCAAATTTTGAATGAATCACCCGCGATAACTTGGACAATGCACAGACTGTGGCAGATGAGCGGGCACTCATTCAGCAAGAATCTGCAGCTATTCGTGCTTCCTTCAGAGAGGAAGACTCTTTTGCGCGTCACAATAATATCGCGAAACTACTGTACATCCATATGCTGGGATCTCCAGCACATTTTGGTCAAATAGAATGCCTCAAACTCGTCGCGAGTCCTCGTTTTTCGGACAAGAGGTTGGGCTACCTTGGAATCATGCTGCTGCTAGATGAGAGTCAAGAGGTTCTTACTTTGGTGACCAACTCGTTGAAAAAGTACGCGAGCCTTCCTATCGAATTAAATCCTTCCTCACGAATTACACAGCGACATGAACCACTCCAATATGTACGCGGTCGGGCTTGCGCTTTGTACTTTTGCCAATATAGCATCTGAGGAGATGTCTCGAGATTTAGCCAACGAGATTGAGAAGCTGTTGGGTTCAAGTAATACATATATTCGGAAGAAGGTGTGTATTGCTTCCAAGGATAATTTGATGTTGGCATTCTAAAAACCCCGATCACGTAGGCAGCTCTATGTGCACTTCGAGTGATAAAGAAAGTCCCAGATTTGGCCGATCACTTCACAACGAAAGCCAAAAATCTCCTCACCGATCGGAACCATGGCGTCCTTCTGTCAGCTATCACTCTTGTCACCGAAATGGTACAGACAGAACCGGCTGTACTGGATGAATTCCGCAACGTACGAATACTTAGCCTTCCCGATGTAGCAAACCTTCTTCTCATATCCTGCAGGCTGTTCCTCTACTCGTTCGCAATCTCAAATCACTCGTTACTACCGGATACAGCCCTGAGCACGATGTATCCGGCATCACCGATCCATTTCTTCAGGTCAAAGTCCTTCGTCTTCTCCGATTATTGGGCAAGGGAGATGCCAGAGCAAGTGATACTATGAATGATATCTTGGCTCAAGTAGGCACCCGCTTTTCATTCCAGTAATCATGGTCTTCACCGTTTCTTTTCCCTTCAGGTCGCTACCAATACGGATTCTTCTAAGAATGTCGGTAACTCAATTCTGTACGAGACCGTTCTTTGTGTTCTGGAAATCGAGGCAGACTCGGGTTTGCGTGTAATGGCAATCAATATCCTCGGGAAGTTCTTAAGCAACAAGGATAACAATATACGGTCCGTCTGTCATATCAGACGCTGTTGGCTCTCAATCCTAACGCCCTTGTTATACACAGATATGTTGCTCTTAACACTCTAAACAAGGTCGTATCAATCGATACTAATGCCGTCCAGCGTCATCGGAACATAATACTAGACTGTCTTCGCGACGGAGATATCTCTATTCGACGAAGAGCCTTGGAACTGTCATACGCTCTCATAAATGAGCAAAATGTTCGCATCCTCATAAGGGAGCTTTTGGCATTCCTCGAAGTTGCTGATGACGAGTTCAAATTGGGCCTGACTACTCAAATCTGCCTGGCGGCTGAGCGATTCGCTCCAAACAAGAGATGGCACATTGATACAGTTCTAAGAGTTTTGAGACTGGTACGCATTTCTTCATCGGTATAATTATCAACCAGGACTTCAATCGTTCATAGGCTGGTAATTTTGTTCGAGAAGAAGTTCTCTCCTCGTTCATCAGACTGGTTGCCCATACGCCTGAGCTTCAGGCTTACACGGCATCGAAATTGTACACCGCGCTCAACTCGGATATATCTCAAGAGTCCCTTACTCTCGCTGCTGCTTGGGTTTTGGGAGAATATAGTGAGATCATTTTAGAAGGTGGGCTCGTCGATGAAGAGCAACCCAAAACGGTATGTAATTTTTCCTGTTCCACTCTAGTTTAAATTAATCTTCCTCGTATCTAGATCACTGATAAGGAGATACTTGACCTCCTTCTTTCCATACTCGACTCCCCATACGCCAACTACCTTTCTCGTCAATATGTACTTGCCTCTATTACCAAAATCTCTTCTCGATCAACCACCAGTACTAATCAGCAAGACCGCATAGCAGAGGTTTTGGCACAATACACTTCAACACCAGAGCTCGAGTTGCAACAGCGTGCGGTCGAGTTTGCCAGTTTGTTCAACTTGGGTCAGTTGAGAGAGGGTGTATTGGAGCGCATGCCTCCACCAGAGTTGAAGGCGACCGTGATGGGAGTCGGTAAGTTGACCCATCTACAACCGTGTTACGCACTCCATTGACTGGCTCGTCTTAGTAAGTGAAAATAAACCAGTGGGTTCTAGCTCGGGAGGTGATCTTCTTGGTAACGACGAGGTTGCATCCCCGACTACGAATGGCACCAATAGTCAAGACCTGCTCGCTGATATATTCGGGTCTTCTGGCGCTACATCCGCTCCAACTCCTGGTCCCTCCGCTGGCGCAGCAAACCCTCCACCGAAATCCCAACAATCTACTATCGATGATATCCTCGGTTTATTCGGTAATACTCCTTCCACCACACTAGCCACAACTGCAACTCCGCCTCCTGGTTTCATGGCATCATCATCCCCGGCGCCGCAAATAACATCGAACTCCCTCTCCGCCTTTTCCATTCCTACTTCCCAGTCTCCCGTGCCTGTCCATACACCTGCACCTGCTGCGCCTGCGCCCCCCGCGGCGTCGCGTCTTACGTCATACACTGCATATGAAAAGAACTCCCTCAAGATAACGCTAACGCCTCAAACTTCCCCCGCTAAGCCTGGTGTTGTCATGATATTAGCTAGATTTCAAGTAGTTGGCGCAGCGCCTGCTACTGGACTTACGTTCCAAGCAGCAGTGCCGAAGGTCAGTTCATTATTTTACAAGAAAACAATGGTCTCAAACGACGACTTTTTGTAGTCACAGCAGCTGCAAATGCTTCCAATGTCTAATCCCAATGTGGGTCCAGGATCTGTGGAAACTCAGCAAATGAGAGTCATTGCACCAGTGGGAGTAAGTTGTCTTATCATGTGTTGACACAGAGAGTATCTGATGCCTCATCTTGATTAGAGCGCTGTGCGTCTGCGTCTACGTATAGCGTACGCCATAAACGGGCAGGATGTTCAGGATCAGGTTGACTTTTCAGGGTTCCCACCAGGCTTGACAGGAGGGGCATAGTCTGGCTTGTATTTTCGTTTCTGTGTATCCTTCTCTCGAATCGGAATCTACTTAGTTCAAATCGTCAGCACGGGTTGCTATAGACCATCTTCCGCGTATCGCAAACGCAGTCAACTCGGACTCATGATAAATGAACCATCATGGACTCTTTGAAGGGTATGTTTTCCTCGCTTTATTAATGATGCACGTCAGAATCACAGTCTCGGCCATCATCGCATTCACAGTTGCGGGAGTTGAAGAGCTGCGGCGAGCTGCGGTTTCCAAATTCTTAAAATATCCACGATACTCTATTTACATGTAGTTTCATCACATTTGGGATTTTCACTCCTTATTTCAAGTTGAAGAGCGCACCCTTTTCTTAAAACTCCTTCAACTAAGATGTTTGTCGACCATGCATTATTGCAAATCTCATCTCACTTTCATGTCTTCATCCTCTGGCTGTCCATGACATCCCCACTCTTTCTGAACTGTGTACGTTCAGATTCAGTCTTCATTTCCAGTAGTGACTATACTGCTGGAGCGTATGGCGCCGGACCATATCAGACCTTCTTCACATCCAATGCTACACCGTATGTCCGAATATTGTGCGTTGGGGCTTTTCGACGGATTTTTATTCACTATGTAGAGTCGCATTCAACTTCGTACAAGCTTTGAATAAGTCCACAAATTCCCTCAGCTCTGGCTACTTATTCACTTCCCCTCGTGGTACGCAATGTCAAAATATGCCTCAGGAAAATAAATTGAAGCTTTGACTGCTTATAGGAACTAGCACGGTGCAACCCAGTGCATCTATATTCGATAATAACGGCCATCTCATTTGGGATGGATCTGCATGGGGAGAGACACTAGTATTTCAGGTTGAAACCTACCTCGGAGAGCCTCACATCCTAGTTTGGTTGGGTGATATCCTTGGTACTGGAATCGGAAGTGGGTACTTGAATTTGCTGAACAGCAAATATGAACGTGTTGCCAGATAGTGAATTTCTTCGCGCTCGTGGTTTGCTTTGGAATGCTCACGTCAAATGTCCAGCACGACAAACCTTACAGGAATCACAGGTTCTACGTATGCAGATTTTCATGAGGTGAATACTCTGTCAAAGATATGTCCTGTAACTAATCCTTTGTGATTTTTAAGGCTAGAATCACAACTAATAATACTGGACTTATGACCGCATACTATACGCGCGAATATGACCTATCGCCTTACGGGGGTCCTTCATCTGGGTATCTTTTTGATAGTGTTTTCCAAGAGCTTAACATTACCAGCGGTCCGTCATAAATGATAAATTGTTTGAAAGACTAACCCACTCCCAACTAGGAGAGACCTTATTTACTTGGTATGCTAGTGACCACGTCGATCCTAGCGAATGCTATAATGCTATAGGGACAGGAGGTGGATCTACTGACGAAGCATGGGATTACTTTGCAAGTGCCTTTTTCTCTGCGGCTCGCAGCGCACTGTGTTCAATGAGCGATATAGCATATCAATGCCATTGAAAAGACAGACGACGGAGACTACCTCATCTCATCTCGACATTGCTTCACCATCTACTATCTCAATGGGAGCAATGGCGAAATCATATGGAAGATGGGCAGCGCGAACAGTAGCTTTGCGATGGGGGATGGTGCTAATTACAGCTGGCAGCATCACGCTCGATGGGTTAACAAGAACGATACTTATGCGACTATGACGTGAGTAGCCTGGCTTTTGCTATCGCCTTCTTCCAGCGCTCAACTTCTGATATACAGAATCTTCGACAACGGAGGAGAATATGGGGAGTATGACGAATCATCTTCGCGGGGACTATATCTTGCGCTCAACTTCACAAGCATGACTGTCGAGTTGTTACAGGATTTCATCCCGTATAATTACACGGTTTCAGAAAGCCAGGGTAGCGTCCAATTACAACCCAACGGGAATTTCCTCGTAGGGTAGGTAAAACCTGGTTCTATAATTTAACTCTCGGTTTTCATAAACATCCACCGTGACTAGATGGGGATTTATGCCTTGGTACTCTGAATACTCTTCAACAGGCGAACTCTTATGGACTGCACAGTTTGGCGTGATAGGTGGAAATTATAATGAAGCCTGTATGTTCGTCTCATACCTCTCACGAAATATTCTCAGACCTCCTTACATATACAGATCGCATGCTTCGCTTCAATTGGACGGGAGAACCTACCGATCCGCCTTCCTTGCAGCTGGTTCAGTCGTCCTCCAGCAACCTGACCACCGTCCACGTCTCTTGGAACGGGGATACTCGTACAGAAAAATGGGAGTTGATCGGAGCATCCGATTCCTCTGGCTCCGACGCGTTATCGTTGTATAACCAGACACGTAGCGGATTCGAGACAACATTTACCTTCAATACAGCTACCAACTCGTACGACTTCTATGCTGTAAGGGCTATTTCTTCCGATAACACGCATTTGGGAACTAGTAATTTCACTAGCAGTGGAAATGGGGCTGTAGCTCTAGTTATTGGGGCTTGGAGAGCAATGATGATTGTCATAATCATTTATTCACTCCAAGTAATTTAAAGCTGCTCGAAGTATATGGTTAACAAAAAATCATAGCAACTACTACTGTGTTTGGTAACAACGAGAGTAGATTTCCGCAAACGTAAAAATACATAGGAAAACCTTCTTTCAGTTTGTAGCACATGATATCGACTGAAGGAATTCAAAAAAAAGTACATAGCGTGCACTGAAACATTGGGAATGTTCGAGGAAGTAGTTCCTGTATGTAAAATGTAGGCACGATCGAAAGAGATAAAAGAGTGACTGTTGAGCTGTTCGTCAACTAGAAAGTTGAAAATTTGAGCTCCAGGGTTGTCAGTTAGGTGTCATAACCACTAATAAACTCTGGCCCTCGTCCAAACTTGCATTCAACTGCTGGGAAGAGGATCCCAAATCTTGTCCGTTCCACATTTCCTGGATATCGAAGCTTCCGGATATTCCCAAATCTTGCCAAGTAACGGTAAGGTTCTGTACTCCAGTGAGAGTGGTGTTAAAGCCGCCTTGACCTTCATCAGGTCCATAATTGGCGAGAAGTACTATAACCTTTCCTGTATCGTCAGGGCCACCAATCCATGCTTGCAACTGTTGCGCATCTCCTTCTCCGGTGCCTGGGTTTCTGGGGCGCATAGGGTTTTTGGCAGCAAAGTCTGCGACGCTATGTGCTGCGGCGTTGGTAAGGATGGCTTTCCCGGTATCTAGAACACAGATATCGATACAATTTACTATGAGGAATTGTGGGAAATACGAACCGTCAAGTTGGGTCAAATCGTTTCCTAGTATAAGGTTGGATCCTGCTCCCAACCAATGGCTCATGATTGTGAACCGTTCATCGTCGGTAACTCCATCTTCAGGTGCCGAATTGCCTACATATAGATTGTCCATATCAGGATAGATACTGAGGGTCTCGTCTTGAGAAGTGTGCAAGACGATATATTGACGGTAATTATCAATAGCTCGCTGTACTGTAGCCCAGGCGGTGAAAGAATCGGAATCAGCACCGGAGTTGTTGATATCTTGGTCAGTACGGAAGGAGTCCGCATTGTCTTCCCAAATGCTGAAATCACTCGGATCACGAGCAAGTTTCCAGCTAATATCCAAACGCATTTGTCGACCAGATTTGACTATTGCGTTATGATAGTTCACAACGGCTAAAGACTCGTTCTGAGGTAACGAAACTCCATTATCCGGGGATCCAGGAGTGATAAAATCAAGTTTGATAAAATCGACACCCCTATGCTCCCGTGATTAGTTGCGCTATAGTGTATATAAGAGCAGAATGTAGTCACCATTCAGCAAATAGCGCGACAACAGAATCGTGCCATTGCTGTACACCATCCTGACCATATTGCCAATTGCAGCGAGCGAGACCGTTATCTCCCGAGCAAACTGAACCGATCGTGATATTTGTATCCAGGATGGTCTTGTTCACATCAGCGAGAAAGCCGCCGGGAACGACGTAGACACCGAGTTGCAAGCCTGGAAAAAGATCGGAATTTTCAGACTATATTAGGCGTCGATGTATATCGCGACACACCTTCACTATGAAGATGATTAGCAAGATCTGGCATGTTGAACAGCGAGCTATCGGCGATAATTCGCCCATTTTCGTCTCCATTGCCGCCTACAGACCAGCCAGAGTCTAGGCTACAGTAACTACAATTCCGCGTCAAAGGCAAAAAGTGATAGGACAGTTTCATTTGCCATACCTGTACCCCAGGCCAACAAGGCCAGCAGAGACTAGGACGTCGCATTGTTGTTCAACGCTGGTCTGATTGAAGATGAAAGACGGGTCGGTGGCTGCGTTCGCTTGTATACCGAATGAATTCCATCCACGGGCCGAGTTGGTGAAGCCGTTTGGGGTTCGGGTGATAGTGAGCGAATGTAAAGGAACGGAGGTCACGGCAGCAGCAAGAGTAGCAGCCCGAGGGATATACATGATTCAAAGAGTGTCTGTAAAAGAATGAAAGTAAGGAATGACTAGAAAAAGAGAGGAGGTATGGAAGAAAGAATAAAGCTTAAGCGATCGCTTTTTAAACTTGATTGGAGCAGCAGAATTCAAGGCCGTAAGGCCTCTCCACTAGGTTTTCAGGCATTCCGTATTGACGTGGCAGGGCTTATGTACCGGATATAGACAGAATGTGAAGAAGCACCACTCATTGGCCCGAAAAAGACCTTTTAGGAATCACCGAAAGATCCCTTGTTCGCATACGTTTGCATTCTCGAGCTTGTATCTTGTGTTTGACCCAAGTGCCTCGTTAGTCAGTGAGATTCCCCAAAATTAGATCAAATTGCGCGAATAACACCTGAAAGATCGATGAGGGATGGGACCTGGTCGAAGGGCTAAGCGTGGAACAGTGTTGAAGAAGTCAAGGTCACAAGTGGTCAAGGTGGGAGCTGAGTAGCCCTAAAACAAGTAACATCATGGTACATAACCGAGCATCGACCGAAATTGTGTAAACGATGGAATTTTGTATTGTGGTTCATTGCAATTGTGAGAAGGAACATCGAAGACGCAGTCATGTTACAAGGAGACTGCGAAGAAGTGGATGGATGATTTTTGAGACGAGGGTTTGTAAGCATGCATGTAGAGGATGAAGCAGACAAGGAACGCATCGAGTGGACCGTGAGTAGACCGTGAGTAGATAACGACTAATCTCCTCCAGCTCATAACCCAAAGCCAATTTTTGCTGCTACAATTGGCAAGACCAGATTTGCATTAGCACATCTCTCTGATCCCCAAGTTCCGACAGAGATCCCTACGGTGTGAACAAGCTCTGGATGTAGTTCGGTGAGTACCTTGTTGGAATTGAGTTGAGTCTTGGCTATCAGAACCACGAGGACACGTGCGTCTAATTCTGGATGGTATTCCTTTAGTCAAAATGGGTACCCCTTTTGGGATCCGCTCTCCGCTTCTCGACAGTCTTCTTGACCTTTCGTTCTGGTCTCACAACGATGATTGGAACAGGGGAATGGGTCAAGCAGTACCGGCTAATGCTGCCCATGGTCCCTTTGCCGATACCTACTTGCCAGGCTCTGTAGATGAAAAGGATGTGAGCACACCGATCGGAGTTATGTGAAGGACCTAACATACTTTCGTCCACGGGTACCAACAACAACGGAATCAGGTTTATAAAGGGCGATGAGACGATCGAGAGCATCGGTAACTTTTCCAGCGATATATTCCAAGATTATGGAGAGCTACAATCATTTAAGTATTTGGTCACAGAAGTCGATTTGGTCACAGAAGTCGATTTGGACACGAACTTTACGATCTGGATCATATTCTTGACTCTTCGCTTGGATGTAAGCCATGAGGGCACGAGCATCTTCGCGGACCAGGTCATGATCTTTGTCTACACCAGGAAGCCACATTAAAAAGAGCAATATCTTGATGGGTGACAAGTTTACCAAGAACTTCTTCTTCGATCCCTCTAAAAACCACGAATTCATCACCATCTTGCACAAAGCTTTCTAAAGACCAATCAAGAGCCTCCCTTCCTGATTCATCAGCAGATGAGGCACACAGAAAGACCCTGCAATCGATAGATCAGCATGACGAGAAACACCAGCAAATCGACCGCAGTTTACCTCGTCGACCTCGTCCTTTTATACCCAGCAGATTTGGCTCTTAACGTGAAGCTGAACATGCTGGCCACTGGATTCTCAAAGGTGTCAAACGAAACTTTGGGTGTATATCCCGGTACAGGTGTCTGCGGCATGGATACATAAGGAGATGGGACAGATTGAGTGGTAAGATTGGTTGAAGAAGATATACGATGAACAGCTGATGTGGCAGGGCTTGATGATGCTAAAGGCGAGGGTGCATCTAGGGGAAAGCTCGAGGTCGAAGGAAGAGGACTGGTTTCGGTATAAGGAGACTGATGCGGCGAATCAGAGGAGAAAGAGTGTTTCATAGCTGAGCGCCGCGGCACCGGCGTTGAATGTCCTGAGGAGTGCATTGGAGGTGAAGAAGAGACCGACATTATCAGATTTCTGTACGTTGATACTTGAGTCAAGATGCCAAGCGATTTTGGTGGCTAGGCGCTAAGGCCTAGACCTTAACACGTGATAATACTACGAATGAATCCCGAGCTACCGTATCAAGGTAAAAATACTCGCTTTCACTACGTCGGCAGTCGCTAATAACGGCTGGGATTTACAAAGGGAAATCTGAGTCAAAACTTTGATTTCCCATCTGTGCTTTTGATGTATTGATCTTCCGGCAATGACTTGATTTCTCGGCTCATCATTTCTTTCCCATAGATAATTGATAATCTTTCCCATTGATGATTGACAATCTTTTACATCTGAACAAAATTTTATTTCCCGGTTCGCGAAAGTAAATGCCCGACTTTTGAGCCACTGTCCAGAACTATTGAGAGGCGGTATCTCCTTACAAAATGTTGCATTCGAGGAATTTGGTGATGATTGGACTACACTCAATAAGCATGGCAGAAATGGTTGGTTGGGACTTCTTGCATGCGTCAAATGGTGGGGACAGGGTTTTGATCCAGAAGGTGATAAGAAACGATGGCATGAACTTGTTGCCGATATGGTGAAGATGTTGAATGGATTGGATAACTATATGTCGCACAACTCTGGTAACTCTCACTCTGTATCAACGCAAGACTAGTATTTGCAGTGGCTCAAAAGTCGGGCATTTACTTTCGCGAACCGGGAAATAAAATTTTGTTCAGATGTAAAAGATTGTCAATCATCAATGGGAAAGATTATCAATTATCTATGGGAAAGATTATCAATTATCTACGGGAAAGATTATCAATTATCTATGGGAAAGATTATTAATTATCTATGGGAAAGATTATCAATGATGAGCTGAGAAATCAAGTCATTGCCGGAAGATCAATACATCAAAAGCACAGATGGGAAATCAAAGTTTTGACTCAGATTTCCCTTTGTAAATCCCAGCCGTTATTAGCGACTGCCGACGTAGTGTTTGCCCGACAGTTTGACTTAAGGCTCCAACCGTACTGTATATGTATACCCTTGACAGCGTAAATATACATATACAGTGTATAACCATATGTTTACTATATAAAGACAGTTAAACATACAGTATCATTTTTGAGTCACGTGGTCCACAGAACCATGCTTTTTGCGAGGTTTAACGGGCTCGTTAACATCTAATAATCCACTACAAATCCAGACCTTCGCCAAAAGAGCCTTCTGAATGGTTTCAGCTTTCAATGAACCCCTTAAGTCTGAGCAAATGTGACGAGATTTCGAGAATGTTCGCTCAACAGAAACACTAGTTGCCGGAATGCCAAGAAAGTTGCGCGCCATTCGAGCAATGGTAGGAAAAGAACCAGCGTGTTTCTATACTTTAACTCAGAAACGAAAGTGCAGCGGCATAATAGACCTTACCTGCCACCATTCTAGTGGTTCCTGTGTTTTCCCAACGCCTCCCTCAAATCGGAGATAACGCGATATTTCATCCTCCAAATCGGCCTGAGTTGCTCGAGGTGAAGTGGGAATGAATGAGAGGTCAACAGCACACATCTGGCTCAAGAACCCGTTAGCAGGTGGCTTCGGCTTATTGAGGGATGACTGGTCAGGAGTTGGTGAGGTTAGTTGTTCTTGGAAGTAATCCAGCGCAACGTGTCGGAACATGGTTTCAGCCTTGTCTCGATGGTCCTCTCGTTCCCATGATGTCGTTCCGAGGGTCTCAAACCATTTGGAGCGCATTTCCGGGTGTAATACTGCCAAGGATGTCAAAGACAGTCAAAAAAAAGGAATAGGGAACGCACCAGTACCAAGAACATAGAATCAGTTCCCGTCTGCCAATCACTTGTATTTCCTCAGCTTCTCTAATCCGACAGATGCCGCGTTAGTGAGTATCTTTGGCAAACTAGTCTTGGTACTTTTAGCCTCTAGGTGTGTGTCGAGTTGATGATATGCAGGAAGCACAAATGGAATTGTCGGCTGTGAAGTGCGAGACATAATCAGAGTAACATGTGTAAACGGCTTGAAATGCAATGAGCATGGAGGAAAGGAAAAGGCAGGATTGACATACCTCAAGGATATCTGCAAGATCTTCTAAGAGTTTCCACTCTTTTTTGTCAATAAGCAGCGGGCGCATCTCTTCTGTCTCAAATGTCCAAGTATCGATAGCCTAAAATAGAGTTTCATTCCATGAAAGTAGAATAAAAAGCAGCAATACTGACTTCTTGTAAGAGTTGGGCACGACGGATCATGGTATGGGTGTAGTTCCATTGAGTACGGACATCGCGTACAACCATCAGATTTCTTCGTCTGGCATTCTCCTCAGTCTGTTCTGAATATTTCGAATGAGCAATTCTACGAAATTTTTGGCGGTGCTGAGGTGAAGACACGATCTTTGTTGTAATGAACCGGAGCTGTAAAAAGGGAATAAGAACGATATGTGGCAATCATAAAAATGACAAACCCGACGCAGTGCACTCGTTCCCTTCATACTTTCGGCAACAGTCTGCTCTGATTCTTCACACTGCTGTTTCGATTCCGCCTTCTTTTTCTTCGCCTCCTCCTTTTGTATAGCTGTTCCGATCTCTACATCTTCCTCTCCATCAACTTGTTCACTGTCCCCTTCTGCTTCCAGTGCAATCTGTTCGACATCTTCATCAACGCTATAGTGAAATGGTGCATCCTTGTTAAGCTCATAGTAGTCGATGTTGCTTGACCATTCTGCTTCGTCCATCGATGCCAATAGATCTTGAACTGTGAGATTGATGACATGGGCAATACAACGTATATGGCCATCTGGATTCCATTCGACACCATAGCATGCGAGAACACAACGTGCAACAGTAGCGACCAGGACATCATTGACAGAGGCATTATCGGTGGTGAGGCTGATACAGTAGATAGTAAACGGTCAGTTATATGGCAGTAGACTCATGAACGTGAAATCACATATCTTATTGAGACCTCCTCGCTCTCTCACTCCGTTGACAAATGCTTGCCCTGCATACTCTCCCTCATGTTCCTTCTCTTCTAAAGGCTTGAAATCCACCACCATCTCAACCAATCTCCAGTCATCGTCAATGAAACTTCCAATAGTACATGCAAAAGTATAAACCATCTGTTTTGTAGTCCATGTATCTTCAGCATAAGCAATCTTCGATTTTACGCTCTATAGAAATGATCAGTTGTTGAATCACACAAAAATTTCATACACACCGTGAACGATTTTACTACTTTAGCATTTAGCTCAGCAAAGATCTTTGCGAGCTGATTGCGAACAGTTGTATCAGAAGGCAACATATAGCGAACTTTCAGATACTTGAAGAGTAAACGAAGATTTGGTGCCTCTCCAGTGGTCCATGGCAAGTCTTCATCCAGTATCCAGGCGGCAAATAAGCGTAAAAAGCCTCTCTCGGTGGTAAGAGCTTCAGGGTTAAGCTCGCCATCCTTGAGGTAGTTGCGCATTAGATCAGCGCTACGCTTCAGATTCAGACCCTCAGCTGTGCTCTGCTCTGTTCCATTCCCTTCATCACTTCTTTCCTGTGGTTTCGACTTTCCTCTGCACTCGTTCGAATGGGTAGCAAGGTTATTCAGTTTGGGCAACTTTCCCTCATCATCAAATGATACTTTAGGGCCCTTCACTGTCCTTTCAATGCTGCGTACACTATGTACAGAGGTATGAATTCTGGTAATCATCTGAATAAACTTGAACTTACCATTCACAGTATCGACATTTGAACTCCCAACGTGCCCCCTTCTTTTTATCCATGACTGCAACCGGCTCATGGAAATGCTGCATACTGGCATTGGAAGGCCCTCGACGAGCACCTTTAGCTTGTTCCCTTGCCTCTTCAGTATCCACTTTGTGCTGTGCTGATTGTCCATCGGACTCCGATCCAGAGTCGATTGAAATGACTTTATTTTTGCGTAATCTAGTTGTCTCGGTGTCTCTCTGCTCCGCTCCCCTGGCTGCCCTCTTTTTGCTGCGTTCCTTCTAAAATTTGTCATATACTTCCGATTTTTCCTTTCATAATAAGATATGCCTCACCAATCCTTTGCCACGTTCTGTGGTCGAGATTATCTCTTCATTATTGGAATCAAATACCTCACTTTCCGAATCTTCTTCAATGCGAGAACGCTTTGGCAGTATATAATCAGCGTCATCAGCAGATAAGGTATCAGCCCAAATGTCGACACCACTGGCAGTGGTCTTCTTCCGCTTTGCCGAAGATTTTCCCGGCACACTTTCTTTGCTTGTGCTGGTTTTAGCCTTCGTGTGCTGAGACTTTTGAATCGTTGGTGCCGGCGCCTCTTCATTAACTTCTTCAATGGTCATTCTTGGTGGAGTTTTTGTTCGTACTGGAGGGTCTTTACTATTAGGAGTATTTTTGTCAATCGAAATTCTCTTCACTATGTACCATTGAATGCATACCTTATGTTTTGCACACCAGTCACCAACCTTGCAAATTTTGGCAAGGCAGCTTCCCATAGTAGATGGCCTGCATCGACTGCACTTTGAATATATCCAACAACAAGATCCATTCCCAATGGGCCTCGAGTGATGTTTAATAGTTTACCATCAGCACCACGTACATCATTCCCATACAACAAGTCCATGCGACGATTGAAAGTAGTCCAATGCTCATCAGGGTCCGCAGATGGTAGAGGCTCCGGTACCTTTTTAAATATCTCTGAGATTCTGCTTTCTGTGGATGCAAGAGGAACATGGTCTGGTAATCCTTTGACAAGGGTACTCAACAGCCTTACTGCTGCTGCACACTGAACGTGCGCTGCTTCAGCCATAAAGTTTGAAGAGAGGAGTGGAAAAAGGGAGACAAAAGATTCAATTATTTCTCATTGACATCCTGTAGGCGGGATTCACAACGAACACAGCTAGGGCTGTCAAGAATGTGTAATAGAAGTGGCCCAGCAACCTGAATTACTAATTGGACACGATGGACCTCGCATGCTGGTAGAATAACCATATATACAGTATAAACAGTATACATACTGTATGTTTAAATTTCTCTTGGGGGGGGTAGACCTATACAAATACATATATAGTTATAACCATATATAGATAGTATATAGATAGTACGGTTGGAGCCTTAGTTTGACTACACAAAGGAAATCGGATGTGTGTTAGTCCTACCCTAGCCTTTAAGTTGTTCGTGTTCTAAGATGTTGTCATAGACCAACGATTGATACTAATGTGTATATAAATGGAGCAAACACTATGACCGACCATGATACAAGTTATCGTACAACGAGACAGACAATAATACTAACTGAGGAACCACTTATGAGCGAAATAAATCAAATGAAAACCTGTAATGGGTGTCGATCATAAACGTTCTTCCCTTCACTCAATTCTCCAAGGTCGGGATAAAATGGAACCATGGCATCCGCGGCACCAAGATACAGCGCATTGTAGATGCGCCAATATACCTCCCTCACCTTCCTAGCTGGATGGAAGAGGCCTTGCAAAACATAGCTCAAGAGCACACCTGGACCAAGCGTCACTCGCATAGCTTCTATCGCATCCATCACTGCACCAATTACGTGAGGGGATGTCTCGAAGCAGTTCGGCCAGACGAGATTCATCAAGTGTAGCATGGAGTCTTCGCATCCCAACCCGGCAACACCCAATGCCAGATGCTTGACGATGGTGCTTGCCGTTTGTCGATGCACCAGATCACGATCAGTAAGAGCATCCTCAAGCATGGTGACGACGGAATCACAGTAGTAGGCCGATTGTGGGCCGACGTATTCAAAAACAAAAGATAAGGCCTTCAAACAACCAGTCCTGACGTTCAGTTCTGCAGTTCGATACTCGTTAAGAATAGCGGGAATGCAGGTGAAAGCTAAAATGGTGGGAGAAGATATCAACGTGTGTTAAGGAAGGAGTGAATATCATTCAACCACTCACGTCCACAGGTTTCAGCCACGATAGCTATAGCCACCGTGCTACACACTCGACTTTGACGTTCTTGCACACGGAGATTGGTCAACAAGACCGAAAGTACGTCTTGAGGGCCCAAACTCTTCGCAATATAACCGAAAGAGTTGACAGCAGCACGTCGAATACCCTTCTTGTGCGCCTTGAGCAGATCAAGTAACTCGAAACAGATTCTCATCCATTCACGAGCAGGAACGAATTCCGCACCACGATCAGCGATACGACCAATCAAGTTAATAGATGCCTCTTGCACCTTTTCATG
Source organism: Lentinula edodes (assembly GCF_021015755.1). Classification (NCBI taxonomy): domain Eukaryota; kingdom Fungi; phylum Basidiomycota; class Agaricomycetes; order Agaricales; family Omphalotaceae; genus Lentinula; species Lentinula edodes. The sequence goes on from NW_025764311.1 coordinate 669,526, forward strand.
TCGATTACGAAGAATAGGGGTCATTCGTGGCACTGATAACAGAAAAGATTTAATCAGTCGACAAACTTCAGAGTCAGTAATCAGTAACACTCACATAAATCCTTGACCGGAGGGTTCATTTGCGTCATACCAACAACATTGGCAATAGCACCTTCTGCTGCGATGATACTCCCAAGTGTATCAGGGTATTCCTCACCAAGTTGTTCGAATAAGACCAGCCCGAGCTTGCTGAGCAACTGATCCTCTCCGCACTGTTTGATGACCACAGCTAACCGGGTGGTAAGATCAGCAGCTTGTTGACGGACTTTGGCGCTCTTGTTATTGAGTCGCCAAAGGATAGTGGAAACAATTTGAGTAAGGTAGGGTTTTACACGAATGCCAAGAGCATTGACAACGGTACCAAAACCGTCCAGCATGACCTGGTCCTCAGTAGTCTGTTCTTGGAAGGAATAGATGATTCCATCTACCAATCTCACTTCCAGACGTTCGTCAATATCGGAAGCACCGAGGGTAGCGACGACTTTAGTGATGGTTTCCATAACCATCTTTCGGTAAGGCTCGGCCTCATCTTTGAGTTCGTTGACGATTCTACCAACGATCTCGGATACACCGGCCTTCTGAGCCAACTCGACAGTAGTCTCAACTACCTGCCTATAATTACGGCGATCGAGTGCCATTCGACGAACCCAGAACGATTTGAAGAAATCAGGCAAAATATCATGCTTGATGTAAGCAGGGGTGACACCCTCCGTTGCAGCGCACTGCTTGACGACTTTGAGCACAATTTTCTTCATCTCTTCGTCGGATGTTTGGAATTCTCGAATAAGAATGACTGTCACTTCCTTTGTATAGTAAGAAGCATATTCGGGGTCCATGAGAGGGATAATAAAACCGATAGCTTTGAGGAAAGCAGCCAGGCCCTTTCCACGATGAAGACGAATACCCAACCACAAAGGCTTGAGCACATTATCGAAAGACTCAATACCATAGGGAGCGGCGGCCTCGGCAAGTGCAGCCAAACCAAGCGCAGTCATAGTCCTGACCTTTTGCTGCTCATCGGAAAGGCCATGGGCAATGCAATCGACCAGGTTGCGGAGATGGGGTAGCACGGCGCAGCCCATCATGATGGCAATTTGCTGGACGATACGGATACCAGTATGTCTGGCCTGCCAAGACTTTTTGGAGCGACATACAGCTTTCAAGAATGGGAGGAGGGATGGAATGCCAAGGGCGGAGGCTACAACTGAGAACGCTCGAGCGGTAGTGTTACGCACGTACTCATCAGCGTGATCAATATCAGGTCGCATAGTGGAGATCATATGAGCTAGACCAGCGGCTTTAGAAAGGTTGGAGATGATTTCACGACCTTCCACTCGCGCATAGTAGTCTTCATCAATGAGGAGGGGTTCAATGACGACGAGAATTTTATGTACATAAGGTCGGACGAGATCGTCAAGTTTGTATAGCACACGATCAATGACCTTAACGAGGAGATGCCGTTCCTGGTCCTCGAGAGTACGTTCCATGAGAAGAGGAAGAATCTTGTCGAACAGAGGACCAGCACCAAATTCGCGAGCCTTGTCCGTGATCTGCCTTAATGCAGTTTTACGCACCGGCGGAGTACCGTTCTTGATCTTCAACAGTAGTCGCATAATCTTCCTCTCTTTCATCTCATCGACCGAGAGCTCCGTTTCGTCCTCTTCTTTCATGATCTTAGCGAAATACTGAGCATCCTCGGGTTTGAAGAAGGCGAGGTTGCCGACACCAGGAATTTCTGTGGGCAATTCTGGCGCGAGACCTGCTGCGGCTGCTACAGCGGCAGCGTCGGAGCTTTCCTGAATATGAAAACCGCCAACTTCGGTCACAGAAGGAGCCTGGAGCTTCCGAGGCTGTACCATGGGCGCATATCCGGGTGGAGGTGTGACAATAACATATCCGGTAGCAGGAAGGATAGCGTCGAGCTCTTCATCAGTAAGATATCGATTGTGTTTATCATCTTGAGAAAGACCGGGAGCGTTCATGATAATGGGAACCATGGGGGTGTCCTGGACGACTGGAGTCTGATCCCACCTTGAACGCTTTGGAGTTTCGGCGACAGGAGTTTCCGCAGGAGTAGCATCCCATCGCGACCGCCGTTTTTTTGGCGCAGAAGCTTCTAAAGCTTCCTTTGACCATTCACCAGTGTCCATCTTGTTGGGATCTGCATTTTCGTCGGAAGGCTCAGGATTGTCCCAGCGTCGTTTGCGTTTTGCTCCCGGTTGTTCTCGAGACATGGCAAGCTCCTTCGCGGAAGCTAACTCCATCTCCACGTCCTGTAACTCGGCAGCGGGTGGTGTCTTGTCTAAGTCCATCTTCATCTTTCCTTCCTCTCGTTCCTGTCTTTCCTTCTCCTCTATTGCCCTTTTTACTCTGACTTCCTCCTGCTCCAGCCTAGCTAGCCTCATTGCATCCTTGTAACCCCCTTCTTCGCTCCCACCCTCTTGAAAGGCATCTGCGCTATCAACGGCGACTCGCTCAAAGCGGCGATTGTGATAGTCGGATTGTCGAGCCGCTATTTGACGAGTCTTTGCGGTCTCTGCGAACGGGTCAACATTTTCTTCTTCCGCAAGGTCGGCGAATTCTTGCAGGATCTCCTTGGGGGCTGTATACGAGTCTATCAATCTGGGCGACCCAGGAGGAGACATTATACCTAGTTAGTAGGGAGTGGTCAGCTCAAGAGCAGTAAATGTAAAAGCGACAAGTCTTCACCTATTGAGACCTAGGATTACAAGCTTGTTAAGACTCAAGAGAACGTAAGATGCAAAGTGAAAATGGGACAAGCGAGTCAAAAACGTCTGAGTAAGCGAAAAGTGCATGACTTGAAGGCGCTTACGAGAGGGCGCTTGCGCTCATAGAGATCTCAATTTGTGAGCTCCAATGCCTACCAATGCCGTCGTCTTGAGCGAGAGTGTTGTTACTATAAATTGCCTATCCAGTAGTCATTTGCATGTGTACGTATTATTTGGAAAGTACTTTATTGAAGTAAATTCTCAAAAAGCAAAAGCATAGTTTCGAATGTTCCCCATCCCGAATTTTTTATCATGTCAACTTAGCCAAGGCCCGGGGATTTCACAACCTGGAACGAATTATTTGTATAACACCAATGCATCCGGAATAAAGGAACGAGGTCGTAAAGTCCTAGAATGTAGGTATGGACCATTTTGGGACTACATTACATTGAATGCAAAGCGAAAGGAAGGCGAAGAGGGTAAAGAAAACAACAAGATAGGAGGGAGTAATAGTAGTGATGTAAGGCAAGAGGGAGTTGGAAGCTGGGATTTCACCAACCGTCGTTATCGCAGTGTCCACTTCCTGTCATGATCAATGTGTTCGTCAAATGTTGGTTTTACAATATTATATGAGGTCTGTAAAGTCCATGGGTAATTCAGACGAAAGATGTCAGTCCGACTCCTTTGATTAACTGGCATGTTGGGGAAGGTGAGAAAGAGTTCGTAAGTAGAATTGCGGTAGGAGAAGTAAGCATTGGAACGGTTGCAGGAAAGGTCATCAGGCAGCTATGGGAACGAACGAAACGGATGGTAAGTGACGTGCACGGAGGGTGAGAACGCAGATAACATAAAAACTATGGCTGTTAATGATGATGATGTCGACGACGACGAAAAATTCCACTCATATTGTAATCTAGATGCGGAGAAGCAGAAGGACAGAGAGATACAAAGTGAAGGAGACGGAGGATCTGATATGGTCACTCAGCAATCGGGGAGCGTAAAGGAGAAAGGAAAAACATACGTACAACAGAAACTTTCATCGCTTTCGCTGCTGTTGCCAGACAGCCAGAGGTACATCCTCTTCTTCCGCCACGCCATTTGTTGGGTACGCAAGTAAGGGGCTTTCAGGCGTACGTGGTCTGGCTTTTGAAGGAACTGCATGAGCGCTAACTCCTTTGCGTATCCTTCCGTTCGCATTGGGGGGCGAAGGAGAAGGAACTGCAGTGGCTGATAATGATCGTCCAGGCGTTCGACCCCCACCAGTCGACATATTATTACCATATGCTCCCTGCTGGCTGAAGGCGTTCGGAGGCGACTGCGAGCGTCGTTGGGGGTTTGATCCGAGTATTGGTGGCGGCGATGAGTTGGACTGCCTCGGGCCACCAGGAGTAGCCCAATTGGATTTCTCCACTGGTGGCATTGCACCAGGAGGTAACCGTTGTTGCTGATGTTGTTGGGCATACACCGATTGCTGAGGCTGACTCTGGGCCGCATCTGGTGAGTAGTAGAAATTATCGGGAGTCTGCGAATCTGCCGGTTGTACAAGGCGCGGAGCACTTTGTGGAGATGGCGAAGCGCGTTGACCTTGGCCAGGGGACCTTCGTCCTTGAGGCATGCCCTGCTGTGATGTTGGCCCACTATTATATCCAGCGTATCCACCATAAGCTTGCTCCATCTCTCGGTGTTGCATCTCGTACTGAGGGCCTCGGATAGGTATCTCGGCCCTTCTACCACCTCCTGTACCCATCGGGGCTGGTTTCGTTAGAGGTCCTCGTTTCGGCAAAGCTTCCTTCTGCTTCTTCATCTCCATTTCCCGTTCCCGTTGCTCCCGTTGTTCTCGTTCCTGCCGTTCCTGTTCCAGCCGTTCCTTCTCCTTCTGTTCCGCTTCCCTCTGTTCCTTTTCTTGCTGTTCTTTGTCAGTCGGATTCGGGGCCCCTCCTGCTGCTGTCTGGCCGACACCAGTCTGCCCATTAGCCGTTGGGTTCTGAGCCTTGTTGATAACGCCCAAATACCAGAACATCAAATTACTAATCAGCACTTGCTCATAGAGCGGTCGGCGCGGATTAGCCAATTTGATATGACTGAGCCGGTAAATGGCACGCTCGACATGTATGGGATAGCGCGAATAGTTGTTGATAGCCTGAGCACCTGGCGAAGGAGGTGGTTGGTAGCTCTTTGAACTTTTGCTAGCTCCAAGTAGTGCCTGCGCAGCCTCTCGTCCAGCGGTATGACCATGCGCGGAGGATGTTGATGCAAAACTCTCTGAATCTTTACTCTTCTTTCCACCAAACAGCGACCCGAAGAATCCCGAATCCTTCTCTTTCTCTTTTTCTGCGGATTCGCTTCTGGCATGATCTTTTGCTTTTTTCCCGCCCTTGTCTGAACCCCACTTCCCAAAAAGGCCTTTCTTGTCCTTTTCCTTGCGATGATGTTGATGTGGCGGCGGGGGACTGGAGAGGAAGGAAAGAGGTGCCGCAGGTGGTTCGGTGATAGGCGAAGAAGGAGGAGAGGGAGTACCTGGAGGTGGTGATGGTTCAGAAATGACCTGAGGAGATAGAAGCCTTTGTGGCTGGGGCTGGTGAAGCACAGCGTCAGGTGCCGGCTGAACCAGGACTGCTTCGACGTCAACATCAGGTAGAGGTTGAACTGAGATTGGCTCTGGCTCTGGCGGGGGATTAGCTGCGGGTGTCTGCTGCAATGACACTCGTGGCGCTTCTTGAGGAGGCGGGGATGTAGTTACTACGACAGTAGAAGGATACACCTCTTCCTCTTCATTCACATATGCATCATAGATTGAAGTCTCCTCACTGAAAGACTCTGGCCTCACGGGTGGAAACTCGTTGCTAAGTAATCTGGGTCTAACCTCTGGCTCGTGGTCGCTAGATGAATAGTCACTGGATGTGCGCTCTGAAGTTGTAGTGGTGGTAATGGCGGCAGCGGCAGCGGCGGCAGAGCGTCCACCACGTCTGGAGGCTCCAAAGCGATGGCCTCCACCATCACCAGGTAGAGCAGGCTTCCGAATTTTCGTGCGATTGGTTCGCCTCAAGATCTGACCACGAGGAGGTATGATAATGGGGGCGTCAGCCTCGTCGCCCATATCTGGCATGTTCTTCATCTGCTCTATGGCTTCAACGAAGAGTTCAGAATTGAGTACAAAAGCCAAAAGAAATACAAGTGCTCACCAGTCGGAGAGATATTTAGACTAAGACTTCTTCGCAAGATATTTCTCAACTTTGAGGGATCATCGCTCTCAGAAGCTTCTTCTGCCAGTTGCTCCAGCTTCTGAAGGTCGCTTATGGTGAGTTGAGGGCCTTGATTAACATAGCGAGTGCTCCGAGTGCGACTGAGGGGAACTATTCGTTCGTCTTGTTCTTCGACACCGTCATTTTCCGAAGGTCTATATTGGCGACTGAGCATGGATTTCTTCCTCCCAAGTCCTCCTGCGGAGAGCGAAGAAAGGGAGCCTGATCTGCTGACTGGAGCGCCATCTACAGGAGGTGGTGAGCGAGAATGTTCTCTGAGGAATTCGCGAAATTCAGCCGGAGCGATTTCGGGATGAACACTGGCAGGGACCCAGAAGAGATGGAAAGGATCATCTGTAGGATTATCAGTCTCTACTGTTGTATGACCAGTGCTACTGCTAGATCCATCTTCATTGGAGCTGCTGGATGAATCGTCCGCTGTTGATCCTCCTGACCAAGAGTATGTCGACGACGCTGGCGAGGTTTGATTAGGCAGGTCAGGGTCAATGGTGAGCGCTCCTGGCGTTGTAGATCGTCGTCGTATGTCTCTGAGGGCTTCGACCTCACGCTGAATGTCATATGTTGAAGGCTGCATTGTCGAGGTCGTGTCCAGTCTGAGAGAAAGACTGTTGGAAGGGCAACTGCTCTACTGTGTATCACAGGTGATGATATCCAGATTGAAACAAAGGCAGAAGGCCAAACGTCGTTGAACAGGTCGTTTCTTGTCGTCGTGGCTGACGATGATGAAAGATGAAGGTTCTGGTAAGGAAGTCAAGGCCAGGTCCGCCCGTCAATCTCAAATTACTACGATCGGCTTCCGGCTGTTCACCGCGCCCAAATTTACTTTCAAGTTCAACAAAAAGTCAGGCTAGCGGTTCACACAAGTGAAGAAATTTTTCTAATACATCCCGTTCTATAATTGTAATAGGCACTGATAGCACTGTCATACACTCATAGATTCAAAACTTGACTGGCAAGTTAGTGAACGCTCCAATCAGAATTTAAGGCAAGAAACATCCACAAAACTATGAAATGAGAGGAAATCAGGTTATGGCACAGCTGAAACAGACATTAACTGAATAGTGAGCGCACGTACGAAACGACACTTACGATTATAGACGCCACGCCCAATGCGTAACATATCATGAACATACAGTATCTGACAAACTCTAACTTTAATGTTTTGTAGCGAAAACTGGCACTATCGATGAACGGGCAGGACATGGGCCGAACGAAACCAACTCAGAATCTCAGGTGTAAGATTTGAGAGCATTCTCGAATTGGGAGAATCAGATATTCTGACCCGCAAGTGAGGTGGAAAACCAAAATCTCAGGAATACGCCGCGGCCGTATCGCGGCACCGAAAATCACTGTCGTAAAACATCGAATGAATTTTACCGCATAGATACGGCCGATGCACGACCAGCTAATGCGGCATTTTCTCGTTTGAGTTCCTGTATGACAGCCTACCAATTCCAGAAAATGGAATAGTTGAGAACCATAATAATGCACGCCAAGCGAAGATGAGGGTTTATCCTGGTGTTGGGGCAGTTATGGTACTCACCGCAAGAGCCTCAGGATTTACACCACTCTCGATCATTCTCACACACGTTGTCAAAGTCTCTTTGTCGAGTTGTGTATTCAACAGCTGGGACATCTCAAATAAGACTGGTCAAATATAAGATGAGAGAATCTGAACCGGGCGCGACACAAAGGACTTACTATCCAAGGTCTGCTGAGCAGAGGCAATACGGTCGGATTCTTGTGAGGACATTTCAAGGAAGATATCTCTGAGCGGTCTCTGCCCGATGTTGAGGAGTAGCCGCAGATCAGCGGTGGTCGCTGGAACCTGAGTGACGAATTGGCCACGTGTAAACTCTTATTGCTCATCAATTTTTTTTGTTCGAAGTAACACCACAGCGCCATCCCCAGTACCTCAGTCCATCTTACATCTCTGAGCCAGACCGTCATGGCTCCGTCCAAAACTGGCAAAGCATCCACCAAGTCATCGAAAAAAGAAAAGATTTTTCATCCCCAATCAAGAAAAGCTGATCAGCTTTCGCGAAAAGCTTTGCGGAAAGACAAGTTGGTTTCGCTAGTATCTAGTCGGAATAAAAAACATGACATACTCGGTTAGTGAAGGTGCTCCAATGATCTTGCCAGTCGTGCTCATGATGTTCATATATCCATATCCTTTGATTCAAATCATCCCCTGCTTTCCATCTTCGTTATTCTTCCCTCTCCTTTTCTTTTCTACCTAGCCGACTTCTACGGATTTTTCTATCACTCAATGCCCGCAGAAGGTACTTTGACATTGGAAGAATTACATAGCCTCATAGCGGATGTATGGCTCAAGCGATACGATGAAGAATTGGAGACTGAACGTGCTGCACGGCGGAAAGGTAGACCGAAGAGTGTGAAGGAGAGCAAATTAGAGGAATTGATATTGAGGGAATCGGAGCAATATCGAACGGGGTTTGGTTAGTGCTCTGTTCTCCTCCCATCTTACACTTTCTGGTTTCTTATCATCCTGCTCTATCTAGAGGTAATCGACCTAACGCATCCAGAAAATGTCACATTATTCCGAACGTGGGATCAGAAAGAGGTCCCGTTTATCGACCTACTACGGTTTATACGCATATGCAGCGCCAGTCCGAACACATTCGTCATTTCGCGACCTGGTAAACATTATTCGATAACGAAGGACCCTTTGGCTCAGAGCCTTCCTAATTCAGGGGATATGGAGTTGGATACATAGTTGGTATCTTTGTTTGTATATTACGGCCTTACACTTGAATGATGGTATACCGGTCTATAACCACGACGCACGCTAGCTAAAAGTTGCCCTTTTTGATGTCCTTTTATCGCAATCCCTTTGTGCGCTGAATCCCGATGTTCTCGTTAGCAAGCTCTACATGACCTGGATGTATGATATACAGGATTAACACTCACTTCAAGGTTCATCTTTATGAGAGAGGTGATAAATTATGCTGCTCGCGAGCTCTTTGTCATATTTAATGCATTCAAGACTAAACATAGGAAGCTTCTGCAAGCGAGTTTAATCCTTTGAGAAAGACTGTAGAGTTTGTTTTACTTACTTCAGTACCATGGGAAAGGTCTCTGATAATATCTTTCTTCCTGGCATCTGACCCAATTGTGTTTAAATTTCGTCGTGCTTCCTGACCATCTACTGACCATTCCAGGTCAATTGGTCTACCTTGCTTTCTACATGCAGATCTTGCTCTCATGAACAGATAGCAAGCGGGACCTCCTGGACCGATTTCAATGATTTCTGAAGCAATTGCTTCTTGTACCTGTTATCGATTGTCAACATCGGGAGCTGTCAAACTAGAATCTTGGAATATATACAGATTGAGGTTGTCGAGCGAAGTCCTGGGCTGGCATTGACCCCTGCTTAACAAGTTTATAGGTCCCATAATACTCAACAGGGACTTTACTTGTGGGAACTGTAAACATGTTGACGCCGCACTGAGCTCTGTTCACTGGCACAAAAAGTTCGAATATTGATGCATTCTTGTCCTCCAAGAGATGTTCCATCCTCGGTCTCATGCCGAACATAAGTCCATGGGCACCAGGACGAGAAGGAAAATGGGCATTGAATTCTGGTGTTTTATTTGGGAAAATGAAGTACCGTTGCTTGTGTTGAGTGGCATTTGGTATCTTCTTGACCTTCCTGAGCATGGAAGAATAGGCAACCGGATAGCCCGTGACAAATTGTGTGATTGTACCACCGAACGTGGAGCTCAATTCTTGCCGCGTAGTAATCAGCTCGGGTTTGCAATCTTGCGTTTCTGGTGTAGAGATTGCGCGACGTAGGATAGAAGCAACTGTCTTAGGATCAAGTAAAATCAAATCCGCAGGCTCCGCTCTTGGCTGGATTGTCTGCCGAGCATACGAGTCAGCTGTTTTGCTGACAGAACATAGAATGTGGAATAAGACAAGCTTTGCTGTTTTGAAGAGGAACCATTCTTGTCGTATTTCCAAGTCTACTCACAGTTGTCAAGGCTTTGTCAGGCATTCGGGATTCTGAGATGATCTCAATCATCCATCTATGAGCAAAACGATACTGGAGTTAGTTTCTGTACCTGATTGCTTCATCTTAGCCCGTTTCGTTGAGCGGTCAGCGACATTGTTTAGTTCAATTGGTACTTTGTTTCCAGTGTCGCGGAAAGACAGTTGTTGTGAAGTTCTCTTGACATCAAAGTTGGGATGGAACGTGGTGCGTCGGGGGACATGGCTACCATGCTTAACCAAGATAAACGATCAGAGCGAATGTTAGCAGCAGATCAAAAAATGGGACTAACAATCAGATCTGGTTCAGAGTGCGAAGGCTGATTATAGACATTTTTGAGAGGACCGTCTTCATCATCCGAGTCATCCGAGTCACTCAAGATGATGGGTCTTTTTCTCTTTATATGGCAATCAATGACTGAAAGGGAAAATGCAATGTGTTTACAAGACACATACTGGAATGGTCTGCTTTTTGGCAATACTTGGCTTGAACTTTGAAGGCGATTTATTCTTGTTTTGGGCAATAGAGTGCATACTAGAGTTTGCAGTCTCCAGAGAATGATCTTCTAAAGGTTGTAAGCGATTTTTGTTGGTGTTGTGCTCGAGCTCATTGTCGCTCAGATCAACTTTGTGCTTTGCAGTGATCATTGTCTAGCAGAGAAACATGAGATGAGAAGACTTACCGGGATTGTTCGGGTGTTATTATCATAATTAAAAGGTAGATTGTGGTGTTGTGTTGCATTAGCTGAGTTTTGTGTTACAAGGATGTTTTCCAAAGTATGAATGTGCGTCTGCACGTAAGCTATCTGAATTCTCAGTCTGTCATTCTGCTGTTCAATCTCTGCAGCCTGGGAGTGAAGTTGCGCTTGAGATACGAGCAGGGATTGAACTTCTGAGCGAGAGTGGTTCCTGGCATTTTGAAGATTTTCGATTTCGGGTTGCGTGCAATACGGAGAGTCTCTACGCGGCATGGGGCGAGCACTCCTAGCACGAACAGATGAGAGGAATTGAGAAGAATTGAAGCAATGGCACACTCGGAAACAGTCTGAATTATAACCAGGATGTTTTACGCAACTTAATTAAGGACACCACGTCGAATCCTGTTGACTCACATCACTGGCACAATAGGGCACAATATGGAAGCGTAGAGGTCACATACATAGACATCACAGATGATCAATGAAGCTCAAAAACCAAGAAAGAGTTGGTTTCATGAAGGGTTCATGTATTCCGTGACACGATAGATTCAGACTGTGGGTTTTGCACAAGGAATTTGATAGATAGAGAGATTAGAGAGGCACCTCATACGCCCAGTAAATCAAGGTAGTAGCCTTTGCCAAAGGGGGTGGTTTGGCTAAGGCTGTTGTCATAGAGTACCACTATCTACCTATAGCGGAATAAAAGCTGGATATTTCATATAAACTCAGTAGTACTCTAACTTACATACAACCTTCCGACCACCATCTTCTCACAGGCGCTAAAAAGAAAATGGAAGGAAACGGTGCGTTCTCCCCACCAGTTATCTTGCTAACATCATTGCAACTAGGCTATCATTCATCAATGTTGGACATACTTATTTGCTTGCCGCTGGTGGATGTTTGCCCTTGCTCGTCGCCATTTTTTCACCTTCTGTGACCATCACCCACGGTCTTGCCTATCACCCCATCAATCTTCAGCCACACACACCGGCCTACTATCATCTACTCTTTTCTTCCCATGACCACCAATACCTGTAACCTTTTGCAATGGCACAACTGCTCAGTGCTGCTCACTATAGCACTCAAGCTCGAGAGGGGTCATGTCTGACTTACTCCACCACTCCACTCCATTCCACCCTGTGACTTCATATTACCAAAGCCAAAGCTGCCGGCCAGCTGTCTCCCCACCGCCACTTCATTTACTCATTTACACAGTTTTCCGGAGTTATATTGAACATTTATATCTTTGCAGTTCATCACAGTTATCATCCTGAGGTGGCCATCAAAAACCGTCTTTGGACAGACTGGACCATAGGGGAATTTGCTTCGTCTATGGGGCTTTTGGACCTCAGGCCTCAAATGAACTGACCCTTTGGTTACATCTGCATTTCACAACACCTTCAGTATCTAACTTCTACATTACATTCAAGTAGCTATGTTAGTGTACCTGCAGTCATGTAACTTCCCCACTGTACTTGCTGCAGTCTACCATGACCATGTGGCATGAGCATTCGCTGTAGTGGAGGCAGTGGGCCCGGCTGTTCCCTTGTGGGACCCCGTCTTCGGACGGAGCCGCGTATTTATCTATCTATCTATCTACACACTATATATGCCATTGTATTCAATTCCCGACCTTGAGAAATTTACCCGACGTACACTTCCCGACGCCCGTACCCTGTGTACTTTCTGAGGCATAATAACACTTGCTACTTAAGGTACTACTTCTTTATCGTGGGCTTTACGTATATAAGTCATTGTTCCTACTAGGTAGTATTTGTAGGAGGGAGGACCAGCATTGGAGCTCGACGACGGTGTTCAGAAATGCGGACCGTGAGCGCTTATTTGCTGCCTCGTTGTTGTTGACAGCGAGCTCAAGGCAGAGCAATAGTGCAGACTGCCCTCGGACCTTGCGGGAACAGCTGGTAGTATATCTGAGCACCTCTTTGTTATCTGACTGTATTTAAATCATAGTAGAACGTTAGTCCACAAGCTGATCTTTGGTTAAGAGCTTGATTATATGTGAGTTCATTGTACTAAATGTTGAGCTCGAGCATACAAAAATAATCTGTGAGTCCCTAAATTCTGGTACAGTGCTCTGCACGCATACACGTCCAGCATACTACAAAATGAGATATATTGCAACTATGTGAGTAGTAAGAAGGCATGTCCGAGTACTTAAAATCAATGACTGCATTGTGTTCACATCCGTAAAGGTACTAAAGATTGTACTGTAGCCTATATAACTGCAATATATCTCATTTTGTAGTATGCTGGATGTGTATGCGTGCAGAGCATTGTACCAGAATTTAGGGACTCACAGATTATTTTTGTATGCTCGAGCTCAACATTTAGTACAATGAACTCACATATAATCAAGCTCTTAACCAAAGATCAGCTTGTGGACTAACGTTCTACTATGATTTAAATACAGTCAGATAACAAAGAGGTGCTCAGATATACTACCAGCTGTTCCCGCAAGGTCCGAGGGCAGTCTGCACTATTGCTCTGCCTTGAGCTCGCTGTCAACAACAACGAGGCAGCAAATAAGCGCTCACGGTCCGCATTTCTGAACACCGTCGTCGAGCTCCAATGCTGGTCCTCCCTCCTACAAATACTACCTAGTAGGAACAATGACTTATATACGTAAAGCCCACGATAAAGAAGTAGTACCTTAAGTAGCAAGTGTTATTATGCCTCAGAAAGTACACAGGGTACGGGCGTCGGGAAGTGTACGTCGGGTAAATTTCTCAAGGTCGGGAATTGAATACAATGGCATATATATAGTGTGTATGTAAGTTAGAGTACTACTGAGTTTATATGAAATATCCAGCTTTTATTCCGCTATAGGTAGATAGTGGTACTCTATGACAACAGCCTTAGCCAAACCACCCCCTTTGGCAAAGGCTACTAACTTGATTTACTGGGCGTATGAGGTGTAGAGAGGGTAGGATAGAATTACGTGGCTATGTCCATCTGCAAAACCTGTATTTTCGGCTAAGGGTCCGAAAGCGGTCGAGAGCACTTCCCAGCAGTGAAAGCACCCAGAGCATGTTGCTTTCAGTGCTTTCAGCACTGGGATCTGCTGGGATCTGCTCTCAGCCCTTAGCCGAATATCCAGGTTTTGCAGATGTCGGTTGTTGGTACAATTGAATTTGAAATAAGCGCTGAAGCGCTTCCACCCATCTTCGAGCATCGAACATGCCAATGCCATGTCCACTCTTCTCCCATTCCACACTTCGATCTTGAATGAAATCTACGACCCCGATACATCAGATTTGCTCATTCTCTCACGAGGTTTAGGATTAAGACGAATAATATGTACCTTACTCAAGATATACGACTCTCCGCATAATCTTGTTTTACTTGTCAATGCTACACAAGAGGAGGAGACGGAGATTGGAGAGGAGCTTGGTATAATGGGCTGTCGTAAACCAGGCTTGAGAGTTGTTGGGTATGAGACCGGGACGAGCCGTGATCGGTGAGCATTTCACTATCCTTAATCCTATTGTCGTGTTAAGCCTTAAGTTAATGGAGGCAGGAACTGTACAAAGGGGGTGGACTGATCGCTGTAACACTGCGTATCCTAGTCGTGGACCTACTTCAGAGCACAATTCCTATCGATTTAATAACTGGTATCATAGTCATGCACGCTGAGAGGTACTAACAAATTCTCGACCAGTCCTACAATTTGTAGCTGAACTTCTGAATTAGAGTATCACCACTACATCTCGTATCATTCATCACGCGTCTCTACCGAGAAAAGAACGTGAAGGGGTTCTTGAAGGCATTTACTGACCAACCAGAACACATAACAAGCGGGCTGTCTCCACTGAAGAATATTTTGAAGGAATTGCAACTGAGACGCGTCTGGATATATCCAAGGTATGTATTACGTTGCTTGAATACCATTAGTCAATAAGTTAGCCAAGGTTTCACCAAGAAGTGAAGGATACTCTGGAGCGGAAACGTGCAGATGTCATCGAATTCGCACAGAACCTCACTGACAATATGAACGACATTCACGCTGCTATTGTCCAGTGTATGAATTTAACTCTAGCTGAACTTCGACGATCTAAGGTGGAGGTACACATAACCCGTCTCCTAGTTATACTCTCCGTAGCTGAACTCCTTCCTAGTTGGATTTGGATAGTCTCAACCTCCCAGCGGCATACTTCTCCTCCTTTGACCACATCGTACGCAAACAACTCGATCCTATCTGGCACAAAGTTGGTCCTAGCACGAAGGCTCTTGTACGCGATCTGGGAGTCCTTCGTAGACTTGTCGGATATCTGCTAGTCTACGATCCTCTCCAGTTCCATTCCTTTTGCCAGTCCCTCGTCGAATCCGCTACATCAACTAACTCAGAATCAGGCTCAGGTTCAGGTAAAAGCCAATGGATGTTGACAGACGCTGCGAATATTGTTTTCCAAGCCGCCAAAAGGCGTTGTTTCGTGGATGTTCAACCAGAGCAAGGAGAAGTTATCGATTTAGATGATGACGATGAAGCTTGGGATGCTGTCTTCGAACTCGAAGGTCGTCCCTCGGAAGCTCGTCAGTCCACAAACAAGGGCAAGGGCAAGGCTACAGGAAAGCGCCCTGGATGGCTTCCGAAAGAAATTCACCCTGTTTTGGAGGAACTGCCCAAATGGAGTTTATTAGCAGAAATCATAGAAGAGATTGAGGTGGAAATCGTACGTATGGAAAGCACCGTCTCCTCGCGGCCAGTCAAAGACCCTCCAGGGACGAACGTCACCCTCATAATGTGCTCTTCCACAGCGACATGCACTCTCCTGAATGACTTTTTGTCCTCAATGGACAACACCCGGCCCAAAGGAGAATGGGGCCGGCGCATGATGTTGAAGAAGCTTCGGAGTTGGATTTGGTGGGAAAAGAGGCGGAAGATGATGCAGGAGGTTACGCAGAGTGCTAATAGTAGTGGGAAGAAAGGTGGGAGCAATATTGCTCAAGAAATGGTGCGCGGTGGAAGCACGAGTGGAAATGGAAACGAAGGTCTGAGTGAGGCGATGAGGAAGAAGGATCGGGAAAGGGCCGCTCAAGCGGCGTCTAGGAGGAGAGTTCGTGGAGGGGCTCCTGTGAATAACAGTGGTAGAGGGTCTACTGTACCTCGAGATACGCCTGCGCCAGGTGCAAGCACTTCAGAGCCTGGATTAGGTCAGACTATATCAGATGACTTGTGTGTTGTTCATGCCTTACGGGTTTCCTGATCTAACCTGCCTCCACCAGTTTCACTACTGACAATGTGGAACTATTATCTTTGAACGACGATGAAATTGAGCTCAATCTCATGGGTAACATGTCCACTGTAGAATTTTCCGCCGAATTCGATGCGCATTATGGGCTACTTTCTCCGCCACAGACAGTACTGGTTCGGGCCTACTCGGATGACACCGACGACCGAATGCTAGATGAAATTAAACCTCGATTCATTGTCATGTTCGAACCCTGCATGGAGTTTGTTCGACGCGTTGAGGTAAGAACATTGTCTATACATACATCTCCAGAGAGTATCAACGCTCGGTTCAGGTTTATAAATGCTCGAATCCTGGTCTCCCGGTCAGAGTCTACCACATGGTCTACGCAAATTCATGTGAAGAACACAAGTACCTTGCGGGGATCCGCCGAGAGAAGGATAGCTTTGAACGTTTGATCAAAGAACGAGGTGTATGTTGGTTCTATTTCTTCCCTCGAAAAAAACTTTATAAACTATTTCCTGTGTAGTCAATGCTTCTACCGATTATCGAAGACCAACGTACCGCGGAAAGTGATGCGATTATCAAGACCATAAGCTCGAGGGTAGCAGGAGGGAGAAGGGCATTAAATTTAGTGCCTTCTCAGGTATGTCTGTGCGCACTTTCGCCTCCGCTCAACATTCTTTCTCAGCCTAGTATAGGTCATTGTGGACATGCGGGAGTTCCGCTCAACGTTACCTTCTTTGCTGCATGCCTCACATCTATTGGTCATACCGGCGACCTTGACGGTTGGAGATTATATCTTGACTCCAGAGATATGCGTAGAGAGGAAGAGTTTATCGGATTTGGTTTCGAGCTTTAATAGCGGTCGATTGTAAGTTACGGGAGTTTCAGTCTGGTGAAGAAAATGCTAATTCATCAATTTGGATAAAGGTATACACAGTGCGAGTTAATGTCCGTGCATTACAAGATACCCGTCCTCTTGATTGAATTCGACGAGGATAAGGCTTTCTCTTTTGAGGTTCGTACTTCCCAAAACCGCAGTTTCTATACTGAGATTACATTGTTACGAAGATAATCTCTGACCTCAAATCATACGCAAAAACAACTAATCGCTATCCACACAAAAAGAAAACTACCGGAAACCCAACTGAACACAACTATACCTCACCCACAATCCAATCCAAGATCACTTTACTCACCCTCAGCTTTCCCCGCCTTCGCATCATCTGGTCTTCATCGCCCTACGCCACAGCCGATATCTTCAATGATCTCAAGAAAGACCGTGCAGAGCCTGATCCAGTCAAAGCCGTTGCGACGGGTGCCGAGGAGGACCCAGAGGCTGGGGCAGGGGTAAACGCCGCTGCTGAGGAACTGTTGCGGAGTTTTCCTGGAATCACGGTAAAAAATGTCAAGCATGTTATGAGCAAGGTGAATAATGTAAGGGAGCTGTGTGAGATGGATCTCGTTGGGGTTCAAGGGATATTGGGGGCTGAACCAGGGAAGGCCTGTTATGAGTTTTTACATAAGGGAGAGGGAGGCTTCCGTCGATAGATTTGACAATGAACTTGAAACAGTGAATACAGTGTACACTTTGTATGATACCTCGCAAGTGCAAGCGGGAAATCTGTTTACACATTAAAAAATTTTCGTCAAGATTCCTTGCCTTTGCATCTACAAAATACCACATTCTAATATTTTTTGGATCCTTCTCGTCAATACTAAACTCAGGTTGTGGCGTACGGTCGAGCGTGCAGCGTGCAGCGTGCGGTGAGATAAAGGGGGAGACCAGATGAGGTTGCACACCTCCCAAGTTTCGTCTCAAACGCAGCTCCTCACACTTGCTTTTCCTCGAGCTCGTCATTATTTCGCCAAATGACTGCTCTCAGAAAGAAACCGCACACAACTTATCGAAACCGGCTTTTTCTATATAGCTCCATTTTCCTCTATCTGCGCCTTCTTTCCCCACATGTACTGTATTAGGATGTATGACTGTCCTGTGGAAAATTGGATTGGTCAAACATGCGCGTACGTGCGAGCTAGCGGCGGAAGCGAGGTGGCTCTCAGCTGGGGGAAGAAACGAGCGCCACATGATTGGCGCTCAGCGACCAGCGCTAACTTTCTCTTTTGAGCATGACAGGAAAGGTCGCAAAAATGGTGATGACGTGAACAGTGTTGGTTCCCGAGGGAATTGACAAACAAATGGATCTGATTGAGAGAAACGTACTGACAGTTTCGAACATTCCAGTTAGGCCATTGATCGTTGCCGAACTCTCTCATATAATCAACGTCGAATACAAGTGCCAGTATGAATCGCATTTAGGATAGGATATCATAGGATATGCGTTGTAGTTCCAACTGCAAACTACCGTGGGCGATTGAAGGGCAGACCAAAATTGAGTCCGAGTATGTTCCATCCACCGAGTTTGAATTCAAGATTACACCGGCGTATACCCAGTCATGCCTGATATACGCGAAACCATAAGGTCCTTCGACTTCATCAACGAAGAGATCCATCCGCCGACAATAATACCCCAGAGAATGTTGAAGTAACCCATTCCACTGGTCTGCAAAAAAAGTCAGTACGAGGCTTGGGAAGGTTGTATTGGAACATCGAAGTACCCACCTTTCCATTGGTAACCATTATCATCACGAAAGATCCATTGTACTTTGCGCTCTGCTTCAAAGAGAGAAGATTTATAGACGCTGACATCCCCTCGGTTTCTCGAAGATACAAGAGAATATTTTTGGCAACTTTGGGAGCTTGGAAAAAGCTTGCATTTGCCGCAGTTTTCTGCTCTTTCCAGTCCATGATGTCGCCAAAGGCGAAGACATTGGGATGAGCAGGCAGTTGGAATGTTGGGAGAATCTTGACGTGGCCAGTGGAGGAGAGGAGGTCTGAGGGAAGGTAAGAAGTATTTGGGCGGGTACCCCACGTCGGGATCTGTGAAAACGAGAGACTAAGCAGTATTTAGTAGTATTCAGAGACGAGATTACTTACCACCAGATCGGCCTTGAGTGTTTTACCCTGTTCAGTGATAAATCCGTCTTTGGGAATTTGACTTCCTGATACTTTTGACGCGTCCGAGGCGGAAATAGCATCTCCAGTGAGGACGGTTATACCACGACCTTCGAGTTGTTTTTGAACGGCGATTCGGTATTTGTCTGGATAGGTCGCGTTGAGGAGGTGGTTTTCACGGTGAATGATCGTGATGGGCTTCAACTGAGAAAAAAAATGAGGACATTTTAATGATACAGTTGAAGATAATATAACGAACTGGGAAAATGTCTCGCAGTTCACCGGAAAGTTCTGTCGTATTATTAGCCCGAAAGTATGAAACCGACATTGTGAATACGAACCTATACCGACCGACCCTCCCCCAACTAGCAGAATATCTTGTGCAGTGTCAAACTCTGCCCGCATTGCTTGAATATGCTCCGTAATTTCCTTCATGTTTTCTGTTGGAAACGCGATGGGACGAGGCCAAGTCGATCCAGTAGCAAGTACGAGAACATCGTAGGCTACAGTCTCGCCATTATCTAGAGTCAAAATACCACCGTCTCCAGGCTTCCCAAAATCAATTTCCTTCACAGAAGCATGGATGAATATCCCGGTTCCGGTGAGCTTATTGCGAAAGGTGTGATCTCCGTAAGGATGGATAGATCTTTTCAAAAGGTCGTCTGCGTTGGAGACTATGAGCCGCAATGTGGAGGGCAAGTGAATCATTGTAGGGCGAGCGTCGATAAGGATGACCCTTTGTTTATCTGGATCGATGGTCGTCGAGAGGTTATTGAGCAGTGAAAGGCCTCCGGCACCGCCGCCAACAATGACGATGGTCGACTTTTCCTTGTTGGGTTGATTGTGAAGAGACATTGTTTTGGAGAATAGAGCTTAACAAATGCATATTTTCTGGATGCTTTAAATATCAGTCGAAGTCAGGTCCAAGATATAGGCTAACAGTGATTACACCGGTGTGATTACCTGTGATTACCAAAGGCAGCAGTCAGCAAATCAAATCGTGATGACGTTTACTACTACCGGCAGAATAAGGCAGAATGAACGTTGAACAGTTGAATGCCGACCAGTGGTTACTAGTGGGGACCAGGCTGGGCGCTGCTGGACGACGAACCTCGTCTGACAGCAGCGACTACTCTTAAACTGAAGTATTTCCTCATGATTAGTTCTACGTTTTTCGCTCATCGTCGTGGTACTTTTAAAGACTTTTTCTGACTTTTTATCGCCCATACAATCATCAAGATCGTATTGTTCATAAAGGTTCAAAAGTATTTTTGACAGTTTCAGCTTCAACGAGCATTAAAAAGTTCAAGTTCGTTCAGGTTCGTTCTTGAATTGTTTTTTGCTCTCGACTCGATGCCTTTTTTCGACTCTCTAGGGTAAGGAGAAGTTACTAGCGTTGTCTAGCGTTGTTCTGCCGATTAATCTGTTACAGTACATAGACAGTCTCTGTCAGTCTGTTGTTCCATCCTCAAACCGTGATTAAGCAATGGAAAAGTAGGCACAAATTTTCAATTCTCAATGAGGGGGATTACACGGTACACAGGTACTCCAATTCAGTACTGGTCCCTGCAATTTACTCGGCTTCAAGTTTAGTGATTTGGAAAACCTCGTTGGGAGGGTAGCGGGGTGGAAGGCTCGGTCCAACAATCAAAACCCTGTACTCAATCTGGAGGGATTCGAGGTATAATCACTCAGTGATTTAAGAAAGACAGGTGTCCAAACTTACCTGTTCATTCAGCTCTTTGGGAGCAACCCAGCCCTTGCCTTCAGATGCGCTTATGCTAGGGAAGTAAAAAGGTGAGTCTCATTTCACTACCCGAAAACGCCCTAACTGCATACACGTAGGCATTTTCACCATGCTGAGGGACGGCCTTAATGGTCCATTTGGTGGCCTGTTCCTGATTGATCAGGAGCGCAAAAACATGGTTTTCGATATGGGTAGTCGGGGAACCAAAGCTAATGAGAAGATACTCATTCTCTTTGTCAGATTTTTGAATCGCCCACTGTCCCAAGCAAGCGAATAGTCAGTGGATAGACGGTGAGGAGACCATAAATGAAGTAGACGACTTACAATCGATGTTCGCTCGCTTTCAGTCAGAATAATCCTCTTGGGAAGAAGGCTAAGGTCTTCAGCCAATGCTCGACCCACTAGTTTTTCGCCGTTTTTGATGGTGTAGAGACCTGTTTCAAGAGCCATGCTGTGAGAGTTGACACTGGTAGTAGCTGGGTTCATCCTGGGCCTTTTATATGTATACAAGGAGTACTAAGATTGGATTCCTTAACTTGTTCTGACCGACTAGCTGTCGGAATGTTCTGTGAATGTATATCAGAGCATCTAGTCTGGTGAGGGACCACCATGCTGAAGTAGCAGAATAATGAATGCACTTTCTGATCCTGTTTTTGTCCGCAGCTATGTTACCCTTCTGAGTGTAGGAAAAGTTCAAACTGACGAGTGTCTGTGTATGGAATTGTTTACAAAACCTTCATATTCTGGCATGAACCCTATTTCCCCGGACCCGGAGAATCATTTTCTTGATTTATGGCAGCGCTACTCTTCATTTGAGGGGAGTTTATCTGTACTTGTGTGCGTGCCATTAGGCAAACAAACGTCAAAATCAAGGGTTCAGATTCGAGACATTGCGACAGAGATAGGGGCTGGCAGAGTTTGGCGTGTTGCACTCTCGTTGAATGAGTTTACTAGAGAAATTGACCATTGATAATTCACGATGAGCTCATGTGCTGCTCATCTGTAAACGCGATCAGACAAAGAAACGTCGTCAAAACAATGGGAGCTTACTAAAATTAGGCAACTCGCGGGACTCATAAGGAAACTTCAACGGTTCTTCTGTGTAGTCTTTTCTATGAAGAAACCTGCTAGAGATTGGCAGATTGCTTAGGCTGTCTATTCACCGCTGACCAGGATTCCACGACGGGAGGCATTAATCCTCCTTGACCTTGAAAATTAAAGTTCTTGCGAGAGGATCGGAAAGGCTGGCTTTCCATAAGTGCGTTGAATGGTGATCATAAAGAATGCTAAGGAGTTGAAGTTCTTTTGGAAAATACTATGACATTCGACGACTTTGAGGTGGCATTTGAAGGGCTGTGGAGGAATATACTATTACGTGTGTTGTACAAGGATGCATCCTGCAAATATTCTTGCTACAGGAAGGCATAGGAAGGCATGGGGCCCTTTCAGGTCATCAGGCAGCTTGGTGCCATTGATTGATGATTCCGACTCTTGAGGGTGGTGATTTTGTTCTCCGCCGTCGTACGACATTGAAAGTCTGTAGAAGACACGTTGACATTGAAAAATGCTACTCCTAATCGTACTATTGAATACCTTTTGCCCCAATTTCGGAACGTGCATCAAACACGACGGGTTTGAACCTGCACCCATCCAAGCTTTTATGCTACCTTGGTTGACCATCCAATTTCCTCGAGTAGACTTGCAGCGCAAATCATCCAGCGTGTCGATGTTAACTAATGATTGCAAGCTATGGGAACAATCACACAGTTGCCGGGACATGTACATCATAGTAAAATAGAGAAAGGCTGGGTATCTTACATTAAAAAGGAACAGAAGGGAACATTCTTACCGGCATCATTCAGTTCCATGTGTTGTATGTAGAAAAGCAACAATGTCCACCATATTTAGTGCTGGGATTCATTGCACCGAGTCGTTGCATGAATATTCTGACCAGTTCTGACCTCGAGGACATGATAGGCTGTAGCCCAACTGTACAGAGCTTCGCTAACACATACGATTGACGGATACTGTGCGAATCTTCGAACTTTCGCCATGATCCCAACCACCTTTAATTCTCCCTCATCGGGGTCCTTCCTCCACAGTCGCATTATCGTCAGCTTTTCCGTCCTATGGAACTCTACAAGCACCTGCAGTGTCTAATTACCGCTCCCTTTCCACCTTTCTCATGACTCAATTTACTGAACATGCGAAAAGAGCTACTAGACATGCCCTAATCGGCGACACCTCCGAGTCGTCCCTAACTTATAACTATCGGCGTTTGTGTACACTCTCAATCCTACGGCGGAGCACATCAGTGTATGAGCCTAGGGCGAAGCAGCCAAAAAGTTCCTTTTTCATTTTCTCAACAAGTATTTATTACATTTGAACTATTCCGACACTCCTATTTCAACTAAGTACTCGTGCTAGCGCTAGTCTTTGACTTTGGTAATGTGGAAGACCTCGCTGGTAGGGAACTGAGGTGGCTCGCTCGGCGCAACAATCAAAGGCCTGTATTGAATCTTCAAAGGAGCGGAGTAGGTTTGCATGGTGATAAAATGGGACTGTCCAAGCTCACCTGCTCGCCGATTTCCTTGGGAGCGACCCAACCCTCGTTGCGATCAGCAGTGGTTATCCTATGAAGTTGAGACGTCAGTTTTTTATGGCAACCGATAATATCAGGACAGCCGCGAACAAGAAAGCATCCTTGCCGTGGTGGGAGACAGGTATGACGACCCATTTTGTGGCCGCTTCCTGATTTACCAAAAGAGCAAAGACGTTGTGCTCAATGTGGGTAGTCGGGGAGCCAAAGCTAATGAAGAGGTAGGATTGATCTTTGACAGAGTCAGTCTTTTCAATGATCCACTATACAGGGGATAAGAGTCAGTGAATCAACGAGACATAGGTTATTGCAAAGCCTCACAGTGGACTCATTGTCACTGGAAGCAAGGATGATTCTCTTGGGATTGAGGCTTAGGTCTTCCGCCAAAGCTCGACCCACAATTTTGTCACCGTTTTTGATGATGTAGCGACCAGTTTCGAGAGACATGCTGTTCTTTCTTTGTAGTATGAAAAGCTGACGGTCAGCAGCACCAACTCAGGCTTTCTTAAATATGGTACACCTGCACGGAAGACCACTTATTTGCTCCGATATCCGACTGTCCTCTCCGGTGACATGCTTGCCAGTAAGGCAAGCAGAACGTGCTTTCTTAGTAAACTTGTGAGTATTTAGAGGGGGAGTAAGTTGAGACGAAGTTGCCCACTGGGAGCTTGAAGTATATAAAGATTCATCTATTCAGAACCCCCGTTCATGAATATATGATTCCCTACCTTCTTTTCTATTTTCTCCTGA
This sequence comes from Lentinula edodes, assembly GCF_021015755.1. NCBI lineage: Eukaryota > Fungi > Basidiomycota > Agaricomycetes > Agaricales > Omphalotaceae > Lentinula > Lentinula edodes. Next base: position 693,591 of record NW_025764311.1, read on the forward strand.
AGGCAATTATTGCGAATAATTCATGGAACTGGCAGGCATAATCCCCATTTATTGTCATGTTTTAGAGGTCTATAAATTAGCTATAGGCTCATAAAGGACGAAGAGAGAACAGGGGCTTGCATTCTAGCAAACCACCAGAGAACTTCGAAGATGTCTTCGACAACAAGATCTGCCAGACGCAGTGGCATGCTCCGATGGAGTTGTCCAAGGGGAGCTCATGTGCTGCTCATTTGTATGTACCATTAGGCAATCCTTGTCGAAGGTATAGCGGCAAATGGTATTCTGGCCTTAATGATATGTCTTCCAGAAACGTGCGCCGTTGTGTCAGAGGTTGGCAGACTGCATTGACCAAATTCAAGGTTAGCACATCTGCTGGTACTATTGCGCAAAGGGATGGCGAATGGAAGGAAATCGGCTTCAGAGTGACCTAAATTCTGGAAAAATAAGCATGTCTCAAAAGATCTTGATGTTGATACTTTGACGGTGACTGACCTGAGGCTAGAACATAGCAGACTATATTTCCAGAGGCTGTCCATCCTGTTCCAAAGTGAGTTTTGTATGTGCCAATTATACAATAGTAATAACAGGAACGGCGCTATGAAGGTTCTGGAAATTGGTATTACTTACAGTCAGTCAGTTGACAGCTAAAAAGTTTCAGGGTGTGTGTGTGTTTCCCAAGAGAGGGTTTAAACTCAATATCCATCAATGTAAGCTCATCTGTATATGCATTCAGTAATGAAGGAGCGAAAGTGGCACATATTCTGCAGTGAGCGGTACTCAAAGGAAGGCCTCGGTGGCATTTGGCACATATACCTTATAGGCTGGCAGGCTGCACTGTCACGAATGTTCCATATAGAGTGTATGAACGTGCCATTAGGCAAAGAATGACAATGTCTCAGGGTTCTGGAAAGTTGACTCTCCGTGTGGAGGTGGCTAGTATGAACTCAAGTTAAATCAAGTTCCGTTTACATCGTAATAGCAAGAATTAACACACCTTGCTGAAAGCAAAACTTATAAAAAGGGAACATAGCATATTGCTTTCACCGCCTCCAAATCGTAAAGCAGCTGCAACATGTCTCTTGAAACGGGTCGCTACCTCATCCACAACGGTAACAACATCGTCAGTCGAAATTTGGCTGAGGACCGTAGCCTCAATCCCAAACGGATTGTTTTGTTGGAGCCAACTGACAAAATTCAGCTTACCGTACGCCTTCGTCTAGTGAACCCATGCTGTTCGCTGACTATTTATATTGGTGCAGTGGATTATTGAGAAATCCGGTGATGAGTATATCCTTAATAACAGAGGCGCCCCGACAGCTCATATTGAGGACCATGTCTTTGCGCTTTTGATCCATCAAGAGGGGGCTACGAAATGGAGTATCGAGGCCGTCCCCAGACATGGAAGAAATGCCTACATGTGAGCAACTGATTATTATTGTACAAGAATACTAGAATCTGACCGTGTCTTAGCATAAAGGGTTCTGATGGTAAAGGCTGGGTTGCGCCGGACAAAGCAGGCGAACAGGTAAGTTTTGGCAATAAATCAACATCTTTCCACGTAGTGAAAACACCTTTCCGAAAGATCATTTACAGGACCTTGATTGTTGGTCCGAGCGAGCCACCCACGTTCCCTCTCAACCAGGTCTTCCAAATCATCAAGCTCGAGTAAAAGTGTCGAAGACAAATATGCTTTCGAGCCAATAGTGGTTCAGTCTTGTAAAATAAGTTTTCAAATGTCTATTAACAGAAATATGTAGTCTGAATCACGTACCGTTTGTGCCATGTATGTTGTACGATGATAGCTTACCAGAATGAGAAAAAAACACTTCTTTTTCAATTGTTCTGTGAATGCGACGACAGACGCAGGAAATTTAAGAGAAACTAAACTGGAGTCCCTGTGCATTAACGTCCGCGAAGACCTAGGTTAAACATAGAGTAAGGCTCGAACGATGGACAACTGAAGGACAAATGCGTGAAACAAGATTAAATAGCTACCTCCTACCAGCGATTTTAAAAGAACACCGCTTTCTGCACTAAGATATTTTTCAAACGGTTAAAAGACGGTTGAACATCGAATGAGCCTGAATGAACAGTGGCATTTATGACCGGTTTTGAAGAATATCATTCACGGCTTCGTCGAGGAGTGTCTATTCACTGCATTTTGGAGTAGGATCATCGATAGAGCGGTAACTCCTCATGTCAAGCGGCCTACGAGCCAGGGTCTGCCATGGTTTTTGACCTTCCCAGAACTAGCCAGAACGAACCTCGGAGTCTCCTTAATCCATCCATCAGATACTTCTCCAGATAATTGAGCCTCAAGGAGCACATGTAAGACCAATTCCTCTTCGAACGCGAGAGGAGTTTGAAGTGGGCGCGGGTCGAAGAGAAATCCAAAACACGATGTCAAACGATTGGTTAGAAAATTTTCAAATTCTAGCGCCCAGCGGTCACTAAATGACGCCCAACCTCGCCCAATGGGGCATCGAGAACTATTGCATTGAAGGCGGCACGTCGTACTAGACGCACGATCTTTGCGATATCTCTCTGAGTTCGCTTATACTCACAAACTCACCAGCCTATTCGATGTATCGCCCAGTCCGGATTTCCTCTATGCTAGCGCTTCCGGATCGCATGATGGGGGAAATTTATTCTCCTCGTTGAAGCATCTACGATTTAACCTTAATCCTTGGGGTCACATCCCAACTGTACTCGCTGCCGCACTGAACCTTTTCCTCTCTTCTTGTCCTGGACTAACTTCCCTTTCGCTTGTCATTCCGTGTTATCAAGAATTTGACCCGAACCGTGACCAGAACACTTGGCCTCTCTCTCTAATCTTTACAACAATCCTCTCGCGTCATGGACAGTCACTTAATACCCTCCGACTGCACCAAGCGGAAGAGATGTTTGTCGAAAGTAATTCTCGGACGTGTCTTTCTGTGAATGAGCTTCGCCAGCTCCGTGGCATGGTTCCGCATCTTGACCAGCTAGAGTTTGATGTAGACCGTACGGGTGATGGTATGCGCGAACAAGATATCTATGCTATCCTCGCCAGAATTCCTACCCTACAAAAAATTAACATTAATATGGACCTTGGACTTGTTTCAAATGCAAACAATGCAAACAAACCCTCAAAAAGTGGCAGTGAAGGGATATATCCTCTAATACAAGCAGACACGGTTCGAATAATGTGGAATACTTTCACTAAAAATAAAGTTGGGCTTCCTCTGCAGGAGTTTATTTTGAAAGTGGGATATGACTTTGGACAGTCATTCCTGATGAGAAGAGGCGAGAGGGATGATGAGGATGGGGTGGAGTTAGAACTTTATGTGGGCCATGAGATAAATGAAAGATACTACATGTGGTTATGTCCTGTACAAGACTCCTATTTTTCGCACAACTTTCGCCACTACACACTTTATCTATTTTTTTCTACACCTTACATTCAATTATCTATGGCAACGCTTCCACGACCAACAAAGTCTCCTGCAGCTAGTGTTATTCGCCCTCATTCCGAATTTGACGCCGGGATCAACGCTTCCAATGCTTGGACGCAATACCACTTATCAGGCGATTTATCTGACGAAGAACTCAACCTAGAGAATGCTGGTAATGATCATCCCGATCGTCGGCCAGCGAGAGCCTTGTACGATTTTGAAGGAAAGCCAGAGTTCCGAGAATTGAGTGTTCATGCCGGAGATGAGCTGGAAGTAGTCAGAGAAGAGCTTGCGGATGGATGGAGTTTGGTTTGCGATGTCGATGGCGAAATTGGATTATTGCCCAGATCTTACTTTATTGTGCGTTGACTACTTCTGATTCATGCTGTAGAGCTATTGACAGATTTCGACTTGCCCCATCGTAGTTTACTTCGGAATTCAGCTCTGCTTTCGAAGCCGATGTTACCTCTCCCATTCAAACTTCTTCTCAAAGCAAATTCAGACGGAAACGAGAAGCATCTTCGGGATCAATCACTCCCAGAAATTCAATGCTCAATGATAAAAATGCACCTTCAGCAGGAGTACCTATCGTGCCTCAGAATACCGGAGAATGGAATCAATGGATGTTTCCCAGTTTCCGACAAAGCCTTCTCGGAGGCAAGAGCCTCAATAGATTCTCTAGTTTTGTTACCAGTGGAGCTGAAGAATGGGTTTTAAATGGCAAAGTTGCTGATACGACGAGTACCGTTTCTACCCATGAGAAGTTGAGCAGTATTGCTTCTCAAGACGATGACGAAGAAGATATTGATCTGCAAAAAGCTCCTCGTCTCCAAGAAACAGATCGCCATTTCATCGACTCTGGACACGCTTGGAAATCCAAAGTACCACTATTCAAAGTACTCGTTCATTCTCCTTCTAAACGGACATCAATTCTCTCTGGAGCTTACACAATATACAATGTTACTTCCATGTTTGAAGCACCCTGCGACTCAGAGTCCGAATCCGAACATGTACTATCTGAACCTCCGTTACCCCAATCACCAACGCGAATAACCGTTCAGCGACGTTTCTCCCAGTTTGTTATCCTTCATACTGCGTTGACACGGAGGCTTCCTGGCATCTCACTACCTCCATTACCAGAGAAACAATACTCAGGAAGGTTCAGTGATGATTTTGTTGAGGCGAGAAGAGGAGATCTAGAACGATATATAAGAAAAGTTGTCAGGCATCCAGTTGCTCGGTATGCGGAAGTCGTGACGTGGTTCCTTAGCTGTGAAAGCGACTCTGTAAGAGTCTTGTGCCTTTTTGTCATGCTCAACTCATTCTTCGTAGGAATGGAAACGTCTCGCGCCATATCATATCTCCAAAACACCCGCTGGACCGTCGTTCTACGCCCAAGTCTTTCATCCCGCATTCAACTTAGACCTCGAGGATGCAGAGGAGGCCGGAGAGCGTTTTGCCACACACACCCGCGCTGTTGGAAAGGGTGTCCAGGGTTTGAGGAGTATCTTCGGGCGTGTGAGAGAAGCTAGACTTGGTGAGCTGCTCTCCCAGCCTACTCAATCCTACCACTCATCCCGATTGAAAACCCTGCTCATACAGAAATGTCTAAAGCCGAACGCCTTCTATCTTACTCACTCATATCCTTAATAACTTGCAAGCCCCTTGCAGCCACATCTCAATCACCTCATATATCCGGAATAGCAGAAGAAGATGAGGACGAAGATAGCGACTCAAGTTCATCTCCGGACTCTTTGAATACAAAAACGCATGTCAAATATAAAGGAAAAGGTCTGATAAACGAAGATGGGGCCTGGTGTTGGCGCGAAGGATGTCGTGAATGTCTTTCACTTAGTAAATCGATACAACGCACGGCGGAGACACTACAGAATGTGGCAGATCTGTATGATGATCATGTTTGTAATCTTTTTCTTTCCTTGCCACATCTGATCTTTCTTCGTCTTTCAGGCACGCCGCACCCAACTCGCAACACACGAATCTTTTAAGAGTGTCGCTCACCCAGCACCGATGTACGAAGGTGTTGTGAGTACACATCGGTCGACGCTAAAGAGATATAGAGAGGCAGGGCATGAGGATCATGTTCGTGTGCCTCTTCGTCCATTGTTACGTCACTTATCTCTTACATAGACGAAATCGAACGATGACTTGGCCTCCCGCTATGAACGGTGCGAAACGGTGCTTAACACCACCATGGCGGAGATGGAGACATATCATTCGCAAAAAGTGGAGGATTTCGAGACTCTGGCGAAGGACCATTTAGATGGAGAGATCGCCCTCTATGAACAGGTTTGCCGAGATGTAATTTTTGTGGGTTTGGCAGATTGCTTATTGACGACTCAGATTCTTACCCGACTCAAAACTGCTCGTTCATCTTTCGATAAATCAACAGCGTCTTCCATTCATCTATCTACCTCATCTTCATTGGCATCGCCTATACCATCCTTCTCCTCGTCTTCCTCGTCTTCTTCCTACTCGTTAATCACACCCTCTTACAAAATCACACATGCGTCACATATACCTCCTACCTCTCAGAATCGCATCCATCGATCTCCCTCACCACGCAAACCCTCAATCTACGAACGCGAACTAGATGCGCCCCGGCTGATACCTGCGCCGCTTCCTCAACCGTGTCCGCACGTTTTCGACTCGACGCCTATGCGCCCTGTCAGTGTCGCTATAGGAGGTGCGGTGGGAGGTTTGCTGGGTGGTACTAGGGGTGAAGGAAGGGGAAGTGTTTTCGGGGGTTTGTTCTGGTGAAACCCTCATCAAGTCATAACAGTAGCTGGAATCTCGGAGCGTTTTGTGGCGATTCATGAATGATCTAATGACCTTGACGAATTTTACCCTCTATCACGACCAAATCACGACCCTCGTACATCTCATTCAGGGCTTGTACTCTGATACCATAAAATAAATATTCGCATTCACATCGCAATTTAGACTGCGAACTAATTTCTTTTTTTTATACTGGTAAGCAAATTTGACTACATTTTTCTGTCCAGACATCCAGAAACCATCATACAAGACCGAACCACTATTGGCTTGAAATCATTCGTCTTCAACACTTTATTCGAGCTGAATGATTTGGAAGATTTGGTTGAGAGGGATCGCGGGTGGCTCGCTTGGACCAACAATCAAAGTCCTATAAATGATCTTTTGGGAAAGGTTTGTGACAGAAAAATGTTGATCCATATTCACAACCCACCTGTTCGCCCACTTTGTCCGGCGCAACCCAGCCTTTGCCATCAGAACCCTTTATGCTAGGACATGGTCAGATACCAGTATTCTTGTTCAACAGTAATGATCAGTCGCTCACAAGTAGGCATTTTTTCCATGCCTGGGGACGGCCTCAATAGTCCATTTCGCAGCTCCCTCTTGATGGACCAAAAGTGCAAAGACGTTGTCCTCAATGGGAGCTGTCGGGGCGCCTCTGTTATTAAGGATATACCCATCACCGGATTTTTCAATAATCCACTGCATCAATATAAATAGTCAGCGAACATCACGGGTTCGCCAGACGAAGGCGTACGGTGAGCTCTATTTTGTCAGTTGGCTCTAACAGAACAATCCGCTTGGGTTTGAGACTGCGGTCCTCAGCCAAATTTCGACTGACGATGTTGTTACCGTTGTGGATGAGGTAGCGACCTGTTTCAAGAGACATCCTTTTGAGTTCGGGGTTGTTGAAAGTAATATGCGAGGTCTCCTTTTTATGACTTTTGCTTTTAGCAAGGTGTGTTAATCCTTATTAGTGCAGTGCGGACGGAACTTGATTTAACCTAAGTCCATACCGACCATACCTCCACACGGAGACAGAGCATCCAAAGTAAGTAGTTTTCTAGAATGTAAGCCCTTGTTATTCCTTGCATAATGGCATGTGCATGCAATTTTTGGGACATTCGTGAAAGTGCAGCACCTAAAAGGTAACTGTGCCAAAAGCCATTGATCCTGAAGCCTTCTTTCAAGTACCACTCATTCCAAAATACATGCCGCTCTCGTTCCTCCAGTATACCAATGACCTTAGTGCATTGAGTTTACACCCCTCTCTTGAGAAAGACACCCTGGAACTTTTCAGCCACTGTCAAATGACTGTAAGTAACATTATTTCCGGAGCTTCCATAGCTACGTTTCTGTCATTACCATTGTACAATTGACACATATGCTCACTTTGGAACAGAATGGGCAGCCTCTGGAAACATAGTTTCAAACGTTTGCCAGGTCAGAATACCCGTTATACCCTCGGTAAGAATTGCCTAATGGCATATACAAATGAGCAACATATGAGCTGACTTTGAATAACTTCATTGCACCATGTTACTGCGTCTGGCAGGTCTCATTGCTTGAGACGTCTTCGAAGTCCTGTACAGTGCCAACAGGCACTTCTCCAACAGGTCAAGTTTGAGTGGAAAAAAATAGTTAAAATCATAATAAAAATAGTTTTGGAATGAAACCAACCAAAAGAATGCTATTCACGTCGAGAAAGAAATATGTTCCGCATTTGGCAATGTTTTCCCACGGTGTTCACTTTCTCGACTCAGAAAAAATCAAAAGTATTGGAGTGATAGATGCGTCGCCCACTACTCCTGATACTTCAAATTTCCATAAACACTATCTGCTGTTACTTACAATATGGTTATTGATGCATGGATGCATACAAGCATGCAAACTTTCCTTTGGAAGTATTCCTACATGCTCTAATTTCTACTGTTTCCTCAGACATGGGCTCAATATCAAACAGGCTGAACATGCTGTCAAGAAATATACCAGCCATCGCCGTATACCTGTGACAATCAAGCTGGAACATCGTGTCCTTACGATGTAGTGACCACGTGTACCTTCCATATATGGAAGGCACCTTCCTAATTAGGCGATGACTAAGCTGGTTCATTTTCGGTCAGTGGGGGTAAAAATAAAAGTTGACCATAGGCTTAGCAAAGCACAAGCCAGGTATATAGATCTTCTACAAGTCAAATGAGCATAATTTGGCTATATTCCGACGTTAACTACAAGCTCTGAAAAAATTCTAAGAATTTGTACTTTTTACGGTTGATCGGGTGATGAGAAGTGCCTGTTGGCACTGTAGTAGTTTGGTAGAATGCAAGCCCCTGTCCTTTCCTCGTTTCTTCTGAAAAACATAATTCAACCTGACAATGAACAAAAATGCATTCTCCCTGGCAGACTGCATGCATCTGCAAAACCTGGATGTTCGCGAGAGCAAGGGTACTAGCTGGAGAGCGCTGTCCAGCACTGAAAGCTGGACAGTGCTGTCAGCTGCTTTCGAGCTCTTAGCCGAAAATACAGGTTTTACAGATGTGAATTAGTTGTAATGATGACCACAGGTGAGAAACAATAAGTGTTACCCGACCAATGGATAGAACTTTATAGGCTTCAAGCTCCTTTGGGCTACTTCGGCTTAGCATACACTGGCACATAGCATAGTGCAAACAACAGCAATAAACTCCAGGAACAGTTCGAATATAACACAAAAGAATGTTGGGTTGCTATTATGTATATGTCATATCGTCCATGGCTGCAGAGCGTACATAAAAAGCGATAGTTGAAAGGGAGCTGTCGCTAATCAGTGGAGGCCTGGTTTGTATACGATTAAGATAATAACACGAGACAGTGAAAAATTGGAAAGGAGGTTTGTGCATATGGATGGAAAACTGTGGAAAATTTTGACCTTACTCGATATGGGTTGACGGTGAGGTGGAGAAAAGGACGTGAATGAATACAGAGAGCTGTCGGGCAGTAGGTGTATTGTACTACAGTATGATACTCGAGCAGCTAACTTAAGGGGCTAGAGTTTAGTGCAAAGTACTAGTCAACTACGGGATTGGAGAATTACCTTTTTTTCTTCATATCTTCGCTATTGGCGCGTTCACCCCGGGAGATCAGTTGAGACTGCAAGAGTGCACGTTCATGTTCGTTGTGGTTTCACTCATATGGTGGCTGTGCGGCGCTTCTTTCTCTTTGCCCATCATTCGTCCATGAACGCGTTCAACTCTGTTCAAATTCAAACCTAGAGAATTTTCGTTCGTTGAACGTTCTTAATCTCTTCCGGCCCTGTCGCCACCAGCTCTTGCATTCAAGGTCCCCCTAGTCAGTAGGACTTACTGCGGGTCTTTTCATACTGCCAAACCTACCTCTAAGTTTGCTATAATTTGTGGTCGAAATTTGACTTAACTCTAATTAGTAAATGTTTTGTGAAAGTTCTTAGTTTATGCACCTGACTGCAGTCGCTAAATTTCCCTTTCCGGCCGTACCATTCAAGTTCTTGAAATAGAAGTGATTCTCAAGATCAAATTATACTCCACACACAATGCTCTGTCACAGCCCACGACTCGGAGCAACTATGGACTCGTCGAAGTCATGGGGTGAAAGTGTAGCCTGTCAGCCTCTGGTAAAAATCAATTTAATTTTTTGTGGCTCCGGGACCATCGTCAATCGAAGGTAAAAGAGCGAGTACCATGACAGTTCCAATGTCTTTTTTCTTTCAATTTGCATAATGTCAGTGCATTGCGATTACCTCGTCGGAAGTTCGAAGACCCTCGTGATTCACATTCCTTCGCCATTCTTCCGCATAATGGCGCACGCTAGAACTCCATAACTGGTTGATATAATTCGGAGAAGGGATGGTGAATATGAAAAATGTTTGTTCAGTATGTACTTGGCACACAATGTTGTCAGATTTATGTCGTCTTAGATCTCCACATTCGAGGCGAACTTGACACAAAAAGAAACCATACCGCCGTGAAGTATTCGTGTCATTGTCACCGTGGCATACCTGTGAGGAACGAAGTTATTGAGATCGTTGCTCTAGCCGCTTTCACCGCGCTGTCCTGACATGGATTTAGTTCATGAATTATTCTCGGCCCCGCCATTCTCGAACGTGCCATCGACGGAGCCGCGAATTCACGAGTTATTCCAAGAGAACCTAGATCGGGCCTTCGAAGGTTCATCCAAATCTTCTTCATCTCGCAGAATCTGTTTTGTCGACTGAAGAAGTGACCTGCTAGAGCCTGCCAGTGAATCGCGTAATGCCCTGTAATGCCTCTATTTCCTATTTTCAAGTACTTATGGCGGATCAGGGACTAATATATTCCTGTATCAAATCTAGATCGCTTTGTCCTTTCTAGCACCAGCGTTCGAGTTACACTCTCCGAAAAATGCCCTGCATCCATACCCTATACATCTTCAGCTGGCGTTTCCGATTCACGATCAGCCTCCGGTCAATTCCTAGGTTGGCGATGGTGAACAAAGGACGATGACGAAGCGTCTGACTCAAAGGTCGGTTATTGTGATCGTCTATATCACTTGTGTCGTCTACGTCGTCCCGCAGGAATGGGAATGAGGGATTCAGCAGGTTCGGATGAATTTCTGCATCATTTTCGGATGGAGATTCGTATTCCTTCGTGGAATCATCAGTTGTCGAAGGGGGGACTGACAGTTGTGAAAAAGGCGATGGTAAGATTGCATTTTGTGAATTCGTTGTAAGCTCAGGCGATGATTTGGGTAATTTCACGGTGGTAATCGAACCCGCGCCTATTGAACCGTCATCGTCTTCCCCATCGAGGACCTCACTTGTGCTCGTTCCGAGATTAGCGTGGTCCCTCTCCTCCTTAGATAGTCGCTGGCCGGTGAAAAGTAAAGAGAGTTCATCTCAAAAAATAACTAAGCAAGTGCGAGAGGCCGCTAACGAAAGAAAAGAACACACCCAACTCAAAGAAGTACACCCTGGTTCCATCACCTCTTTTGTAAAAATTATCACCCATCATCCTCCCGCTCTTGAACCGCAACTGCGTTAGGTCATATCTCCCGTAATCCCTAAACAATACCTTCCCAGTCCCTGGCTTGAGCACCTTCCGTAGATTTCGGATAGCGGAAGCCCATTCGTCTGGATGTAACGCAGATAGGACGAAGACAAGGATGACAATATCAACGGAGGCTGGAGCCAGACCAGGTGGCAGTGAGTCATCTGAGGAAAGGTCCCAGACTGCAGAGTGAATAGATCCACATGGAGGAGACGCGTAAAGAGGATTGTGCTGGGTAGATCGAATAGATCAGATATTCTATCGGTGGAAATAATATTTAGCCTGGTACATACCTGGACCAGTTTGACTGCATGGTTTGAGTAATCGTACGCGTACAGTTCGAGTTGAGGGTTCTGATTTACGGACAAAACAGGGAAGATCGAGTTGCCTGCACCACATCCAAACTCTGCTATTTTTACAGAACCGGCCTGTGTAATCATGAGATGTCAGCGGGAGTAAGATGAATAGAAAGGCAGACAGACGAACACCAGGCTCTGCAGCAGCAACCAAATCCGGGAACTCATTATGGAGCCTGATTGATAGTGAATGGCAGAATTTTAATGAAGACAAATTATAGACATACCACTTCCGATTCTTGAAAAAATTCGCCTCGTTATTCTTGTAGAAATTATCCCAGTACTTCGCAGGCTTCGAGTTCAGCTTCAGCCGCTCCTCTTCACTCACTACAGCTGCTCGCTGACGTGCTAAAGACGTGGCGATCGTAGCTCCTTGATCCACTGGCGGAGGAACGTGGTCCCAGGCATTTTGGGTAAATGTTAACGACGGATCTACGAGGAATCTTGAACCAAAAGGAGGATCTACACAGTTGACATCGTGAACAGAGGAAGCTTTTTTTGTTGAGGTTATCGGGTCCTCTGTGAGGTCTATGATGGAAACATTCATTTGGCGAATCAAGAAGCCGGGCCCAGGCAAACGGACGGTGACTGAAAATAGGGGGACCCACGTGTTTCTAATTTCTGATCGCATCATGGGCGCTTGTTTATCAACATTTCTTGTTCTCGATCTTTTCACTTCTTTTGAAGCTCCACTTTAATCATGGAAGCCTGAATTTGTTTGTGCTTCTCCCCGAAGAACTTGGAGGATATAGGACAAGACTCAAAAATTTGAACTTTATAGTACATGGACGGATCACTGCTATGACTGAATTTATGTGTGGGAGGATTTGGGTACAACTCCGTCTGAGGGCAAATCAGACAATTTCACTACCGATGAGTATGCGAGGGTTTTCCCATCTAGCCACTCAATTGCTGATTCACAATTTCCAACATAGCCTGGGCGACAACAGCAGACCCGTAATGGATGTCGATGAACTGGATGGAATTGGTAGACTGAGTGGTTGGATCAATGAATCCTTGCGGATCGGAAACCCTCAGTTGTACAGCAAGTCGCAATGCTCTCTGCATACTTTACGAAAAAACGAGATCAGAAAATCAGCAACACGTCATCCGGCCAAAGGAATGTCTTTACCCAAGGAGAGAGTTGTGCGTAGCCACCCTGACAATGTCCCGAAAGGCGGGCTGCCAGTTCCCCTGCCCGGAGAAGAACCTCCAAGGCGCATCATACCACGTGGCAATGACAGCGAAACCTTGCAATGTCCTGAAGTTGGGCGGGTTCTCATAGGTGTAGACCAGGCCTTGGCTGGTACTGGCATTAGCGTAAGGCAGGCCATTAGTTCTCGCTGTGTTAATGTCATTGGTAATGCGAGTGAACTGGTTGGTAGTTCCGAACAACTTGTACGCTTGGTTGCCTCTCCTCCAAACACCCAACCCCTCGCGGGATGTCTGAGCAGAATCCCTAGGTGTAAATTGGATAACGCCGGCCCTGTTGGGATCGGGAGGCCGAGTCAAGGGGCCCTGGTCCCATCGAATGTTGTCGCGGAGAGGGCTGAATGCTCGAGGCTGGACAATCCCTGCCGCGAGTTGTTCATCGAGTTGTTCAGTGGGTTGTTCAGCAGACATGATTTGTCCAATGAGTTCTACTTCCACTTTGCTTGGGGCTTATATACGGGGAAAAACCCCGTCGAGGACGTGAGCAAACTTGCTCACGTTTCATAATCCATAAACCCTGTCTTCAAGCACTGAAAAGTGACAGGCGGATACGATATGGGGCCGATACCTTGGGAAGGAACCCTCATTATCTCGAACTTTCTATGAAGCCAGAAAAGAATTTACGGCAAAGGGTCATAGGTGCTATGAATGTAGAAGATTTCTGTGTTGAAGTGAGGGACGTACGAAAGCGTATGAATTGAAACAAGTTGACTTTGCTCTATGTTCAGTGGAGCAATTCGGTCCTCTATTTGATCTGTATTCTATAAAGAAAAAGGAATTGGATTAGCTCTCGGTTGTGACCAGTAGGATTGCAGTTTGAAGCCGGGCGGAAGGCGTTAACGGAATGAAAATAGGGGTGAGGTATAAATTCTTCAGACTTGACGTCGTGAACGGCCTTGTTGAAGGATATTATCAGTGATAACAGCAGCATCTGACGAGCAACCCGTGTGAGACTAAGCTCATATGGCAGAGAGAAAGGCTGAACGGTGGATCACCGTAAAGCCAGGTATTCATGGGCGCTTGTCGATCAAGGTTTCTCTTCTAACTTCCAATCTTTCTATCTCGTCCAGAGGTCATTCTCAAACATGTTTGCCAACAAGTCTCACAAAAATTCTCACAACATGGTACATGAAACTACGGATCGCTGCTCTGTATGTATCTTATTTCATCTGTGGAGGGTAGTACGATGTCAAACTTCGTTTGAAGGCTAGAGGTAATCAAATCAGACAATGTCATTACCGGTGAGAGTACAATAGTTTACCATTTACCATCTAGCCACTAAGCTGCTTATCCACGATTTCCAACATTGCCTGTGCCACAACGTCAGACCCGTAGTGGATGTCGATGAATTGGATAGAGTTGGTCGACTGAGTAGTCGGGTCGATGAATCCTTGCGGATCAGAGACCTTCAATTGTACAGCAAGGCGCAACGCTCTCTGCATTCTATGCAAAACAGCGAGATTAAAAGTCAAGCATTTATATATTTGTAATGTTCTTACCCAAGGAGAGAGTTGTGCGTAGCCGCTCCGACAATCACCGAAAACGCAGACTGCCAGTTTCCCTGCCCGGAGAAGAACCTCCAAGGCGCGTCATACCACGTAGCGATTACAGCGAAGCCTTGCAAGGTCCTGAAGTTGGGCGGGTTCTCGTATGTGTAGATCAGGCCTTCGCTGGTGCTAGCATTGGCGTAAGGCAGACCATTATCCTTCGCCTTGTCAATGTCGTTAGTGATACGAGTGAACTGGTTGGTAGTTCCGAACAACTTGTACGCCTGGTTGCTCTTCCTCCACACACCCAGCCCCTCGCGGGACGTCTGGGCAGAGTCCTGGGGTGTGAACACGATAACGCCGGCTCTGTTTGGATCGGGAACTCGAGTCAAGGGGCCCCGGTCCCATCGAATGTCGTCGCGGAGAGGGTTGAACGCTCGAGGCTGGACAATCCCTGCCGCGCGTTGTTCAGTGAGTTGTTCAGTGGGTTGTTCAGCAGACATGATTTGTTCAATGAGTTCTACTTTCACTTAGCCTGGGGCTTATATACAGGAGAGTACACTGTCTATGGCGTGAGCAAACGTGAAGACATCGTCATAATCCAAGCACCGAATAGTGGCAGGCGGATACAAAGGAACCCTCATTTCAAACTTTCTACAAAGTCAGAAGAGACTGATTCTAGGTCGCATTCATGCGAATGTACGGCAAAATGTCGAGGACTGCGCTCCATACAAAGACATCCTTGTAGCCTTGTACCATGCAAGTTTTTTTCCCCGATTTTGGATACTCAAAAGTTGTGGTCGAAACTGACAAAGAGGGTCGTACGAATCAAGTTACTCTCTGTGTTCAGTAATTTGAAGCTTCTCTGTTTAACCTATATTCTATAGAGAAAAATCTACACACGCAATCGGAGTGGCTTTCAATCGGTGGTTCTTGAGTTCGGAGTTAGCAAAGTAGGAAACCGTTCTCATCCTATTGCCCTTTGCATAACTCCGTGAAAATGGGTTATTTTTCTTTTACGGACCGCCCCTAAGAGACTTCGAGCGAGATCTCTTCATTAATTGCCAGTTGACCGGCCCTCAAGTTTTTTTTTGTTGATTAAGCTGCAAAAAGCAAGAATGTCATTACGAAAGCCTGGTTTCAAGAGACAATCAAGAAGCCCCGACGTGGCGGCAACGTGTCGGGAATGTCGAGCGGGTGCTTGTTGTTGCTACGTCGAGTCCTCTGTCGGGTCACAGCGGGGTTCCAATTCCGGAACATTCAAAAATCGGACAGAAGAAACAAAACTTCTCATTTTCGCGGATTTATGCAAAGCCCAGATTTACGCAGAACCAAGCCTCGCGGTTCCCCCACGTTGACAATCACCATATCAATAATCAGAAAATATCTTTTCATTTCGGACCCATAACTATAATACGTTACTCGACTTTGATGATCTGGAAGACTTCATTAGGAGGGTATCGAGGTGGGAAGGTGGGCATAACAATCAAAGGCTTGCATGCGATCTTCAAAAATGAGAATATTCAGTACTAAACTATGCAAGTAATTGAAGAACCGCACCTGTTCATCGATTTCCGTTGGTGCTACCCAGCCCGAGGTACGATCTAGAGTTGTGATGCTGAGGAGTAGAGGCGTCAATCAATTTCTCAACAGTGAAGACGATGCCATAGCAATCACATACATATAGGAGTTTTCACTGTGCTGGGGGACAGGTTCAACGATCCAGTTCGTGATTTCACCAACATCCATCAGGATCGCAAACACATTGTCCTCGATGTGCGCAGTCGGAGAACCGTTACTCTTGATGATGTATTCGTTACTGCCATTGCCGCATTTTTCAAAGACCCACTATGGGTTAGGGAAGCAGTCAATTCTCGAACTGGTAAGGTTAGAGACTCAATTTACCGTGGAATTACTGCCACTTGGGCTCAGGACAATTTTTTTCGGGAGGAGGCTTCTGTCTTCGGCAAATCGTCGACCGACAATGTTGTCACCGTTCCGGATGATGTATAAGCCTGCACTGAGAGACATGGTATAGTATCTTCGATTGCTTTATTATGGAGAGCCTGACCCATGACCTTGGGTGTCCTTTTATACGAAATCCTGGTGACCCCACTTGAGGAGCAGTAATGGTAATTCGCTTCGTAGCTTTGATTCTCTTCATCTCCGATGACATTTTCGAACGGTTGGCATTGACAAGACAAATGTTCTGTACGCAGTGTTGTTCTGACTCCAAAATTTGGAGTCAAACAAGCTAAACCGGCGCCGGCGTCATTCCTATCTCCTGAGGGGTTGGTGAGAAGGTAATCATATACTACGTTTTCAGTCCGTTCTTGCAAATTCAACAACCACTATGTACGCCATGGACCACCTAGTAATCGACATTGCCTCGACATTCTCTTGTCAAATGGTGCGTATTAACTCGCTACTCGATCGACGTCGACAGATAGACTGCGCTCCTTGGAATTTTCTGCAGAAAGAAGTTAATGAACGTCACATGAAATTGGAGCTCTAGGAAGGGAAGGATATCTCCAGGAATTTGTCTTCGTGTAAATTACCAGAACCCCCAATGCCATCATTTGTTCCCTGGTGTTAGTGTCTTTTAATTTCAGTCTACCGAATATGAGTTGTTCAACGAGCAATTGGATAGTCCAGGGATCGATCAAGTATAGGACGCACTTCGCGAAAGAAAATGCCGAAAGAGAAGTATCAAATTCGTTGGAAAGTTTACAATCCCCAGTAGGTAAAACTATTCGCTTGAAAGTTTTCATTTCATTTGAAGATGATATGTAACTCAGGTATTTCAGCCATGAGAAATAAAGGAGACATGTCCATACATAGATGAAGATCAGTTAACCATGGTAGATATGTTGAGCATCGAACAAATCCGAGTCCGCATCAATTCAGTGATCGCAATCGTGAACATTACCCAACAACCTCATCTTCAGCATCACTTGCCATTGTCCTCCTCGAGAACGCTGATGACCTGCCTAGCACACTTGATGGCCGACTTCCACTTCCACCCGAGAGACGCTTATAGCTAGGACTCGTAGGCGAAACACCGCTCGGCGGTGAGCCAGCGCCACTACCAATGCTATTTCTATTTGGCCCGCCAGGAGCCCGAGGACCTCTTGTCATCCTTGGACCACGCACTCCACCCGAGGAAGACCTCGAGATCGTACTCTTGACAGAGCTTAAACTCTGATCTGCGGGGGAGGGGCTACGGGAAGTGATTCGGGAAGATCGTTTGACTTCTGTTGCCCTCACAGGTTGTGGAGTAGGAGGTGATACAGCGGGGGGAGATGGGATTGGCGGAGCATCAGGAGTAGGTTCTGCTGATGGCTCAGCGAAATGTGGTCGGGGTGGAGTTTCAAGCTCTTCCGGTTCCGGGGACGGCTCTTTGAATGCCGGACGAGGGGGAAGATCTTCGTCTTCGGGAGGAGGCGTTTTGAATGAAGGCCTTGGGGGGACATCATCGATTGCGGGAGTTGAGGTAAGCGGAGGCGGAGGAGGTATCGTCGGAGGTGCCAAATCCTCCAAAGATTCAGCAGCAGGCGGAGGAGCTGGAGCTGGAGGAGATACTGCTTGAGGGAGTGGAGGTGGAGGCGGCATAGGTTGAGGGGAAAGAATTGGAGGAGGAGCCGGTATCGATGTCATTGATGGCATTGGAGGAACAGGCGGTGGTGACTTAGTTCTACCTTGAGCGGCGTGCTGAGCAGCCAGTAGCTGTTTTGCATCTATTCCAGTTGAAAGTCTGCTTCGGTGGATCCTCATGTCCATCGGAGCCGTACGTTTCCGAAGGGGTATTTTGCGCTCGGATTCACGCTTTTTGCGAGCGATGGTAGGGGGAAGGATGGCCTCGTAATCTTTCATGAGGTCAAGGAACAGCACTTTAAGAGGTGGAAAAAAGATATTAGATAGGAACAGTAGTAAATTATTGCAAACATACACGTAGGGTGACGATCTTGGATTGTGAGTTCGGTCTCGAACTTGGGACGAACAACAGCTAACGAAGGAGTGAGGACTGAGAAAGTTTATATCATATCGAGGGACCTACTGCGACCGATAGAAAGAGCAAGTTTAGTGATATAAACTTCATCACTCTCCTCGACTTTCGTGTTTTCGACAAGTCTATCATAGGGATGAGCAAATGACAGGACAACTGTCAGGATTGACGTACTTCTTCAAGTGACTAACAATTGCGTCAAGAACATACAGATGCACTCGTGGAAGACGTTGAAGCATAGTACCCAGTTCTTTGATCTTTTCCTCCTTAGTGTCTTCGCCTTCAGGTTTTACCACAAGGGTTGCGCCCATTGTGGGATACAATTTCCGATAGTCGTCCCAGAATTCATAAAGCCCGAGCGGAGGGTCAAGCTCAAGTAACCACAATTTTAGAGTAGCAGCAATGACAGGAGCGTCAAAAGGCTCAAAAATCTCCGGCCTGATAGGCTGATCTGGTGGTACCGCATTGAGAACTTCGCGAAGGTGATGCACCGCAGGCAAAGGAACTTCGTAGATCCACGACTTGCGTTTCTCTAAGTTTCAAAGTTGCATCAACATTGATTAGCACATTGAGGAAGCAGCACACAGACCTGCATCGTTCGGAAGCTTGTCGTAAGCAGCAGTTATAGCGTTCAACAATGCTTCTACAACCGGCGGAATGGTCTCCTTGTGTTCTTCATTCGGAGACATCAGCATACTCCAGCCGCCTTCAGACCATTTTCTCAAGTCGATGCCAAAAACTACATCTGATTCATCGTGCGCAACCGACTCGTACACTTGAGCGTCAGGCCTGAACGGACCGGTACGATAACGCTCAATGAGAGCGTTGAGATCGTTTTCGGGTTGGAAAGCAGCAATCAAGAGTCCTTGGCGCTCGATGACAGGCTCGAGGGACTTGGGAAGATTCGCAAGTGTACCTTGGTATTGAAGGAGTACTTGGTTTCTCATGTCAACAGGGGGATAAAATGTAAGAGGAGACGCAAACTTACCCGTTTTGACGGCACGAAGTCTCTCAAATTCCCATCGCTGCAGCGTTTTCAAAGTGTCCTCGAGCCTTTCTTCTAAACCCAGTCGTTGCCGGTCGAGTTGACGAACTGCGACACGATAGGCTTTATCCGCATCTTCAGCCTCATGTCGGGCTTTCATGTGCGTAGGTTCCGAAGACTGGTTTGTCTGAAGCGCTTTGCTAACCGCATTGAAGATTGTGTTGGTACGCTTGAGCAGTTCATCTGGTTGAAGCTTGATGGGAGATGTGGTATCTGTACTCTTATCGGGAAGCTCAAAGGCCTGCGAAGATAGGTTAGGTATGATTGCAATTATGAACAGCGAACACACCTTGGGCCTAAACTGATAGAAAGCTTCTTCCGAATGCTCAAAGTCATTTCCCAATTCACCGATCCGTCGCAAAAGCCCGTCCCTTTCCGTGAGATCTTTAGCAGCTTGTTCGGCGCGGTCAAGACTTCCCCCAAGACCTTGGACATTATCTTTCAACCATGCCACGAATTCCTCTCCAGTGAAACAGTCTTTGTACTCTCCCAACAAAGGGAATCGTACCGGCCTAAGATTGAGTTCACTAGCGGCCCTGGTCAAAAGCTGAGAGATAGCAGCAGGTGGAAGTGAAAGCCCGGCTAGGAGAACAGGCTCAGCGGGCATCGGCGGTACCGGAGAGGCATCTACTCTGGGTGGCAATGGAGGTGACATGGGAAGAGGGGAATTAAGTTGCATTGGGGAAGCTTCGAATATCACTGCCTTTCCTTTGCCCTTGTCAACTTTGGGTGTTTCGTCTGGGGCATCTGACTCTGATGAGAGAAGGGAAGCGGTTTCAGGTTTCGTTGAAAATGCGCTAGAGCTCTTCTTCTGGATGTCCTTTAAACGCGCAGCGATCCGCTCCGAAACACTCGATGTCCGCTGAGGAGGTGAGCGAGCGTCAATTGGTCGGAGTCGAGGGGAGGTTGTATAGTGATCGTTGCCGCCTGAGTTCGGAGCAAACTTTGCACTACATATAGGTTAGAGGTACCGAAAGAAACATAGACGCGCAAACCTAACGTACTCGTCTTCAGCTTCGTCTGCTTTCCTAACCTTTGCCAGGTACTGATGTTTAAGTTTAGCGACGTCGCCGATATGGTGTTCGTAGTTGTAGAGCCATTGGTTGAGAACAACACCCTTGCTTTGCACAATGCGATCCTTTACAACGTGTCAGCGTGCAGTCAAGCAGAAACGTGTAACACAAGTTACCTTGTAGCCCTTGGCCCATTCAGCGAATGGATCAGCTACTAGACTGCTGAGCTCTTTAGCCATATTCTGGTGTAATTTAGCTTGGGCAGTGGATTCTATTTGAAGACCACGGAATGCCATTAACAAAGATGCACCATCGTCGGCAGCGAATCCAGCTCCTGGTACATAGCTCCTATAAACATGCTAGAATCATTGATATGATAATTTCATACCTGTAGTGCCAGTGAGTGCAGTTTTGTGCAATGCCTCAGCTAATTGGCTTTCAGCCTCAGCTCGCGCCTGAAGAGTCAGTCCCAGATTAATAATTGGGGGGCGAAAAGCAAAGTGAAAATAGTTCATACCTGTATAAACGCGATGACTTCGTCATTTTCGACCGTTCCCTATCGTGATGAAGTCAGAGAACTGTTTATTGCAACTATAGGACTCAACCTCGTACTTGCTCGAGTTTTTGAAAAAGAACTTCTACACCTTTACGGTAATCTTGTGTCCAGAACGAGTTGTTGAAACTTAGAGGTAAGGACAGGACTGCCATTTGCGTTTGACTCCCCAGTAGCCGGAGTAGACGATGATGGTGGTATAGATGCAAGAGGTAGGTATCGGTGGCCTTGCGGACGTTGAAGTCTGGTTGCAGTTAACCCAAAGTTTTGATTTGGAGCAGTGCTGATCAGCGCCACGTGGCTATGGGCGGGCAACAGCCGCCGGAATATTCGGCGTTGCTCTGTTCATGTTCATCCGTTCATCCAACAGCCGCCGGATTGGGCGTTCATCAGCGTTCATCTCAAACCTGAAGCAGACTTGAAGTTCAAGCTATCGACACAATACTTGAAATTTCTTCTGGAGAATATGCTCACGTTCTACTATGTAGGTCCCAAAAACTTTCTTGCACATGCTATGAATCACCGTCTGTATCTGTGGCTGCCAAGTGGCAGGAAAAGCGTGTTGTCAAGTCTCTTTCTTGACTTGTGAGTCTCTCGAGGTCTCTCGCTCCTTCGGAAGCTCAGGGTCGCCGCCCTCCATGATCTCGGTTATGCCAGATGACATATCCTGGGTCATACTATTACTAGTACACCGAACACGTTAAACAAACTTTTGATACAATACGTACTACCTAAATCACACGACCCCCAACTATACCATCCTCTACAGACCTTCCACACATCATCCAGAACCGGAGAATGGAGCTGGGCGATAAGCCAGGCTCACCACCACTAGCTGGTCGCCGCAGCTCCCCGCGCCTTAGTACTTAGCCTTACTTACTTGCGGTTAATGAAGAATTCAAAAAAAAAAAAAAAAAAAAAACTATTACTAGTACGAGTAAGGGGAAAGACTATACCCAATCTCAAGACTACCATGTTGAACCTTATAGAGCTGATTTTCCAGCCAGACACCCGTTTCTATACCAGGAATGGAACGCTCTACTTATCTTCTTCTATCATGGATAGGTGACTTCGTAATTGATAGTCTACTTTTTATACAAGAACTTCTTCAAACGAACATTCTATGATCTACGAGGAGTCCGAACTACTCAGGTGTGTACAAAGATCTTCCCCAATCGAGACGTAGGTGCAAGGCGCTTGCAACGTTATCGTTAGACTTTCAGGTAAAAGTAAGTACATTCCTGAACCTCTACAAGCGTTCAAAGAAAACCCACCACATCTTACAGGGTTTGTGACGAACAAGGGTCGATTCTGCAATTCAATTTTAATTCTGAAATCGTGGCGGTGAATGTATTCATGTGAGTCATATAGGTGGCACTAGGTGGCACTGTGGCGACATTTCCGAATCTGGAATTACAAGGGCTTTGAGCCTTTGACTCTTTCCCGAGTCCTTATAAAAACATTTGTATGATGAAAAGAACACTCTTCCTTGCACCCTCAAGAACCCTTTTTCAAACAAGCCTTGATTGTTCTCTAAATGCCTGTTACGCGAAACGAGAACAACGCTGGACCGTCTGTTGGTATGTCCTTTTCCTGTGTTCTCTAGGATTTACACACCCTTACTGGCGTAACTACTCGGCCTTAGGCTCCGACATGAAGCAATCTCGAACGACGAACCGTGGTGGTGTTGAAACATTTCCGGAAGGAGACCTGGACAGTGTAGGAAACCCATTTCCACCGTCAAACACAATGTTGTCGTTTTCCACAAGGCGTCCACGGACTGCTAAGAAAAATGTAGTAGATCACATACCTCGACCTGCAAACGCGTTCATGTTGTTTCGCTCGGATTTCCTGAAACAAAGGCATAAGCCAGGATCCCTTGAGATCAACCACTGTTCACTGAGTAAAACAATTGGTGAGACAAATTGATTTCGGTCAGATTTTGCGGTCTAATGGTTACGCTGTGGTTACGTAGGCACTCGGTGGAAACTATTAACAGATGAAGAAAAAGCTGTGTGGTACAGCAAGGCCACAATCGAGAAAGCAAAACATCAAGAAATGTTCCCTGAATATCGATATCGACCGTCATACAGGAAGAAAATGAATCAAGACATGAACGCTTTTACGTCCGCCGCCGCCTCTATGACCATGCGAGGTTGTGATAGGACATCATCAAGTTGCGTGAGGCAGCGTGAAGATATTATTGCCAAATATCTCAGGAAAGGAACAGATGATGAGCATGATTTGCAAAAGAGCTGGCACTACTACGAGCGGAATTATACTCCCTCATATTCGACATGCAGCCCCATCACTATACCGACCTTGCCTTTGCTGTCTCCGCTGTCCAATCCTCCTAGTCAAGCACCCTGTGTAATGCCGACGAAGTACCGTAGTCGGAGACCATCATCAGTTCTTTTTGATAGCCACCATGATCTTCCGCGCTCCGTACCGTTGCTACGTTCCTTACACTCATCTTACCCTCTACACAATGCATTAGAACCGTCAACAACCATTATCCCTGCTTCCCAACCATTTACAAACACCACAAGAAACTACGTTCAACCGATGTCGAGCCTCGAAACTGCCAATAATTTGCCAATGCAGGATTCAAATTTGTCCACGGATCAACGTGCTGTACCTTCCACCGTATTACCTTCTGTGTTTAGCTTTGACTCAAGCCTACTGGAAGTGGATGAACATGAACAACCTTATCGCACACCAGACAAGGGACAATACCGTGATCTATCGTCAAATTCCCCGTTCCCCTCCTCCTATATGCACCAATCATCTATGGGCGCCGAACACCGATACCCGAACAACGTGTTATTGGGCGATTCCTCCTCCACTATGATGTATAACTTTTTACACGGATCACCTTTTTTAAACGTTAACTCGGAAGTTAGCTCGCGATCCTCTACTGAAATCCCACCTCCGATGGAGAAGGAACTCTTTCAAATCTACCATCCACAAGCTATGCAATGACAGACCTGAGAGCTGACATCGACGTCGAAAGAGAATGTGAACGGTAAAAAGGACTGTCATGGACTTGGAGCACATCATAGAGCTGCATTGCGCCAGCTGTTCGGAAGAGAAATCGCATTCAGCTTCAAAAATTCTTTGAACAACTCGAACCTGGAGGGACACTACTCGATTTGAACAGTGGGAGGGATAGGAATTCATGGTCCAAGTACTGTTCAAAATTTCTCTTCGATGGCCTTCTTACGGAGTTATAACTTACGATCTTGCTGATTCTTTCTCAATTTCTTCCTTGATATTGTGAACGCCTTCGGTTCCAAGTTGTTGTATGTTTCGATTCCATTCAGGTAGACCTATTTTTTTGTATATTCAGTTAGGTACGTGATGATGTATCCCCTACTGCATAGTCACTATCCTTATAAATATTTGCAATTCTGGACCTTGAATCTGGGATATGAAAGATGGAAGTCATACTTCCGGTGTATGCGGCGATTCTCTATGCTCGACCTGAGGTACATCGTGGTCCGTCTAGGAGCCTTCAGTTAACTTGCACGGCGAAGAAATCAGCGTAGGAGCTTTACTTTGCAGTGTTACTTCCGAATATCTACAAGCGCGCCAACTCCATCTCGCTAGGTTAGGCTTAGACAAAGAAATCCGGCATGTTGGCGGGCTTCCTGGAACGAATCGCACTATCTAACAGGCTCAGACTTCCGTCAAATAAGTATATGATACCCATTTGCTAATTGACCCTGAGCCTCTGCAGGCCTCTGCCCTGTGCAAATTATACGCTGTGAAAGTTAATGCGCCCGTCAAACACGAACCATCTTTGCTTGAAGCGGTTGCTCCACGTATGACACCGTTAAAGTTTGATAGTCAGTAGTAAGTACGAGGCACAAGTAATAAACCTTGGGTCCCCACTGCTGGGTATGATAAACTTCTCCTCCTTCCGACTGGTTAGGACAGCGCTATGGTCGTAAATTTTCCTTGCTCAAACCATGACATTTGACCAGCACATTAACGGATTTGACAAGTCGCATGCGCCACATTTTGCGCCATATCCGTGGTCAGCCGCCATTTTTGAACTTCCTCCGAGAGCCCCGACGATGTCACGATTCTACTAATGAAACTTCCTTCAGCAGCTGGAGCGGAAGTGGTTCATTAAGCAATGAAGCTATTCGCCTTACCGCCGCATGGTCAGTTCAAGTTGTCCCGATGGTAATAACATCGAAATATTATGAGCTTATTCAAGTTTGTCTTCCCCTTGAAAGTCGATCGACATTGTTATCGTGACAAATCGGGTAATCGAAGCTACTACGACATTTTCGTTCGATATTGTACCTTGCAAACGGGGAGGGTGATCCGCAGCCTGCTCTTGGTCGGTGATTTGAATTCAATCGCGAATGGTAAATATTAGGCCTGTCCCAGTAGGTATAAAATGCTCGTCCACTACTACCTCGTTCTAATCATCAAAACCACACCGATAATTCCTTACAACGTCCGTACACTGGCATTTCATTTGCAGAATGCATGTTTTATCAACCCTCCATATTTTTGTATTATTTTCTGGGAGTGTCGCTTTGCCTATGGTGAATAGGATTTCCCTTCTTATGGAAATTCTGTATGCTAATGAGAGCTTGTGGAATATTAGTGCCTCAGCACACGTATCGACAAATCAGCTTCTATGAGAAGTAGTGATGAACCCGGACCTCCTTCTTGGAAAAGAGATTTAACCGGAACTGCATCTCCCAGTAGACCCGACTCACTTAACTCGGTCTCTGTTCCTGTTACTCCCTGGACACGGAATGATGCGGACCAAAGTTCTCCTTGGATACGGGACTATTCCAGGGCAAATGCGGGCCCTTCCTTCTGGATACGCGGTGCATCTGGGCTAAACACAACCCCAGGGCCACCTTCGTGGAAACGGGAGGAAACATCCCCGACTTCGACCGGCCGAGAGAGAGAGCCCCGTATCGCCTGAAAGGGCCAGGGATCTGGTTTGAACCATGCAGACTCTCTCTCGAACAAGTCGCGGACCGAGACTAATGTTATCCCTTGTTGAGACGTTCTGCTATTTGAATAGAGGATATGTCCTCTAATACAAGAGTTCAACATTGATACTCCCCCGTACTCCCGTTCTGTAGATATAGATCCATTGACTGCCACACTTGGGGAAACACTGACTGTTTTACAAGGTTTGATAACATCATTACTTCCCTCATAATCCTGTCACTGCTGCATGTCATACCATATAACCTTTATAGTCGCAGTTCGTGGCATTTCGATTCATTTATTTCCCTATTTGTTACTTCGTATCGACTGATCGTACTTATACAAATCTTGCAAGTCCTCGTATTATTTCAACACGTTACAGTGTTCGGTGATACCATCCCTGAAAGAAAATAATGCATCTTGTACTATGAGTCTTTTGACGCCCTCAATCTTGCGCTCAAGATCCCCGGTCCAAATCCTCGTTCACTGCCTAACGCCTGATCAAGAATTCGCATCATTGCAATCACCTTTTCATCCTCGAATTTCCTCCCGACAACCTGTATACCGATAGGCATACCAGCCATAGCCTGCGGGTCATATAGTGGCTTCTTTGACTTGTACAACTCATGGTCGACCGTCACTGCCCCGTATTTTTCTGTGGTCCAAGCATCTTCCAGGTGGTCCTTAAATGGATCAACATGCGAGACTGGAAGAACGCCAACGGGACTATCGACAACGTTGTATAGAATTGTGCCAATCGCAAGAAGACCAACATCTTCGGCGCCACTAAGTTGAAGCGTTGTAAGTTTGACCACAAGGAAAACAGTATACAGGCATACCCATGAGGAACTTGCGGCAGTCCTTGTACTGGAGCAATTATCCCATCTAATGCATGTTTATCCCAAACCTTTATTGTCTGTTAATAATAATGATACAACAAATGACCAAGATTTGGATACCTCCTTGTAAAACATAGTGTTCCACTGATTCTTTTTACTAATATAACTGTTGTATTCCCTGACAGACTTCTTCCGGATTGCACCAACTAAAAAGGCAAATTTTGCATCAAATGGTTTGATCACCTGAACCGCCAGTTTTCTAAGAAATCCTGCACTGAAAGTTCAGCGATCCTGATGTTCAATAATTTGAGGGGCGCACCAGGTAACCGCGAGCCATATACGGGTAACCAAAGACTTTTATCCTGAATATCGCTTGAGCTTGGCCAAGTTAGCTTAAGAGATGCATTTGACCTACCATAGGATCTTGACCAAGATGGCTAGTCATCTTTTCGTATCCATCAGCTGAGGTGAGCGCCAGGAATATTTCCATTGCCTCAGTTGCTTTAGGGGAAATTTAAAATAAATGGCGACAATAGACATCGGAACCCACCGTCTGGGATTTCAATCTCGATGCACTCATGGCCTTGCTTCCTCAAGGCAGCGACAGCTTCTTCGACAGCTCTCCTATTCGCCGGTGAACTCCTTATGAGGCCATCTAAAAAAGAGACGTGAATATAATTCAATGGAATCGTGAAGGGCAAACGAACCTGATTTGTAATATCCAATCCGTAGTTTATTAATCACTTTGGGTTCCCGATAGGATAGCGGGATGGGGTAATCATCAAGACCCAGACGGGGGCGACCAAACATAAGCCTGCAGAAAGTTTCTAAATCCTCTACTGAACTATAGTGAACCCCCGTGTCAGGTTTACTTAGCACCAGGACACAAGAATGGTAATCACCGGGCCAAGGGTCCTGATACAGTGTCGATGGCCTCGAAACCAGGAGCAGGGCCTGATTTAATCATCAGCAATAGGGGAATTTAACAACAAACTACGGAAACATACTACAGGCTCCATAACGACTCAATCTTCCAGATGTGGGCTTTAACGAATAAATTCCACAGTAAGCCGCAGGCATGCGTAAACTTCCGCCACTATCAGTGCCTACGCCGAACACAGCTCCATCCATGGCCAACAGCGCGCCCTCACCACCAGAGCTACCCCCACAGGTATATTTACTATTGTATGGATTTGTGGTACGTCCCCACAGAGGATTGTTGCATTCAAATGAGAACATAGTTTGTGGAACGTTGGTTTTGATTATTGGGATGGCACCGAGGGATAGCAGTTGATCTACGATCTAAAGAGCTTGGTCAATAACGTTCCTCGATAGACAAACCACGACTCTGCGCCTACCGCCGCATTGTATGTCGCCGGTCGATTTGCCCATCGAGTGAAGCCAATGGTAGCGTCATACCCACTGACCAAAACTTGAAAAATTCTCGCGACATTATACTTATGGGAGTTTGAGCAACGATGCTTACATTGATCCTGAGAATGGATGTAAGAATATGGCGCAATTGATGAATGATCAATCACCAACCTTTAAACTGAATGGGACACCGTGGAGGGGACCTCGAAGACGCTTTGTTGATGAAAAATCCTCATCAAGAGTCCTCGCTGTTCTCAGAGCCTGGTCAAATAATACTATCGGACGGAATCAAAGGAAGTGAGGGAAGGGCAAGAATAGCTGGGTACCTTCTGTGGCGCAATTTGTCATTTCGTGAGCTACTACTGCTTGCGCAATATAGGCCTCCAGCACTTCCGTGGCAGTCCATTCGCCATTTTTTATGCCGTCCACGAGTGCTGTTGCTACATGCGGAGTTCAACAAAATTCGATCATGGAACAGAATTGAAAAGAGTTCGCACTTCCAGCGCTTAAAATGGCCTTTTGCTTTGAACCGGATTTAGGCGCCGCGGATATTAAGCGAGTTCGTTCTGCACGTTTGCTCTGGACGATTGACTTGTAATCGTAATCTCCCAGGGACCACATCTTAGGACAGGTTAGGATAAGGGAATGTAGAGGTTTAAGTCATTTGTGTGGAATCCGTTATATACCGTGTATTTGTACATGTGCAAACCGTGTTCCCAAAGGGAAATGACCTTGCTTCTGCCAGTGAATTGACTCGGAATATCCGAGAGAAGTTTGTCGTGTGCGTTTGCCATTTGAGATTATGATAACACCACGAAGCTTCTTTGTCTCCTTCTCCCGTCTCCCCCATTGGAGTATGACTGACTTCCTCATACCTATCTATACCTATCTTCAAGCATTTGATCCAATGATCATTCCCCGGCGAGCGAGTGCATCAGAACGAGTGGCGAGGATGCTTTCCTGATGCAACAGAGAGAATTTATTTGTACTGACATTTCGTCAGCGTTCATGTTCATTGTATCTCCGAGTCCGGCAATACAGCAGGCCCCAACCCGATACTGTTGAAGGTTGATGTTATGTCATCAGTTTTATGGCCTTCACGTATCGGAAGTTGGATTTGGAGCCTGAACAATGGATCTACAGTCGATGTCTCAATCAATCGTTCCGACGGATATTCCAACTTTCGCACTTGTAAGCTTGCATTTATTTAGCACGCGAATGTAACTAGAAAACAGAATTAACGGACCATATGCGCCCAAATCTTCCATATTCCTCCTTTGAGACTTCTGATAAGGTGCGAGAAGGTGCGATTATCACACTATGTATCCCAATATCACGAGGAGCTTGCAGCGTAAATCTCCTCGCATACTAAGACTCACCTCTTACTTTATAAGAATCATTATACATAGGTCCCCGAACTGCGATTTGCCATCAGACATGACTACAACGTTTTCGAGAGTCGAGGGTTTCGAGTAGTTTCGAGTGCAGGAAAAAAAGGCTACCCCGGTCTACCGAAGGCTGAGCGCTGGGATACCGAACGTGTTAAATTCCATTCACGAAAGAGACACTTTTATGAGTGCTCGAGATGGGAGGTTGGAAAGTTGGAAACGAATCTTTAATTATGCTTTGCTTAAAGTTATCGATATCGAGGAAAGGGTGGACGTGAATAATCGTGGGAATTCATTGCACAAGCTCTTCCCATTCTCCTAGACTTGAGCGCTTGAGCGCTTGAAACCTGTCCATATCAAGACTGGTCGTACAAGGAATTTATCAATTTTCAAAGTGATTTTCCAGAGATTTCCCTGATTCCTCAACCTCTTCATCACCCTCCACTTTATTCAGGATCCTACTGGGAGGCCCCTTCAGTGTTGGGTGGATTTAGCCTGGTAATGCCCCAGAGTCTCGCTCGATGGGGTCCTTGAATAGTATTCTCACTTATCAAATCCACACCTTTCTCGAAGAGCTGCTATCAATGATAACATGATATTAGTACTACAGAAAGGCCTGGGCCTGTAAATTCCATATTCTCGCATACTCCCCTCCTGCTTTCAAAAGAGCATCATGGGACCCTTCTTCCACGATAACGGAATCATGCATATATCTGTTGGGTAAATGATGTCAGCTGTGTTTCCTGGGTCTTCCAGAGTAGAATCAAAAGGGTTTGATGGCATGGAATAGCAGGAGTGGCGGGGTGTAGAGCGTCATGTGTAAAATACTCACAAGATCATATCAGCGTTTCGTGTGAGGTTACCGAATCGATGTGAGGAAAAAATCATGGTCTTTTGTCCGCGGAGAAGCCGAAGTCGTTCAAAGAGATCTTTTCAGAAATTTCAGTATGTGGTTGGGAAGGAGAACCGAAGCAACGAAGTAAAACGAGGAAAAAACAACAAAATTTAGCACGAACCGTGTTCAGCAGTAGGATCCAAACTAGCAGAAGGCTCGTCGAACAACAATAACCCGACACTAGGCTCCGAGACTGAAGAACGCATGAATGTCCGTGAGCTTTCCCCCCAGTAAGCAAAACTCTCCGGATTTTGAAACAATACAAGACATACAGTGCAATCCTCTGCATTTGCCCTCCAGACAACGTCGTCGATTCATTACTCTTCATTCCACCCATACCTCTAATCTTCCCGAAACTCACCGCTCTTCCGAAAAGGTCCATCGTACCCTCCGGAAGACCGGAATAATAGTCCCTCACGGGTCTATCGAGGTACGTGTCGTAGCCTTCCTCCAGGCGTTCGATAAATTCCGATGCTCCGCCTAGAGTTGCAGCTTGTGTTATTCTATCCATATCATCAGAGTGGCCCGGGTCGCCGAGGGCGATGTTTTCCCTGATCTAATGGAAAAAAGAGATTCAGTTCACACCTAGCAGGACTCCGGATAGTAGCGCGTATCGACTTACAGATAATGGAAAGTGTGTATAATCTTGGAATAAGATGGCCATTGCTCGTCTTAAATCCGCTAATTTGAATGTCTTGATGTCCTGGTCGTCAACCAAAATTTGGCCTTCCAATGGATCGTAGAGCCGTGCAATGAGTTTGAGGACGGTGCTTTTTCCAGAGCCAT
Organism: Lentinula edodes; assembly: GCF_021015755.1. Classification (NCBI taxonomy): domain Eukaryota; kingdom Fungi; phylum Basidiomycota; class Agaricomycetes; order Agaricales; family Omphalotaceae; genus Lentinula; species Lentinula edodes. The sequence goes on from NW_025764311.1 coordinate 724,776, forward strand.
TCTGACCTAGAATAACCTAAAATAATGATGGTTTGGGAGGTGTGGAAAGAAGAGAGCAATAAGGCGTACGCAAAGTTGACCCTTAACAATCTTGAATGAGACGTTGTGGAGAGCGTATGATTTGCTTTCCGGGTACTTGAATGATACGTTTCTGCATATGTATGAGTCGAAAACGAAATGTATGAACATAAAATGCGTACCTAAACTCAATCGACATACCCATCTGCAACGAATGTTGATTTTCTGGATAGGGAACCATACCATCCGGAATACGATTCGACAAGTTGATGGCCTCGTACATCTTTTGGATGGTGGCGAAATTATCGGAAATTGAGCCCGTTTGCTCGAACAATCTCAGCAATGTGTGCGAAAATGAATTTGCAGTTGAAGTAATCAAATTTAGCGAGGCCAAGGAAAGCGGAATGGTCGCGGGATATTGGACTGCGCGGAGGGTAAATACAATTTGTGGTAGCTCTTGCAATGGCCTGCGGATTATTGAGGCGAAACTAGGAAAACGTTTTTGATTGAATAATTCGTATACGTCGAAGAATTCTGCCGCATCATCTCCGAGAATATTTATGCATCGTCGATATTCTGCGAGAAGAGATCCGTTGATATAAGGGTAAAGGACAGAAACGACCCTACACTCACCGGAATGCATATACTCCCACATATTTCCCGCTACTATTTCTTTTCGATGAGCAGGTTCGGCTACAGCCTTCCGGAGACCAGACAGTTTGATAAAGTCAGCATTGTGAGTAGTAGCAGCCCACACTGTGCAAATGTCATTCCCTTGAAACCAAATGAAAACAAAGACATACCTCTGGTGAAAAGGGATTGAGTGTCAGAATTTGATGATAGGATCGAATGCGAGAAACTTAATAATGCGATCAGGGTACCATCTTGTTGATTTTTCAAAACGGTGGATAAAACGGAAAGTTGGGATAGTAACATGATAGCGGTGCTACCCATATTGATTACACCGACAACAGTTCTCCAAATAACAGTTTGCCGGGAATTGGAGGGAAAAGCCTGTTCAAGTTGTCTTTGTACGAGAGGATCGTCGTAGGTTGGTACGTCCAGGCGCGCCATAACATTGAACATGTGTACAGTATAATATTGTTTGATGCGGGCATTGAGGGGGCGGGAAATGCGTTTGCTCAAGTGTTGCAGGATAAGATCTGCGATGGAGCAAGCGACACGACTTGAAGCGACGCGAAAAAGTAGTTGTCTGTCTACTGTACGTTGTTCTATAGCGGTTCCGACCTGAGATTGAAGTTTCAGTCGATCCTGGATTGGTGTACACTTGAGGACTCACGATCGTCAGCAGTTGCCCCGAATACCTTTACAACGTATCAGAAAGGTCAAAAGCGACAATGGACACGACGCACCATAGTTGTACAGCAGGAATTAGCGAAAGCGCCAGTTGTACCGCGAGGTACAAACCCAAGTAAAGCCAACAAGCCCGAATGCTCCCGATATCCTTCAGCATGCGCCATACAAATGGAAGACTGTCATAAAGGCCGAGATACCGTTCAAAGTTCAACCTAGCTGAAAATGGAATTTTGGCAAGCTCTGGCTGTCGTTCCTCATAAAGCTCCCAGACTTTGCCGATTTTCGTATGCTTGACCTGGTTTTCGTCCTTGGGATCAAATTTTCCCTTGCGGTTGGTGTTAATACCGCCTTTGCGACGATGAGCTCCTCGGGCCATAATTCGAACGGTATTAGAGCAGAATGAAGGTTAGTGTTTGGCTTCACAGAAGTACACGACATCATGGTCTTTATACAAGTCACGTAACTGCGCAGTGGAGTGATAGCAATGGCATGTATGTAATTCTACATTATTTCATCTCGCTGTGCGTAGTTGCGATTCTAGAACTATACATACTGAACGATCGAATAAAAGCAGAGCAGTGACTGGGCGGTCAAGTACCGCGCGTCTCGCTAGATAGCCATGATTTTTGGTGTATGCCATGTATGTCGACGCTGACCGGCACCAAGCACGCCTCTCAAGGAGTCCTAGCGCATTTTGTGTGCCATAATGTTACAGGAAAGCCTGCGCTTGTAAAATCCATACCCTCGCATACTCGCCTCCTGATTTCAAAAGAGTGGTATGAGACCCCTCTTCCACGACAACCGAGTCTTGCATGTATCTATTGGCAAAAAGGAATCAATCACATTGTGAGCTGAGATTGCTCTTCATGAAGTCCCGCAGTAATATCACCAAGTTAGTCTCGCAGAATTCACGAGAGTGAGAAAAAACTGTTCACTCTTATCAACAAGTTTGAGTTTTGAGGCTGGTACTTTCTTCTTCAACTTCGAACACTAATTCAGGCCACATGTTCAGCAGAATCAGTTCATGACCATTCATTTCTTCGCCAGGAGCTGGCAAGACTAAAAGATTAATCGTGTTGTTCCTCCTGCCATGGCATCGGGAACTAATGACTCCTGTGATGCGCCTAGGAACGCAGGGGACGTTGAGGATCTGATTTTAGAAACGTCTTATAGCATTGGAGGGCTGTAGACCGCGGCCGTGTGCGCGGAGCAATCATTTGGGTGATCTTCAGTGCCCGCAGGACACGACGCGACGAACTAGCAGGTTCGAAGGAAACAGCAATATAGGGTTAAAACGATGATCAGTCGCAGGAAAATGAGTACAAATAAGCTTGAAGCCTTGAAGAATTGGTGTCGAACTCGGAACGTGCCGTGTATATAGAGCAGAGAGTGGTCAAACTCGCAAATGCCGGCCGGGTTGTCTTTACGCATGGCTGCATATCTAAAATATCAGCCTGAGACTGAAAGTATCTGTGCTTCCCCCATGTCTCTGTCGGTCTGGGCAGATAAAGATGTCCCCCGTTCTACGCCAACATCTCCCGTTAGTCCCCTAGCATATGGCAAGAAAGTTTTTCGCTCCATCGTGCTTTGCATTGTACTGCTTATCGCAGTTCTGTCCACTAATGTATTCAAGTTCACCTGGTCCTCTCCGATAAACTATTGCAATGCATTTCTACTCTCAAACTTAAACAAGTATGGCAATGAACAGCTATGTTCTCAATACGATGTTCTGGTCCCTAAGAATCTGCTATGGAATACAGTCGGTGAGGTCGTTGGTACAGAGGAATTCAAGGATAGGGCTGTGAATTGGCTAGCTGGTGCGATTCGGATACCGTATGTACATACTGTTCATAATGCTTCTCTTCATGCCAATATATCAACAATCTAGCACTGAATCCTACGATGACTTTGGTCCCATTGGCGAGGATCCTCGTTGGGAAACCTTCAAACATTTCCATGATTATCTTCTTGAGGCGTTTCCGCTTGTGTCAGTCATCTCACGCCTGTAACTTAGCCAAGATTAGACTAAAAGTTATCTCAGTCATTCAACCTTGTCCCTCACCAAAATCAACACCCACAGTTTACTCTACGAATGGACAGGAACGGACTCTTCTATTAAACCCGTTCTTCTGGCTGCTCATCAAGGTAATAGTGTTTATTACCTTCTAGGCTATGTGAATTTATGGTATTCTCATCTTGGTTCCAGATGTTGTACCCGTTGAACCACGAACTGCAGCAGACTGGACATACCCCCCTTATTCTGGGCACTTCGATGGTACATAGTGTTACTGTAGCTGGTTCAAACTGATAGACGCCTTTTCGTACACCAGGAACACGGATATGGGGTCGAGGCGCTAGTGATGATAAGTCGGGGCTGATCAGCCTCCTGTACGTTCTCTTCTTTCATTCGCTGGGAGATAACAAAACTCAGTGATAAGACTTTATCTTACTCAAGGTCCGCCATCGAATTGTTACTGGAGGCAGGCTTCAAAGTGGAGCGTACTTTCGTTCTTGCGTTCGGTTGCGACGAGGAAGCTAGTGGGCATTTCGTACGTTACATGTTTTATTGGTATCATACTCAGAGAATCTAATCGCTGTATGACCTTGATGTTGATAGGGAGCTCTTCAGCTCGGAAAGGCAATGCTAGAAATATATGGCCCAAATGCGTTTGCTTTTATTGTTGACGAGGGAGGTGAGTATTTCTTGATTAGCCAACAAATCTTTTGACAAACACTATGCGTTGAGAGCTTCAGGCGATATTTCTGAACATTACGGAACAGTCTTCGCTGCTCCTGGAGTGGCCGAGAAGGGCTACTTAGATCTTCGAGTTGATGTAGCTTCTCCGGGAGGCCATTCAAGCATTCCACCAAGTCATACAGTACGTCTCCGAGAAAAATCCACTTCATTTATTTTGTGACATTCCTCTGCGACCTTCTAGACGATCGGCATACTCTCCCAGCTTTTGGTAGAGTTTGAAAACAACCCTTTTCCTGTTGAGATGGTAAGTCGACATTCAGTTCACGCTGCACTAACTATACCTACTATCATTGGATAGAGCACCGACTCGGTATTTTATGGGACTTTACAGTGCTACGCAGGGCATGGAAAGACTATCCCCTCAGATTTACGCAAAGCTATCGTTCATTCTGGGTCTTCAAAGAAAGCGCTCAAAAAGCTGGGCGATATCCTTTTCAAAAACCCTGCCAATGTTGCACTTGTTGGTACGACGCAAGCGATTGACTTGATTCAAGGAGGGGTGAAGTCAAATGCACTTCCGGAACAGGCGTATGCAGTAGTTAACCATCGAATTTCCACACTAAGGTGCGCCTGGACCTTCCATGAATCGTTTGATCCTTACAACTGACGTGTCGTCATTCTATCAGCTCTTTAGCAGAAGTCATTGACCGTGACACTGATACTCTGAAAGGTCTTGCAAACAAATTCAACCTTAGTTTCATCTCATTTGGCAAAACCATATCAGACACAAGCGCGTCTAGCGCTTATGGGAGTCTCGTTTTCAGCGATGCCTTCAACAATAGTCTTGTACCTGCGCCAACCACGCCGACATCTGGATCCAAAGCCCGTCCTTATGAATTACTATCAGGCACCATCCAGGCGACGTACAACGCTCATCGCGGACTCGAACTTGAGAGTCACAATGTTGTAGTTGCTCCTGGGATGCCTACTGGGAATACTGATACCAGATATTATTGGGACCTTTCGGACGGTCAGATTTTGAGGTATAATCATAGGAATTCGATGGCATTCAAGGACGTAACGAGTGGTGTGCATACTGTTGACGAGAGTGAGTTGTTCTTTTTCAAGCTTTGTAAGGATATATATGCTGACTTTGTGATCTCTGCTTTAGATCTGCCGATTGAAGCGTTTTTGGAGATGATTCGGTTCTTCACTACATTGATTCTCAATACGGATGAATCAAGAAGTGTATAATTCCAGTAGTTAGCTTGGTAGCGCAGTGTGTAGAGTAGAAATGATACACAACAAACATAGGATTCTGCTACTGGTGATACTTTATAATTTGTGATTATGTCTTCTGTGAATCAAGCTTCTTGGGAGTCATAGGCATGGTAGTAGCTGGTAGTTCTTGCTTTTGGCAGAAGCTCAGGTCGAATACCCGGAATAACACCACCCTCCATTATATGAACATCCTTGAGAAGTTTATTGATTCTGTTCAAAATCAGACGTGTGTTGCCAATGATTAAAACTTCAAATACTTACTCATCGTCATTTCTAACTGCAAGTTGGATGTGTCGGGGCTTGATATGCTTCTTCTTGTGGTCGCGACAGGCATTGCCTGCGAGTTCCAACAGTTCTGCGACGAGGTATTCAAGGACAGCAGCAAGGTAAACTGTTCAGAGGACTGGTCAATAAAGCAAAAGAGATCGACTTGAGTTAGTATGGTGTGTAGGGGTGCGTACCCGGAGCAGACGAGGTGAGTCTTTTATCAGCATTGATAACCTTCATGTATCGGCGTAGTCTAGTAACTGGAAAAACCAGCCCGGCTCTCTCAGATCTGTTCTTCCTGCTCTTTTTCCCAAGTGAGACCGTCTTTTTGCCCGTTACACTGAAATGAATATGCATAAGACTTAAGTATTAGCATAGGAATGAGGCAAGGAGTAGCACTCTGCCTCCTGATGAGGGGGTATCTGTCGAGTTCAAGTTCTCCAAGTACCTTTTTCCCGATTTTCCCGATTTCCACGATTTTCCAGATTTTCCGGTCTAAATGCAGGTCAGAATGAAATTCCAAACATGATTATTGCATAGCTGTACCATTTTTAAGCTTTTTAAGAAGTTCTTCTTGGCTGGTCGATGGTAATGCTGGTAATGAGGCTCTATGAGGACTTAGAGAACTTCGTGAAGAATTTCGGCTTGGCCGGCACAGCCACCAGCGCTTAAACGCGTCAGTAACGTGAGTGATGTTGTCTTTAACGGAACCAAATTTTGACCGAAAGCGCGCTTTCCACGAGGCCAACTGCAACTTACCAGTGCAAGCTGAGCTCGACGCTTTTATACTTGATCGGGTTGCTGGAATTTCCCGGTGTGAATCTCTTTACTGCTTCGAAACATAACTTTCTCTCCCTTCCTTACGCGTATCTATACCTCTCGATCCACGAAAAGAAAGAAAAACCTCACGGAAAACATCTTTGAAACTTTTTCGAAAACTCAACAACTGGTATATATATAGCAATGGCTTCTCCGACTCGGCCACCATTAGCACCTCCTACAGCGAGCTCCTCACCATCGTTGCCAAGCGCGATAACACCCTCTGCAGACCAGGTCTGTCTAGTAATACCCTGGGGTCAAACACCAATCATTGACCTAGATCTTGCTCCCAGATTGTAGTTCTATATGTCGTGCGTCGCATTTGTTTTCGAGTGTTCGCCTCTCGATCTAACCAGGAGATAGATCATCGCAATGGCAGTCATCATCTTTGGATTTTGGAATGTCCCTGGAATCAGGCATCTCATTAACCCGTTGAAGTTATTCACCATTGGAGCTCATGAACTATTTCACATAATAGCGGTGGGCATACTTGTTCATTCGGGTACGAGTTCTCCATTGATTCACGGCTCAGGCAATACTATCGGGGGGTCGGATATTGCGAATAACAATCGATCCACATGTGGGAGGCGCAACGATAGTAGAAGGCGGCAAGCCGACGTTTATCCTATCCTCGGGTTACATCGGGTCATCTATTCTTGGAGGGCTATTTGTCCTTGCTGGTTGGGATACCTTAGTGGCGAAGGTCATGAGCTTTGTGCTAGCAGTTGGGTTAATTCTGCCTTTGAAGCTGGTGCGGGATAAATTGTGTGTGCATGTATCGTCGTTCGACCCTTGTCACTCCAACTCACGTTTCATCCTATGCAGAACGATACTACTGACGATAATATACGAAGGTCTCCTCATTGGTTTCTGGTTCATCGACCACGCGTAAAACAGTCTTTGGCCTTATGATATATAACAACCCTTGCTCATGTCATCTCTTAGCGGCGCGTTACGGTGGTACTGCCTGTTCATCGGGGTAATGAAGTGAGTTCGTCTACGTAAGCATGGAACCTTTCTCTGATTATCTGTCTCTACAGTGTTCTTTTTGTAGTGTGTGAGTAACGGCTTGATTGACCGCCGCGTGCCACGTCGAACCCACTTTTCTGATAGAATTTTACGCTTTTCGCAGGGGATGTAGCAGATGACCGGTTCTTCCACAAAACAAATGATTCGGATTGCACACAGTTTGCAATTCTTTATCCAAGTATAGGTGCTCATGGTCCGTGACATGAGGAATGTTTGGAATATTTCACATAGCTCACCTTTCGGTAGTATGGGCCACCATCTGGATCGCGTTTCAGTTGGGGGTGTTGGCTGCTTTTGCAGTGCTGGGTATAATGGTTTTCAAGGTACCGAGTGCGGATTCAATATCGAGTTCCAACGATACAACTTAGCGGCTTATACTGTAGCGCACGACCGATCAAATGAACGAGGAAGCTGGTGAGCTATCTCGTTATGAAAGAATTTTTTAACCTAACAAACCTCGGGTAGCGCGTTTTCTGCCTACATGAATTTATTGAACTTGCCGATCTATTTCTTGATGATGTATCATTACATTTCTATGTACTCTTTTGCAGGACGGGATACCTACATGGCTATTGCTTTCAAGCTAGACATCTTCCATGCTTAAGTTATCTTTTCACAATCACGGACAATCAATATGTACTGTTTTCATGTCGACGACAACTCTTTTCCAACTCTTTTGGTGTAGACGTCGCAAAAATTGCGAGCTTCATTTTCTTCAATCAACCAAGTTAAGGAAGGAAGGCCATCCTAGTATTGTATCCTTCCAAGCATTCCACTGATCAGCTGCCGTCTTTGGAAGATCCTTGTGAGCTGAGAAATATGCGGTAGAGTGAGTGAAGCACCCCCGCATCAAAAAGTCAAGGACTCACTTCGATGACATTCTCCTTTCAATGCCCAGCTTTTGGTAAATTCTTCTCGAGGAAGTCGCATTACGACATTATCATGCTCTTTGAAAAAGATGACTTGATTCCTGTCTGTGTCGCGTTTGGACATGGCAGGTGGATTAATACCATCGGTTGCGGTGTAGGGAGGGGCTGGGGAGTCAGACTCGATCTCTGATGTTGTTGCGTATACAGGAGGTTCGCCGTGAGCTTCGTAGATCTATGGAGGAACGAGCTGCCACAGTGTCCCTGCGAGCGATAAGTTTCACTCACCATTTGTGGCATATTTGCTTTCATCATACTTTTGCTGGCATATACTGGACACTGAAGCAAGAGGTTTGCTCAGTTTTCTCGGTCGTAAAATTAAAACAATTTTAACTTACACTCCAGCAGGCATCCTTCGCATTCGAATAGGTGACGCCAGACAATGAGAGAATATGAGAAATGGTAAGTCTTCAATGTCCCATCCAATGTTGCAAAAATACTTACCTTGGGATTTTGGGATTCCAAGCCGAGTTTCGGTAACAGGTATAGATATTCAATCGAGGGATGAGTCGGACGGCGAGCAGGAAGTGTCAGCGAACTCAAACGAATGGGTTTGTTCTCGTACTCCTTGCCTATGAGCTACAGAGTTGCGTTAATTAACCATGAAATTAGTTCCACGGGGAGACGGAAACTAGTCTCACTGCTTCGGTGTACGCAAAGCCTATCAGTGACATTCCGTCCCAAGCCAAGCTTAGCTTCTTCAAACCGAGTCCGAGGCCACGAAGACCAAGGCGAGTAAAATTTTCCGAGTCTTCCTCATGACTATGACTTGGTACTTGTGGAGCTGAATTCGTGCCGGCTGTCCCAGATCCATGTTTCGAATAACATAGGGTGTTCAGAGGGAGGGGAGAGGCACAACAGGTGGTTACCAGCGATGCTGAAGCTAGCACCGCAATAAGAAACCGAAGTATCCAGGTTTCGTGTCTAGGGATCCTATGACTTTGAGCATCCATAATAGTTGTTGAAATTTTTGGAGACCTGCTCCTTGAAGGGCACGTAGAGGCAAGCTTAGCTGAGTGACTCGGAGATCCTTTTATACGATATACATGGCAGTGTTAGATTATCCCCGGGAAGAGTCAGGGAAAAGAGCCAGGAAGACATGTCGCCTTTCGCATTGTATGCACGATTTGATCAATTTGGAAGAGACATGGTGATATGGTCAGATACATACAGAATGTGCGAACCTGCCGAGTATAACGTGAGGGATGTAAAGAAATTTGTTGGGTTTAAACATCGACTCGGACACACAGCCTTGAGAATTCGAGGTAGATCTGGTTTAGGTGCTACAGTATATCATCGATTAAAGGAGATTGTGGACGTTTTGTGGGCATTTATCGTCTCGGAAAGAACGAAAAAAGAGCGTTTTACCACTAATACCTGGTTTTACCTGGATTTGATCAGGATGTCCGTATCGGCTAAATAAGCCTGAGCGCAGGGAGGGTAAGGAAGGGAGGGTACCACTTATGTTATGTTGGGAGTCATCCTTAGTCAACCACGCAGAAATTGTCGTTTCAGTTCGACACAGCAAGAAGCCTGGACCTTGGCAGAACGCTGTAGAACCTCGTGGAATGTTAATTTGTCGGTGTACGAGTATGCAGGGGGCTTGTCACCCTAAGCCCTTGGTCACTTATCCGATTTCTATAATAGGATGGGAACAAATAGTGACTTGTTTCGAAAGTACTGGGGGTGTAAGATGCTGAAAGAAGAGCGTATAGATAGCACCGTATAAGATTCTTTAGATAGTTAGAGATTCGGATTTGAACTTGAAGGAGGGTCGGAGCTGGCCAGAGACATTGATGCTCCGGACGGTGTATTAAGTTGAACGACAGGGCGTTGAGTCTCACATTGGATAGGATAGGACAAGATAATTGTCAGAAGCGAGTCGAAAGTGTTGGGTTTAGCTTCGTCTCTGGTGAACGTACCTTATTAGAAACAATCGACAGATAAGCGACTGCCAGAGTTAGAGTACCGGTCAGAGCTCGATGAGCCTACGCTGAGATCCTGATAAAATTGACATATGTAGTATGAATACACGGAAAAACGATAGCAATTGAGCTACTTGTGACTATGTCCAGGCAAATGTAAGTTATAGGAAAGCGATGTATCAAGCGAGAGGGGTTCATTTATGCCGTGACGATTTCGTATGAGAAGGAGGATTCATTGGAGAGGTTATAGAGAATGGTGTTGATAATGAGGTCGGATGCCAGAATATGATAGGCAGGTGAGCGAGTTAGTAAAAGAAGCCAGATTAGAAGATTACTTTCGGGTTGCTCGCCGTATGAGACCTGCAAGGACAATTGTTCCAAGCGCAGCAGCGCCGCCAACGAGCGCCATCCCGATGTAGCCCTCTACAAAGATATGAGAAGGAACGACAGCAAAGGAGAGGTTGCAAAGCGACGTACCTCTTGTAACGCCCTTCTCTATAAGTTGTGCTAGACTTAGAGCTTGGAGGTTTGTGGGCTCTTTCTCCATTAGCAGACCTGCCGGGTTCAGATCAGCGACGTAGTTTGAGGGAAGAAGGACAGCCATACATACCATTGAATTGTTTTGCTTCTTCGAAATTGCCCATCTTATAGTGTCCTAAAGCCAGGTAATATAAACATTCTCTTCGTCGTGTAGGCTCCGAGCGATATAAGTCTGGCGAAGTACACGATCAGAAATGATTGAAGAAGGTAGGAGCCTAGCTCACCTTGCAGCAGTCGAACACCCTCTACTTGATGCTCCCGTAATGGGCTCTTCACTAGACCCCAGGCAAAGTTGAACTTGGTCTGTACTGTGACATGTGCCTGAAGCTGTTCCCGTTCGTATTGTAATCGTAGAACCTGTATCATTATGAGAGTGAAAGATGGAGTAACAGGTCATCTGTTAAAGTACCTCGAGCTCATCGTAGGAAAGGGAAACTTCTGCATCAGCAGCATAGGGAAGCTCTGTAGACATGGTGGTGGTGGAGAAAATAGGACTTTCGGCTTATCCGGCGAAATGTGTTAGTGTGTGAAAGAACTGCCATTTTTGTCTACCTTGAATCTGCTGTCCGTCCTTCAAGTTTCAACTTTCACACTCAGTTCATTCTTGTGTTAGACTAGGTTAAACTCAATAACAACCTCAAGAAAATGCCTGAAGAACACGGTAAGCCTTAAATTTTGACCTGTCTCTGTAATTCTACCAGCAGCTGCGAGGAGTCATCGAAAAAGAAATACGGCGAATAGTCTGGTGTCGAATTTTCCCTGCTCTTCTACCGTTCGAAAAACGATAAACTCATGGTGCATATTTCTTTTCTTTGCACCATGCTGTTTCTATAGCTAGCTAGCCCTATCTGGATGCTTTGTCATCCCACCGCCGCCGAACTGCCCTCGCCAGTGCACATTCCAACAGTTGAGGTTACTTACTGTGCTTCGGCCTTTTTTTTCTTTTTTCTTTCCTTCTAGACCGTGCATCCCATCGGGAGGACCGCCATAGGTCGTCAAAACATGAGGAAAGAGATGGACATAGAGAAAGAGAGCACAGAGACCGCGGCGACAGATCTGACCGGTACGGGGGTCGAAGAGGTGACGATAGACGAGACGGGAGAGGAGACCGCGACCGGGAGCGTTACTCTCGTGGCCCTAGAGAATTTGATGAACGGAGGCCTCGGGACGACGACCGACGGCGCGGTCGTGAAGACGACGGTTACGGTCCTCCAAGGGACAGAGGAGACAGAGGAGAACGCCGGGGTCGTGGAGGTGGAGGCGGCGGTGAAGGACGTGGTGGTGGTGGCGGAGGCGGAGGCGGAGGAAGAAGGGAAGCTACTCCTCCCGAGAGAAGGTCTCCTACTCCAGAGGGCGCTGTACCTTTGACTCAGCGCAGGCGCAAAGCTTCTGGTTGGGATGTTCATGCTCCAGGTTATGAACAATATTCTGCCATGCAAGCTAAACAAACAGGTTTGTTGAATCACGCAGTGTCCCATCTTCTATTTCCTAACGACTTCGCAGGTCTCTTCAACCTCCCCGGTGCCAATCGAACTCAGATTCCTCCTATTCTGGGTATCGCTGGGCTTCCTCCGCCCATGCCAGTGCAGACTTTCGGCATGGGTATTGGTGCCAACCCCAACCTGTCTCGTCAATCTCGAAGGCTTTACATTGGTAGCATAACCCCCGAAGTCAATGAGCAAAATCTTGCCGAATTCTTTAATCAGAAAATGGCAGAAATGAACATTGGGACCAGTACCCCCGGTCCCCCTGTTCTTGCGGTACAGTGCAATTATGAGAAAAACTATGCTTTCGTCGAGGTAATTTACGATCAATTCTATCTGTTGTGCTGTCTAATGTCCGTTCTAGTTCCGTAGTGCCGAGGATGCTACGTCTGCCATGGCCTTTGATGGAATTATCTTCATAAATGGACCGCTCAAAATTCGTCGACCCAAGGACTACGGCGGTGTTGAAATTCCTGCCGCCGCTCCTGTGGTTCACGTTCCTGGGGTCGTTTCTACTAACGTCCCCGACTCGATCAACAAAGTATTCGTAGGCGGTCTTCCTACATACCTCAATGAGGAGAATGTCATGGAGCTTCTCAAGAGTTTCGGAGAGTTGAAGGCTTTCAATCTAGTTAGGGAGAATGGAAATGGACTTTCAAAGGCATGTACCCCTCTTTTCCTCGGGAGATATCAATTGACATTCTTCCCAGGGCTTCGCATTCTTCGAATATGTTGACGCGAGCGTAACGGATACTGCGATTCAAGCCTTAAACGGTATGGAACTTGGTGACCGCTATCTCGTCGTGCAACGTGCATCGGTCGGAGCGAAGCCTGACACGCCAGGCATGATTCCTAACTTGCCTTACGACCAATTTCCCGAAATCCCTCGACCTATCATGCCTGCTGGTGAATCCACCGGCAGCGACGCACGTATACTTCTCATGCTCAACATGGTAACACCCGAAGACCTCATTGATGACGAAGAATACGGAGACCTATTCGACGATATCAAGGAAGAATGCTCGAACTTTGGTGCCGTGGAGGATCTACGAATTCCTCGACCGGTCAAGAAGGACAAGACCAAGTGGACTCCAGGGGAAGGGCTTGATCCGCAGGCTATTGCTCGCATCGACGAGGCAGCGGGTGTTGGTCGTGTCTATGTGAAGTATGTTGATAGTCACAGTGCCTCGGCTGCTTTGAAGAGTCTTGCCGGACGTTCCTTTGCTGGGAGGTCGATTATTGCTACGCTTCTAAGCGAGGAAAGTCAAACCACTCCTCCGTTGAACCTTATCTTTGCGCCTCAGCCAGACGCTCCTCCCCCACTACCTGCCGACTCGTGAGTGTGTTGGGGGTTTTATGTTAGGATCATGGTTATTGTTTGAATGTTACTCGTTATACGTATGTATGTATGATGTGTACTCGAGTTGTCGTTTCGTTGCTACATGATATTATGTCGTCTGAATTTTTGACATGAATCCCAGGTGAATCTTAGGATCTTAGAGTGTCGTTTGCCATGGCCCACAGGAGCCCCGACACCCCAAATCGCTATAAACTGGTGATCAAGCTTATCTACCCTTGCGGGTTTAGAAGATCTTCCCCGACCTTCCCCGACCTTCCCCGACGTCAATCATTTGCCATATTCGAAGCACGGAGGTGGTCGAGGAAGGTGTTCAGTTCTCGAGTGCGCGTGAAGTAATGAAGCTGTTGCTATTGGCTTCGAGAGGGTGTGCGCTTGACTGAAGGCTAGGGGCAATGCCTGGCAAACGCATGCCCTTCGCTGCTATATTTCATTGTACTTATACTACATACTACAGGATAATAATAGAATACTCTATAATATTCTTGAGGGTACATGAAGTGAATGTTCCCGAGTTTCTCGCCCATTGTTCAGCTGGCGAGTTGCTTACCAAGGTTGTGTTTTCGGTGATATTCGATGCAGTCTGGAATATTTACACCAAAGGCCCAGTGAAGCTTTTCGGGCTTGACGTGGTTAAGATCTCGTCTTGAACGGACACGGTCCAGTTGATATATTACTTCGCAGGGACGTTTTTCCCGGGAAGTAAGAGAGAGAGAGAGAGAGAGTTGATTTAACCGCCGCAGGCCACCATTTCGGAGCCAAGAGCGGGGAAAACTATGTACCAAGTACCAGTAATGCCAAGTATCGTATAGTAGTGAATGTATGTATTGTGGATACTGTCTTAGTTAGATGTTGCATCGTAACGGTTTTATCAAAAGGTGTGTGTAAGTAGGTGGATGCGATGATCAAAGAGTTTGGACAACAGATGTGGGTGGCTGAAAAGGTGAGTATGAAATTATATAGATATGAAAGTAGGTAACATAGAATCATAGAAGGAAAGAAAGGGAACATAGAGCCAGTATGTGAACTGATGAGTCCGTAGTCTTGATCTTGTTCCCGGGAAGTAAGATATCACCACGTTCTTTAAATCTGAAAAAAAACCTCAGACACTTCGAAGACACAAAGGAAAAGCACTCACCCAGTTGGGCACTTCATCGGTGTCTCGTAGGTGAGCTCTTGTTTTGTGGATGCCATCAGGTCGTAAATAGTGTGTACCGTACAAGTTGAGGAGGATATGTCCCTGTCCGTGCTGAATGCTCCGAGATAAGTCAACCACAGGTTGGCTTATCATAGGATAAGATTAGCAGTGGCGATGAGTGCTATTGGGCGCCTATTCGCCCTCACTCTCAACCACTCATCGACATACCTCTTACGTCTCCGCCTTTTGTTGTGTCCCACCCACCCTCCCTTGCTTTTATTATTAGTGTCTGGCAGAAAAACCTACATTTCAGCCCAGACGCTCCGGGCATTATACCCTCGCGCAGCGGTGAGTTGCCCACCCGCGCGGGGCTTCGCCCCCAGGCAAAGAACTCATATATATTATGCTGGCTACTTTATAGGATCTCTATCGGGATATACGAGGACACTCCAATATCTTATCAGTGAAGTCAAGAGCTCCACGTGATCGTGTACATTCTAATCTCCGGGTCACCCCGGGGTCACCACGCAACGCCTGCGTAATTTTAGCCATAGCCGTACAGTAACATAAATCAAAATTCATTATCCCCTCCACAGAGATTTCCCACATACAGTTTCCTCTGTTTCTTTCACCACCTTGCTAGAGCTGGACTCAGCATTGAAAAAAAAACCGACTTCGAAACATGCGACCCTCGTTGCTCCTGCTTCCCACCTTGCCTGTTCTCATGGCCTGCCTCACCATCTTAAGCCCCGTCACCGCTGGCAGCGTGTTGACTCGACGAACTGGTGACTTCGAGGTTGGCGTTGCTTACGGTGATTGCGATGGGCCATGGATAGCAAAACTTACTCCGGGAACCCCCACTCAGTCAAGACTTGTTCTAGTCGGACAGTGCTACGCCGCCCTGGACATCACCTCCATGCCGGGGTTCTCTCACCCTAGTGAAGTGGCAAATTCAGGATATGCCGACGAATTCTGTATTGTTTTCATCAAACCCTTGCCTGACGTCTGCAGACTTGTTGTATATACATTGTTCGATGGAGATATCGGCAGCCCTAGGGGTGGCTTTGTGTCAGGACCAATAGAAGCTGGAGAACAGCGACTCGAATCTCACCTCAGGAAGCTGGAGGTCCATTGTGACGAGAAAAAAACTGGGGAAAAACGGGTTTCCGGGGGGTCAGCGCAGCAGAAGGGACCTGGAAATCCAAATCGTAAGAAGCAGCGTCTTGATGGACGATCACGGAAATGGCAATAGGTTTCGTTGACGAATCGATGCACAATTGTTCCTTTGTAGTTGCGAGCCCCCAGATTGACAAAGCATTGTGATGTTTCTTTGTTTTGATATACGAAGTTTAAACCTCGGCCATTTTGAATAGTTTTATCAAACGTTTCTCTGCTGGGAGGGCCAATATTCAATTATTGCGACGCAACCGGGACAAACCCTTGATCATCTAAATTAGCCGGAGTGCTCCTCCCCCACTTGAGAGCCTTTTTAGAATTAAAGCTGACTGGAATTTTTGGCACGTGAAATCCTCGCACTTTCCGTTACACCCATGTCTTCAGTATGTTATAGTTCTCGCTGCAATCACCTTGAGTGAACCTGAGTTTCAGCACTGCAGACACAACAATTTCGAACCGAAAGGGACACCTTTGGTGAACTACAAGTTCCAAGCGACAGATATTGGGGTGCACAAACTCAACGGTATGTTTCCATATCAATCTTTCGAATCAAAGTTTGTTGATATGTCTGGTTACAATGGTAGATCCTTACAGAACTTTGACATCGGCGGGCCCACTGAACGTCTTCCTCCTCCCTTGATCAAAGCATTCGGTATCCTAAAGAAAGCCGCGTCGATTGTGAATGTTGGTTATGGATTGGATGCAAAGATCGGCGAGGCAATCCAGCAAGCTGCTGATGATGTGCGTTGCTCCAGCTTTATCAGATGAAGGCTGATTTCTATGGATTCAATCAAGGTCATTTCGGGACAACTAAATGATCATTTTCCGCTTGTGGTATTTCAAACTGGAAGTGGAACTCAGAGTAACATGAATGTGAACGAGGTACGCTCATTTTTATGGAGTCCAAGTCGAATATAGTCATCGAATGTCCTACTACTTACAGGTCATCTCCAACCGCGCCATCGAAATTCTAGGTGGAGAGTTGGGTTCGAAGAAGCCCGTGCATCCCAATGATCATGTCAACATGTCGCAGTCTAGCAATGATACCTTCCCTACTGCCATGCACATTGCGGCGGTCACAGAACTCAATATTTCTCTCATCCCGGCTTTATCCGGACTTCGCGATGCATTGGACGCAAAATCTAAAGCCTTTGAGCATATTGTCAAGATAGGACGAACACATTTGCAAGTTAGGATAAGAGCTCAATAGTCGTCCTTCAATGATTGATTCAGATGATAGGATGCTACTCCGTTAACGCTAGGACAAGAATTCAGTGGGTATGTACAGCAAGTCTCCAATGGCATAGAGAGGGTCAAAGGTGTGCTACCTCGACTTAGCCTTCTTGCTCAAGGAGGGACTGCAGTTGGAACTGTATGTCTTAAGTTATCTGTCTGCATTCTGCCTTATGGTTTTTGTTGTAGGGACTGAATACCAAACGCGGTTTCGACGTGAAAATCGCAGAAGAAATCACCAAACTCACTGGCTTGGAGTTTAAGACCGCACCAAACAAGGTGGAGGAGCCTTATTTTAATGATCCGATATCGTACGAACTCATTGGTTGTCGAAATGCAGTTCGAAGCTCTCGCTGCGCACGACGCGCTCGTAGAAGCACATGGCGCACTCAACGTCCTAGCGTGTTCGCTCATGAAAATCGCCAACGACATCCGCTATCTTGGCTCCGGTCCCAGGTGCGGACTCGGAGAGTTGAGCCTTCCAGAGAACGAGCCTGGAAGTAGTATCATGCCTGGAAAAGTCAACCCGACGCAGTGCGAGGCTGTGACAATGGTCGCTGCACAGGTAATGGGCAACCAGACGACAGTCAGTATCGCCGGATCCAATGGACAATTCGAGGTATGTTCATATAATTCTCGGATTTTTGAGGAGAGCTAAATGACTTACGAGAGTATGTACATAGCTGAATGTGTTCAAGCCGGTCATTATAAAAAATGTGTTACAGAGCATCCGATTGCTTGCTGATGGTAAAACAAAATACATTGGCTATCACTGTTCCGAAGATTTAACCGGGTGAATAGGTTCACGCTCGTTCACGAAAAACTGTGTCGTTGGAATCCAGGCGAATGAACCGCGCATCAAGTCTCTTCTGAACGAGTCACTGATGCTGGCAACGATCCTCAACAGTCATCTTGGATACGACAGTGAGATTCTTTTGGGGTACTTTGAATGTCATACACTCTCAACTCTTTCTCGTAGATGTGGCTAGATGCGCCAAGAAAGCACATAAGGAAGGTACAACGCTAAAGGAGGCTACGGTCTCGCTTGGTCTTCTCTCGCCGGAGGAGTTTGACGAAAAGGTTCGACCAGAACTGATGCTGTATCCTGATCCCTGAACATCTGGATTCTGTACTCGTGTGATACCTGGAAAGTAAACAAGTACTGTAGAAAATGAAATGTAAGATATGATTTGTCAATTTGTGAAATTGTAAGAGATTGCGCCATTGGCGCCGGCACCGGCGCCTCGAAAAATTATTACGTGCACTCGCTGACTTTACCTCGGAACGTTCACAACTCACGATAATGCTCGGCATAGTTGGGGACACTGAACTTTTGCCGCACTCCCGTCATCTTGTCGGCCAGTTGCTCATACTTTGAAAGCTATAAAGGGCTCAAGACTTATCATTCCAATAAACAAATCACTTTCTATCATGCATCCTCAATCAAGATTCTTCTACCGCTTCTCGCAGTCCTGGAATCATCCTGGAATGGACTATGGATTTTCGCGTAGACACTGGCATCGCCGCCCATCTCGTTTGTTATGGTTCACCATCGGAGCTGCTTCTGCTACTTGGTATATAATGCGCCACGATGCAGAGCAAAGCGATAAAGCCAATTATTGGAAGAACTGTTATCGTCCTCCTGTTCAACAACCGCGGCCTCAGAACAATGGTGATTTCAGCAGGGTGTTAGGGGACCCATTACCAACAGTCCCAGGTAATGACTCTGGCGCGCCACCTTCACCTTCACCATACCCTTATTCGCATCCTCATCATCACTCTCATTGGGGCTGGGGGTTTGCGAAAGAACGATCTTTTCAATATCCTCCCTCTCCTCCTCCTCCTCCTCCTCCTCCTCCTCCTCCTCCTCCTCCTTCTGCTGCTCATCCACCCAACGGCCCCGCGAACCTGAGAAATTATGGCCAGGCCCCATCGGATTCTGCTCTTCCTACAGTGCCCACAGAATCCCTATCAGGCCCGGCATCAACTCCCGGAGCCGAACTTGCACCCACACCCACCCCCACACCCGTGGCTGCTGCGATTCATACACAGACCGTTCCCTGGGGCTTCGAGTCAAGTTACGAACATCAGAAGAAAGAATGGGAGCAGGAGCGAGAGAAGCTATTAGCTAAAGCTCAGGACACGGTAATTCTTCTTTGTCTCAATTGTCTGAGCTTCTTTTGATCGTAAATCTCAGATGGTTCAATTGTCAGAGTCCACCCTCGATTCGCTTTCTAGTACAGTCGAAGCGCTGAAGGCTGTGAGTATTGAATTGTCATCATTATAACCAACTCCTTTGAATGGCAATCCTTCAACGCTTTAGAAACTCGCTGAACATCGTGTCAAACGCGAAGAGCAGCAGAAGCTCATCGATAAAGAGCTGGAAGAGCAAAAGAAGAAACCCGTCCGTTATGTATAATATACATACATTCTTTTTCTGCGCTTAGAAATCAAATTTATACTGTATCACATTCGTTCTCACCTCATTCATCTTACCCCGGCCTGTCTGCTTCAAACGTCATAGCCATTGATTTCGTGAATTCGAACGAGTATGATGGCGAGCTAGACTTTTAACCTTGGACTAGTACTATGTACGCTCATTTACCTACCTCATTCTGCTGCTCTAAAGCTGCAGTATTTCAGCAGTTTCAATTTGTATTTCTAGATAAACTTGTCGAGTCCATATGGATTTCAGAACCGAGCTGGAGGGCACCTCTTATAAAAGTGGCAAGCGAAAGAATTAAAAATACACGATGTGTTCTGATTTTTAGCCTATTGAAGTAGAAAAAGATTCCTTGCCCCAAGAAATTGGCTGTATAACTGATAGAAGAACAAGATGAAAGTCGTAAGTCGTTATTTTACAGCAGTTAGTGCAAGTTACAGTGAAAGCAGGACAGCGAACAAGAAAGGAAGTCACAGCATATATGTTGAGAGTGAAAAAGGAAAGCAAAGCACAAAACGAAAAGATTCCGACCTCAGACTCAAGGATTGAGGGAGTATTTGATTCAGTCCCAGTGTGCAAAGCATTTCCGGTGTCGTTTAACAGATCCTTTGTTCTTGAATTCTGTTTCACACCTGGGACAAAGAAAACGAACACCAATATGAGTCGAATGGAAATGGTCTAGAGAATAAATTCAATCTTAAGCTTCGGCAAAGGAAAGGAAACAGCAATATACTGACTGTCTCTATATTGTTTGCTGCGATACGGGTCCGTCTGCTTGGGGCAGCCATGATAAAAACAAGGGAACTTCTTGAGCTCGGGGGAGTCCTCGTATATCAGAAATTTGGGAGCAGCGAGGGGAGACAAAGGTTCCGAAGTGTTCCAAAACCAACGTTCAAAATACTGTTTTGGCCCGTTGAATAGTCTTGCGCGCTCGTACCATTCATCCATCTCCCAGAGCCTTGCGAGTCTGGGAAAATGAATAGGAGGATCATAAAGCTTGGAGCGGTACGAACTTACCCAAGAGATTCCGAGCGGGCACGGTATTGGAAATACAGATTAACCAGTTCGCGCGGACTGCAGAACGGTTCTCAAAGTTAGATTGACGTATGATCGAAGGCAGGACAATACCTAAATGACGACATAGCTCGATGTTGAAGCAGGTGCAGAGTACGGGGGCCGTTCACCAAGAGTGACTGGGATTTAATTACTTCGATGAACATCTGCTGGAGAAATAAACTGGCTGACAGCACTTCCCAAAAAAACACAACACTGAACTGATGCCAACTGATCGGAATATATTGCAGCTGTACATGAGTTTGGAATCTAGAAAGCCATCGGGGTCGAGATTCTGGGACAGATAGGTACATGGAAAAAAAGAGCGGGGGGCCAACAGTAGGGTTTGGTGTTCATACCTTTCATTTTCATGCACATAGCAGAACCAACATGAAGGTGATGCAGTGGTGTTACATCAGGAAACACTGAAATGGCTGAGTGAAGTGAATATAGTCAACATATTCACTGCGAAGAAGACATTGCAGTTGCTCACACGATGGACACTTTACAGCAAAGTACCAGTTGCAAGGACCGATTAAGGCAGACAGTTACGAATCAAGCGTGTTCATAGCTCGTGTTAGGGTTTGCTAACACAGCTCCTTCATGTACAGTGACTAGATCTTGAATCCCGTAGCTATGTGGGCGAAAGTTGAACCACACTACCATATGCTTCCGCACAACGGCGTAAAAACAGGATATAAATCAAAAGTTGCAGACCGACGAAGATTTTCCAAGGACACCATAATTGCAGTTGGTTTTTGCTTTCAATGTTCCATAACGGTGGTGTTGCCCCTTGGGTATGATAGACGTGCCGAATTACATAACCCTTGAAAATACTTGTAAAGTTCGGTCAGAAATAGGTTTGAAACTGAAGAACGGGAATAAGAGAAAGGGAACCAAAGACTACCAACATCACTGTGCTTTGTTCATGCGGACGAAAAAGGGCCGCCTACTTGACCAGCAACTTTTCTTAACGTATTGCACCTCTGAAAAGCGGCGGTACGATTACAGACCCAGGGTTTCCTGGGTTATACACATGTCAACATGCCCTGTAATGGAACCATCATCAGTTGATGCGGAAACAGGTGCCATTATCTGAAAACACATATCACCTGTGGTTGTCCTTCGTTCTTGTGTTCGGAGGATTGATTCTTATCTCGATTGAAGGTAGTCTCCGTCCAAGAACCGAGATTTTGGCTTGAAAGAGAACTGAAAGTCGTCATCAGGATGAATGGTAGGATTGACCGGGAATGGCCGGGACCGTGGCTCTCCAACTACAGCAATTCGAACACGACAAATCGGTACAAGGAAACGATAGCAGAAAGACAATACTTACAGAAAGGACAACTTCTGAGGTCCCACGTCTTACCTTCGGGAAACAGGGTTGAGTTAGACTATTAGTTTATAAGTGAAGCACAAAAGTTGATCATCGCGCGATAAGCGCAGACACTGCCAATATTCCTGTAAAAATCCAAAAAAAATAGGGCCTTGATACTCACCACTCCATGCTATGTTTTGCGATACTTGATGAGAAGCTGTTCCACAACGAGTGGTTCACTGACAGGAGCTCGGGGTCGAGTAAATGCATTGAATACAATGCACCATGGCTGTTTTATGAACTCACTGTATGGTTCATTGCAACTAAAGTTTTCCAAGAATGACCCAGTAGATAGGGAATTGCAACGACACATATATGCTGTATTTCGGTACATGAAAGTGAATGGAGAAGTGTAGTCTGATCAAGCAAGTCGCTGTCAGAATAGCGGTGGTAGAGACGAACTCATACTTACTACAGCGTAACGCCTACAGGTTGAAAATTGAACGTTGAACTTCCACGCAAGGGGAAAGACACAGAGCTAGATTCGTAATCAATGTACTGATATATATGCATTGCTTCAAACCTCGAAAATCCTTTGTAAAGTATGTACCTGCCCATTTTCAGTTTCCACAGGTTTCCACCTACATAGTTCTTTCAAATTCATCGATCTAACATTGTAAGAAAATTATTAATATCTCAACACCTCTAACACTGTTTTCATCTTACCTTGCCCAATAGTTTGTTTACTCATGGTTTCTTCATCAAATAACTCCTCGATATGAACACATCCATCCGAAACTCCGGGCAGATTTCTGCAGCAATAACAATAGCTTTATGAACCCCCCATACGTAAATGTGGTATGGAGGTATACACACAGACTCTCAGGAGCTGTTTTCACTGAATCACTTCA
Organism: Lentinula edodes; assembly: GCF_021015755.1. Lineage (NCBI taxonomy): Eukaryota > Fungi > Basidiomycota > Agaricomycetes > Agaricales > Omphalotaceae > Lentinula > Lentinula edodes. The sequence continues at coordinate 747,709 of NW_025764311.1, forward strand.
ATGTTCATTGCACCAACGATGACATCGTCCACTTCAACTCGAGACCCTCCGTGGCTGTAGTAATTCAACAGTGATTTCCTGTATTCAGCGGCGTGTAGAATCAATCTTGGTGGAGGAAAAAGGCAAGAGTAGAAGGGGAAGAAAGGTGAATGGAAAATAATCTTGATAAGGGATGAATAGCGTTGAACCTGTGGATAAGGTCTTGACAGTTTACGGTACCGGTTCTGGCATTTCGTGCATATAAAGTTGAACAGCTTTCATTTTCATAAACCTCCTAGGAAGAGCTCTCACCGAACTCATCGTGCTCCACCATGACTACCTTTCCACCAATGAGAGTTATATCCTGTTATATCCCAGGCTGTTTCCTTCGGTCCTACGAGTGAAAATGTCGACGAGCAAACCTATTTCTCTGAGTCTGAGTGCTGTACATATACCGATAGGCCTTGGGTTGAAAGCGCCGACTCTAAACCGTATAGATTCCTATAGAAACCTGACGCCCGCTTTGACGGGGACGGTTGAACGAAGCTCGATCCACGTGGCCAATTCCCAAAAGTGGAATTCACGTGATTTCCTCCTCTCGTTCGCAATCGTTCTTCACTCTGACTGAGTAAGGTACTCGTGGCTATCTGTTATGCGAAAAGAAGGAACAATTAAGGCTTATACGATTTTTGACGGTCATTTCACCTTGAATCCTCCAAATTTAAACTCAAAAGGCTATAAAAGGTACCCATAACGCACACCCGAACATCCATTGACTGCCCCCTTACCAGCACGGTCTCGATTCCAGAGGGGTAAAATATGTTTGAGTAACGTACAATGTACGTTTCGCGGAATTTCAGGTAGAGAGCACGAGAGGTCGATCATTTTTTTCGGGATTACTCCTGGAATGGATCCTTGAATTTTCGCCATAAATCTCACTAGTTGCAGCCGTTTATCTCTATAGCATGGTTCCGAATCGGAATAGAGTGTGTATAAGCATTTTCGCTAAATTTCCCAGTCCAGTGCTATACCTGCTTTCTATGTTCAGTCGCGTACTCGAATTTATTTCCCAGCCCGAAATTCAACGCCATTCACGTGTTCCTTTCGTTTCGATTTCAACTTCAAAAAAACACCATATACACTCATTATGTTCATCTCTTCTGGCGCTTCATTGATCTGGAGGTGCTTTCCATGGCCAAGTATCTGAATGTATATTGATTGAATGAAACAAATTAGAGACTTGAGATGTGTTATTAAAACTGGTTACTGGGTCTACGACTCTGGCAGGGCTTGACCCTCACACAAACACATAAATAAATTCACCAATTAGCGGACGCTGGGGTGGAAGCAGAAGACAAAGACAGGGAAAGCATATCACAGCACATACGCTCAGGCTGAAAGCAAAGCGTAGACAAGAAACGAAACACAGCACATACGCTCAGGCTGAAAGCAAAGCGTAGGCAAGAAACGAAACGCAAGAACATTTCATGAGGCCGGCAATTCTACAAGTGGTCGAGGGAGGAGTCTCAAAGGAGCATTTGATTCAATCAAAAGCAGTCCTTATGTCGTTCAACGTATTCTTCGTGCACGAATTCTTTACCGCGATTGGGGGGGCGAACGGATGCCAAGGTGAATTGAATCGAAATGGTCTGAAAAAATTTCCCAATTAGTAGGCTGCGGCGAACGACAAGAAACAGCAAGAGACTGACTGTTTCTGTTTTGTCTGGTGTTGTACGGATCCATTTCTTTGGGGCAGTCATGATAGAAACAAGGAAATTCGTTGAGTTCGGGGATGTCCTCATATCTCAAAAAGTTGGGAGAAACGAGGGGAGGCAAAGTTTCCGAAGTGTTCCAAAACCAATGTTCAAAAGATCCCTCCCCGTTGAAACGCCTTGCGCGCTCGTACCATTCCTGCATGCTCCAGGGCCTTGAGAGTCTGGTTGAATAAATAAGAGAATCATAAGTTTAAAGCGGTACGAACTCACCCAAGAGATTCCGAGCGGGAACAATATTGGAAATACAAGTCAACCATTTCACGTCGACTGAAAGACGTTTTCCAAGGTTAGATCGGCGTACGGTTGAAGAATAGAATAATACCTGGATGTCATCTTTCGATGTTAGCTCAAGAGCAAGGGAATCTGGGTATAAACGCACAGAAAGTCTCTGCATTTTGTATACATTTAAATGAATGTTTGCCACTCCGGGTTGCATGGGAGGAGATAGATACAACAACCGCAGCTCCCGTATCAGGATATCAGAAATGTTGTTACACTCAACGAGGCATGTGAAAATCAGTAATGGTTGTATTCCGGTGCATGGAAGTAAATGGAGAACGGTCTTGCAGTTTATCTAGATCAATCAAGTCACTGTTCAATAGAAGGATGTTGGTGATAATGGCCAATACTAACTTAGTAGATACACGGTGACAGCACCGAGCTGGCAGGCAAGTGAAAGAAGTTACAGCAAGATGACAGGAGGTTGCACACAATAGACGCGGACACTGCTAGTATTCCTTGAAAACATATTTTTCCCTCATCTCTCGAAAACACCTCTGACCCGTTCTAAAGTACCCTCCCCAATCCAGTTTGCGATTAAATCGCACCGAAGTCTCTTGCAAGACTCGTCTACTTCTTGGAAACATGCAGGGGAACACAGTATCCGGCGTAACTGAGGCGATTGTCGATATCTCAGCACATCTTTCACAACTTCCATCCCACCTTGTTCAACAACTACTCTAAGTAGTTTGCTCCGACGTTCATCAAACACAAGCTCCTCGATATGAGTACCCACGTAGAAGTCCGGCCAGATGTTTGCAGCAACATGATGGACCGCTAACAACCTCAAGAATCCTTGAACCCCTTCTCCATACTTAATCAAGGCACGGAGATATGCACCCAAAACATCAGGAGCTGTTTCCACTGGATACAGCCATTGTTCAATACCCCCTGCACCAGCGATAACGTCGTCTACCTCGACTCTGATTCCTCGGAGAACGTGGCTGTAGTCGTTCCATAGCAATTTCCTGTAGTCAGCAGCGTACAGCATTGATGTCGGTGGAAGAAGGAGCCGAGAGAAGAGTGGATGGGAGAATGATATTGAATCATACAGCGAGAGAAAATCGGTGTAGAATTGATAAAAAGGCACAGCAGTGCCGAGAAGGGGAAGAGAGGCGAGTTCGAGGGGGGCAGAAGATGATCTCGACGATGGGACATATGACGTTGAACTAGAGGATAAGGCTTTGACGGTGTACGGTTCCAGGATTTCGTGCAATTGACGTGCTACAACTTCATCTCTGAAAACTTCTTGGAGACCCTCCCCATCAGAATGAGTTTTACTGTCCCCATTCCCGACATCATGCTCCAGCATGAACACTTTCATACAAGCAAAAATTATGTCTTCCTCCTTCGGTCCTACAAGTGAGATCATCGACGGAGCGAACCTCTGTAAAACTTCCCGCTCTACCATTGCCAACGCGAGAGCTGCTCTCACTACGTCTATTTCTGAAGCATCCCACGAATCTGGCAAAGCTCCTGACTGCTTGAAGACTGAATAGTCGCTCCCTGAGCGCAGAAGATGGTTGAAAGGGGACAGGGTCCAATCGGAATGAAGTGGAAGCCCCAGGGGCCGCCATTCCATAGTGACATCTCTAGGATAAGAAGACGGAATTCTGAGGGTTGTACACATACCAATAGATCTTGAACTTGGGATTAAAGGAGCAACATATGTGTACGGATCTCTTTCAGGACTTATTTCATAGCGCAAAAAAGGTATCAAGACGGCTTTAAGTCCGCCCTTTTCTTTCCAGACGAAGTCGGGAGCGCCGACTCCGCCCCTTTGTGCAGCCCATTCCGAAGTCAGCATATCAAGGATTTGGGATATGATTTGCAAGGCATGTTCCTCATCACCGCGCCGCAAGGTTTTGATCACTCCAAATGCCTGAGCCAACCATAGGTCCAGATGACTACCTGGTAGATGGGGAGAAAGCCGGAGGAATAGGACGAGAAGAGTACTAAGAGGACGAATGAGTAATGGATTGAAATTTTGATGCCACAAGTCGTGTCGGACGAGGATTGCGCAAAGGTCTGATATGTCGGCAAAAGGTAGTTCGAACGGCGGTGAACCATCAGAGGGGCTTGGTGGACAACATCCCAGCCATAGTCGAATCGCTGAAGATAATATGGAAGCCAACGAAGCTATTTCTATAGAAGCGACCGTGGTTTTCATTTCCGTTCCCACCGTATCTAGTTTTGTTTTGAGATCTTCAATGAGGTTTCTGAATGTCTGAACTGCGCCAGAGTCAAACACTCGTTTCAATACGAGGCCTACTTCAGTCCTTTCTCCTTCTCCACCTCGGATTCCGTTAACCTTTGCACCTTCCAGGTAAGCGCCTAACGAGCGCCAGAGGGAAGCAGAGGAAACAGCTATTCTAATTCTGTTATCCACTGTACCCGTCCTCTCCACGGCAAGACTAGAAACTTTTGTTAGTAGAGTCGCTAATCCCGCTCCCCACTCCCAGCTTTTCACCTGGCTCCACAGCAACTCATGGCTAGGTGTCGTACGATGAGGATCAGTGGCACATATTAGCCACGCTTCAATCAGACCTACGTAAGCACGGACGAGGCGCATATTCGATTGTGAATACGACGAGCTTAGCGCTACGACATGATCACCAATCTTCCACCAGACCTCCTTTGCATCTGCCGCGACACGAGAATACATCCCGTATCGTGCCAGAATGGTGTAGAAAATCATGATTTCTACAAGGACGTCGTCGTTCGTAGATAGAACGACAAAGCGGAGTAATACATCGCCAGCACCGATCTTTTGGCAGAGGGCCTCTGCGTTCGTTCTTGACGCACTAGCCAGAATGGTAAGAAGGCGGACGGTGGCTAGGTCGGGTATTGAAGCATATGTCGATGTAGCGGGAGGAATAATGAACACCCTCAGTAGACCTTCAATTAAGCCCTTTTCTTGGACGATAGTCTCTGCGTATGCGTTGGAGTACCTCGCAAGGCGAGTGAGAATGGACAAGATTTGTTGTTGTGCCGGAGTTGTCCTAAGCGACTGAAATTCAGGTTGGTTAAAGGTCGATGTCGATAGACGTTCATCGCCAAGATCGCTATCCGGAGGACTGAAAAGCAAACTAAGGAACTGTGGCAATACGTCTGCGAGGGGGAGAGCAGTTATGAGAACTCCTTCGTCCGTCTTTCCCTCTTCCATCCCTCCAGATTCGAATTCAAGATCACCGAGGTCCTCTGTAACGTTCGTCTGACCCACAACACACTCCCAGACAACATCCATGGCTCTTACACCGACTGCCCCTCGTTCCGGTAGAGCCTCGAGCCCGGAAAACAAAATCCGTTTGAGCAACGGAGGAATCCCCGAACCTTCCGGGCTGGGTAAGTTCAGCAACGACTTTCTGGCAGCCTCTACGTCTACATCATCTTTCGTACCACTAGTCCTAAGCCATCTAGTAACTCCGACAAGCACCTCCAACATTGCAGCTCTCTGAGCACGCACAGTTGATCTTGTAAGAAGAAAGATATCGTCCAAGGTGTATCCTGCTCGTGTGCCTTCTGCGTGATGATGTAAACCTAGATGTGTAGGTAGAGACAGGATCTTGGACGAGGGAATAGGTGTTCCGTTTAGATCGAAGCGCAAGTCTGGGGTTTGCTCGAGAGAGGGTGGGTCAAGGGAAGAAGACATCCAAGCAAGGTCAGGATTGTCCGCCGGTGCGGATGGGAAGTACTTTTGACGTATGTACTCAGCAGTTCCCTCTTCGACTTGTTCAACTTGGGTCTCAGCGGTTCCCTTTTCGATCTGTTCGACTTGAATCTCAGTGGTTCCCTCTTCGACTTGCTCGACTTGGATCTCGGCAGTCCCCTCTTCAACATGGGTCTCAGCGGCTTCCTCTTTGACTTGTTCGACTTGGGTCTGGCTAGCAGTGGCATCTTCGAGGTCGATTGGCTTCATCCTGCCTTTGAAAGTTCCCAACGATACCGCATTGCTATCCTCGTCAGGCGGAGGTAAGGCTAGAAGCGCTTTCTTGGGTGATGATGGTGCAGAGGGATAGACATGGACTTGATCTGGTCCAAGTTCTGCAAATCTAAGTTTACGTGAAGCTCTGCTCGGGCTGTTTGGGCTGCTTGGTCGTGTGCTGGCTCTGGATGACGAACGAGATAGGGAGGATACTAGTTGAGAGCCGGGAAGCCCTAATGGGAGGATTACTAAATAATTCACCACTTGAATATAACTTACCGATGGGCGAAGCTAACGGTTCACGTTCTGAAGTAAATGGGACTGAAAAACTTCAATATGAAATGAATATCACTGGAAAGTTGGACACACCTTCTTCCAGACTAGTAAATTTCACATCTTTATTCCTCTCCCTATTCTCTCTTGCTCTCCGTAAGATCTCACTCACGCTGGGTCCAAATTTTTCCAGTATTTCTCGTGTTTCGGCTGCCCTTTCCTCTTCAGTCATCGCGTGTACTGTGGCTTCATTTTCTGCACTTACGTGCGACCGCCAATCGTCTGTAGAGCTTACGCCATTCTGTTTCTGATTTTGACTTTGTATCGTGCTTGGTCCAGGGCCAGGAGTCGCTGATTGTGGCACAATCGACGGCACCTGAGTCGATCTCTCAGATGAAAGCTCTGGCTTTCTTCTGCGATTTTCTATGTTCTTCAGAAAAGCGCTGCTCTTCTGGGATCGATGCTGTACAGGAGGAAAGCCGGTCTTGGAGTTCAAAGTGCTGGTGAATCTTGATTGTGACGATGATGAAGGTGGTTTTGGAATTGAAGGTTTGCGCTCGAAAACTGAGCCAATCAAGGAAGGAGCGGAAGAATTGGAAGTTGAGGTCATTGGCGAAGGTGCAAGAACGGCAGTTACCGTAAAAGATCTGGACCACGGTCTATCACAGTTCAGCCGTCGCCCGAGCCGCATCGCATTTGCCTATGTAGACTCCTCATTCTCCTGCTAGATATCTACGACAACAGATTCAGTGAAAGATTCTAGGTTCCCTTCAGACTACGTTTTTTGACAATAAAGTAAGTACCGGTAATAGGTATACAGAGTCCGTACTTCATGAGTATCAGGCGAAGACGCCAAATCAGGCATACGACCCCTCGCCTCTCCCTCCCTTGGTCAACTCTCAGATCTACAAAGATTAGCAAAACATATCGTAACGTCGTGTCCAAAACTCCGTCTACAGGGCCTCATGACAATAGGCGCCCTGGACTTCTCCCTCTCTTCAAACGAGACCGAGAAAATCACCGACTTTGAAAGGCTTATTGAGACAAGGGACATTTTGGAGCGTTGGCTCCAGACGGAATTGGTACCGGAGGAAGCAGACGAAAATTCAGTTTGGCGTTGGTGTCGTGGCGCTTGTGGACGCTTGTGAAAGGTGTGGCACTCAATGTCATGGTCGGTATGCGAAATCGTTGAGTCGGTGGCAGTATCAAGAACTTTGAAGAATATACTACTGCAAGTACCGTCAACCAACTACGTTGGCCACTGGTCACAGGGCTCTGTACTCTTTTACTCCTACACCATATCCTTTCTTTATATTTACATAAGACACATTTGCCGCTGAGTGGAAGAAGAGCACGCTATTGCGGTCATAAAGATTCCCCCGGCATAGATCTTCCTTCTTCTCGCATCCCTTATCAAAACCTCGAATGTCCTTGACCCCCGGCCCCCAAAACTCAATGTGTTCCAGCACTAAGACACTGTCAGGCTCAATCATGATTTCGAGCGGGACAAGCGGTATGTCGGGCAGGTCATTTATTGTCGGTTGTTTTCCCTCTTTAATCATGTTCTTTTCTATCTCGAACAGCTTCGTATTCCTGATCCATTCCTCGAAAATGCTCTCGAGTTTGCGAACACATTTTTCCTTTTTAAGGGGCGTGCGTTGCCTGTTAGGATTATGTGGACTTAGCTTGACGTGGACCGTGGCCGCCGGCTGATCATAAAACAAGGGTGAGTAAAGTTGGTCGCCATAGGTTGAGTTGCACATTGGATAAATGGATGTTCACGTGTAGTAGTCACTCGCATCTGGAAACGAAACCGGTCTTCCCCTGGCGGAGTGATGTTTGAGATTGGTTTTCTCAGACGGCAATGTGGGTGCAGCGTGTGCGACCGACCAAAGGGCAAAAAGAAGATACGCAAGATTGATGTGCATAACGATTGTCCCGACCGTTCTACAAAGAGGATCAGATAAGGGTAACAACGCTCAAAGCAGAGCTCTGTGCTCACAACTATTGGATATCTGCAGATGAACGTGAAGGAACGGACTTGAAAGACGGCTCAAAGAAGGATGCGAAAGAGGACGTGTGAATGTCTCCGGTGGTAGGTTGTAGAAATCTTTTCGCCAGCGAGAAGAAAAAGAGGTGGCCAGTAGCTGGGGGAAAAGCAACCGTTGTATATGAGTTTATGCGGTGTTCCTCCGTAACGTCATGCGGAAACCAATTTTGAGAGCATCAAACCGCTTCACATATTTTTACCTATAACATGTGTACAGACAAGATAGATATCGATTAGGCACTATCGATTGGCTCAAAATGAGGGATTTACATGCCACTATCAAGGGCAGGCTGTGTTGTGGAACCAGAAGCAAACACAAAAGGCTCACATTATCGAGTGCTTGAGAGTCAATAAACCCAACTCAAAGGAAAGCAGCGAAACTCATCTTCTGTTTGTTCGTTAAAACAAGTACTAGGTGTCTCACTGCATGTTCGATACTCCACTCCACCGTCCATTCCTCTTCCTCTTCCTCTTCCCTCCTATCCAGCTGTCATCAGAAAACAAAACAGAGATCTGGAACAGCACTGCAACCTCCAGAGATGTCGCCTTTCATGGGATCAGCTACTCGCACTGAAGTAGTAGTCAGTTCGCAGCAAGAAGTAATGTGAATACTACCGACTACAACTCCCAAATAACTCCCTATGGAGGTGATTTGGGTACGAGGACCATATGCCTGGCACGGTGTTCGAACTAGAGACTTTGCATATGTCAAAGCTCAGTGTGTGATACCACTACTACAATTTGTCTAAGCGCAATTCCTTAGCGATTTGTTCTCCTCTTGAGTGTATTCTCGTTCGTTCTGTTCTTCCCGGCTTCTAGCGCCTTTCCAGAGAGCGGAACCGCCAGAATGGATTGAGCTGTAGGACATGGGTTCTCCAAGTTCTGAGAACACTTATTGCTTAGATATTTGATTAGAATTGTCTATCCGGAGAGTATCGAAGCTGTTGTCAAGACTCATAGCATGCAAGCAGAAAACAGCTCGATGACCTTATTCACTGGGTCGGTTGGCATATCTGAGAGTGGCGGCGAATTTTAGTTCGAGGCGTAATTGAATAGCTACTGACATGAATATTCCGGAGGGTCCGACCTCTTTCCAAGTGTAAAGGAGCTTCAATCCTTATCATCACCATCTTCATGTTTCTATATCCTCTTCAGACTTGTCTACTATGTAGCATACATATACGTATTAAGTGTTTGTGAATTCAAATGGCATCTTGCGGTGATCATCCTGCTGCCATATATGCCTCAAAGTCATATATCTCTACTACTAGATATCTACGACAACAGATTCAGTAAAACATTCTAAGTTCCCTTCCACCTCCATACTACGTTTTTTGACAATATCTTCGATGACCTCTGGAATGTCGTTGCGAACCAGCCAGCCCCCATCCATGAGAATGCGCAGAACCTTGAGAGCCCATGTCCTACAAGTCAAGTTATTCTGACGATTCTCCCTGACTGAGGGATACCCTCTATCCGGAAATGCAACAAGAGCCGCTTGGCGTATTTTATCGGAAGGAGTCGCTGGATCGAAACCAGTGATTTTGAAAAAGGCAAGGGTGAGGTTATTGGTGGAGGAATATGTGGTGACAGGATGAAGCTCTTGGATATCAACGCCCTCTGCCTGCAATCCAGGCGTTCCTCCTTGTTCACTCCACTGATAGGTGGACGCTTTGCCATCTGCATCCGTCACGTATATGATCCAATGGAATGCTCCATGTCGCGCAAAGATTTGTGTGGTGGAAATATAAAGGGAAGAAGACTCGAGCTTGACTACCGGATTGGGTGACAACATCGTGATAATCCACCACAGAGTTATTGTGGGTGTATTGTGGGCGATTGATAGCCACGCACGTGTAAATGACGCCACGCGGTTTTTTTCATTGTTGGACGGTTTGGACCGGTCTATGCTCTTCCCATTATCTGACTTGAAATCACGCTTGCGGCCAAAGACGATCTATAAAAATGCGAAAGATACAAGCTAGGCCTCTCGAAAACCCTTTAATCGTACTACCACAATCAGCAAATCTTAGGCTACAAGGGAGATCAGTCTGTACTGAAACTTCACAGAAATCTTACCATGAATACCACGACGTTTGCCTTCGGAAAGCTCTCTTCTCGAGAATCGGTCTATAAGGTACGCCTCGAATCACCGGTGTATATTCTGCTCGATGTTAACTCCTACTTTCCAGCTGTCAAAAGTCCTAGGAATTCAACCATTGTTGATATCACGCATAGACATGGCTCGTATATACACTACAGACCTGTACAACAACCTCTCTGATCTTGCTTCTGAAGAACGGAGCTTTATCACTGACCCTTTTCTGATTGCAGACATCCATTTTCTGACGACGGTGATGTTGTTTACACCGGCATCGTTGAATGCATGCCCCGTTCTTCCAGATGGTAGTAGGAGCAAAATGTTTGTGTTTCGGGGATTCTGGCAAGTTGTACAGGATACTGGTTATGTTGGCACCAGAGCTGACTGGGATATGATGCCTCCATCGGTATGTGGCGCGATTCCTCCATTTTTTGAACTTCCGCTGAGCTATCTACTTTTAGGCTCGTGCACAGATTACCCAGTTCTATGGTGGTCAAAATCGCTCCACTCGTGTTGACTTACGCGAGAGTTATATCACACGATATAAGCTAATCAAGACGATCGTCTTTTTCTTTTCGGATTTGAACGCAGTTGTCACTCAGTCGTCGAACGACAAGGATGCTCTGGAACTTATACATATCGGGGATGAGGAAGGTGACAACCAAGTCGACTACTCGGATGGCGTGACAGGCTCGAGCTTGTAGAAAGACATCCGAGTCAACGAAACGGCGGCCATTTATCTTCAAACAGGTTATCGAGCCCGCCTACTTCAAGGTTTATTAGCCGATTCGATCATTCGGTAGGACTGCTAGAACGGACATCTTTACTTGTATTTTCCTTCGAAATAGTTTGTATCACAATCTCAGGTTTCTTTTATTCTCATGCTCGCTCCTTACCTTGCTCTGCATGTCTGAATCATCTCTTCAAATGCATGGGGGTTAACTTTAGCCAAATCGTTCCCCAGTGCTGTGGCTGGAATTCAAATGTGCTTTGCACAGTTCATTCAATCTTTAGACTTCGCAATTTTTGGCGCCTGTTTATTCTTTTTTGTCCGAATCGTTTATGTAAGGACGTACATATGTAGGGGGACGGTCGGGCTTAGCGGGCTCATCAAAATCCTTGTTCGACGCAAATGTATCGGTAGGTGGCGAGAATCCAATCAGTCCTTTATACAAACCACTGTATAGTGTATAACTTCCCGTAAGATTCAACCTCTTTGTTTCGCCGTCTGATCAGCTTCCTGCTTTAGAGCACAATCACAAGTTCACAATTCGCAGCTTACAACAATCGAGGCTGTTGCACATGGCCGTGAATGCCAGTTTTCGTCATGGAGAATTGTTCCGGACACCTTTAAAATTTTAATTATCAACCAGAGAAAGACAACGTTAATTGTCAACCAGTCTGAGTCTCCAACCGGAGATTACACAACTGCGTCTCGAGTTCCCGGGAAAGGAAATGGACTCATAGCTCACTGCTTATAAGTAGATCCAACTTCGAAGCTTCATATATTATTGACTTCCTTCTCTGCCAGCGACTGCTAGCACGGTAGGAACCTCGCAAAGGTAGCTCTACAACTTCCCATGCGTTTTCGTTTTCTGATATTCCTGCTTAAATCTATATGCTAGTATGACCACGTCCACGCAGATCACAGAAGGGTGGAATTTGCTCTCAAGTTTCAATGAGCCCTTTTCTCCGGACAACATTACATTCCTTCGTCAATGCATGCATGATTTTGAGCTCAACATCCGCAGTATCCCGATGGAATTCCAGAGGTTTCTCGGGCTCAAACAACAGTGCGAAGCTATCCTTCGCGGAATCGGTTTCGGAAAGCTCTCTTCAGAGCTGATATCGGAAATATTCATTCATTGTCTGACCATGCCCGGGCCAGAACCGAAAGGAAGCTATCCGTTCTTTCTCCGCTGTTCCTATGCGCCTTTTGTTTTTTCGCAAGTCTGCAGACGATGGCGAACAGTGGCGCTATCGACACCAGCGTTATGGACTCGTTTCATTGTGGTGCTGCACCGCACAGGCCAGGCTGAGTTAATCGAATGCATTCTGGAGCGGTCGCGTCTATTACCGCTTCATGTTATTGTCAGCTCGCGTGACAACGGTAGAAGGGATAACTACCTCCATGCTATGAACACCTTAATCAGCAATATTTCTCGTTTGGAATCCTTTGTACTAGAAATCCCCGAGGGTGCCGACGATCTTGCTTCTACACTTCCCCCTATACCCCCAGCAGGAGCACCGAACATGCGTTCAATAGAGTTTTATAACGTGAATTCATCTGAACCTTCGAGGACATCCGCCTGGATATCCGAACTCTTGTACAGGTCTCCGAATTTGCGAAGTCTCCATCTACGACCGGCGGAAGAAATCAAGCTGAAGGGCACTGTCGGGGTCCGTTTACAAAACTTCAAAGCCAGTCACGGGATTCAGCTACAAGATTTGTTTGCTCTTTTGGTGAATTGTGCAGGATTGCGAACCTGCGAAGTGCAATTTCGTGCGCCTATTCGTCTTGGCGTAGTACCTCCCACAAGAATCTTGTTGAAATATTTGCACACCTTGATTTTGACGGATGCCCGGAGAGATGATCTTGAAGCAGTGTTCGGCTGGCTGGCTCTTCCAAGTCTCAAGAAGCTTGCGTTGAGCGGCTTTCGCAGCGCAGAGTGGCCGGATGAGCTTTTTTCGAACTTCTTGTCAAGGTCTAGATTTAGCTTGAAGTCCCTTTCCCTGACTGCTCTGTCTGTCACAGAGGCACAACTTCTGTCTTATCTTCATCTTTCGTCTATTCATGATTCACTTGAAGAACTGGCTATCCGCCAGTGGAGGCCTAGCAGCGCATCCTTCCTCGACCACCTTTCGTTCAAGCTACCCTCTTCGGATGCAACGCATAATCCACCTCCATTCCTTCCAAAGCTTTCCAGCATTTTTATCACCGTTGACGCCATTACTCAGGCAGTTGCTTTGAGGCGCTTCGTTGCTTCTAGGTGGTATGATACAGCGGCCTACGAGGTTCCACTCCCTGTAGCAAGTTTGAAGGATATTCATGTCTGCCTTACCATTCCCTATGCACCCAACGTTAACGTGTCCATTGATGATATCAAACTTGTTTTCAGTCGAATTGCGAGATCTCGAGGAACTTCACTGAGATTGGAGACCATCACTATGGCCCCTCCGAGCTCGAACCAGTACGCCGGCATCGAAAGATTGACAAGTCATCTAGTTATATGAGAGGTGTCTTCAAACCAGAACCTATGCACGAAAGAGGATGGAGAGTAGTGTACGACCTTCTATAAACAACCTCGGGACAGCGGCGAGTACTTTGTTAATCTCAGTCTGAACAACTACGCACCAGATCTGAACGGCAATTGGGTGGATATGTGTCATTTTTTGAGCTTCTGTATCAGTTCCTTGGTATATTCGCATCGCTCCTTGACTTGTTCAATCCCTTCATGTCATTTTGTGACCGTCTACTAACCCTTTTATGTCTTCCCTCTTCCACAATGCTTTTGTCTCGGTGTATTTTTTTACTCACCCCTCGCCCTCACTACGTATATCTTCCTTCTTGCTCCTTCTGTTTGTCTATCATTTTGGCGATATGACAAGGACAATGACATCTCATAATACTTATGATAATATGCATCACTATCCTCTCAACATCTGCATAAGGAGTTTGAAAGCGCAGTCCTATCGAGCAGCGGATTGTGACACGCCTGAATGTTCATTGAAGCACGATATTTGTCACTGCGTACCCTCCCTATAATCAAGTACCTGTAAAGCGAAATGCGTAGGCGCGTCATTGCGGACACTTAGAACTTTCTGACTACGCCGTGTTCTCGCCTTCTAATTGATGACAATTGAGTAGCCGGCCGTAGATTAATCGATTACAGACACTCGACAAATCTTCCTCTTACTGTCTCAAGACCGGCTGTTCCGTTTCGGGACCACACCTTTGGGTGGCGCTGTTTATCTATCTATCTATCTATCTGTCTGTCTGGTAATTCGATGCAACCAAACCGGGACCAAATGATATGACAGCCAAACATGACGACGTATGAACGCAAGCGTAGACAGTAGGGTAAAGCATGGTCTAGTGTACCTTTGGTCATAATCTAATGAGCACGGTAGCTTTGACAGAGATGCAGGGTACTCACAAGTTAAAACTCGACTTAGGGGTTCACGGAAAAAATCCATCGTGGTTCTTGATTCTTTCAAACATTCATCCTGTCCTCTATAGTCTGGACGACTTCATCCTCTTCATGCGCTATCAATTTACTGTAGGCAATCGAGTGGTTGTCGGATTATCATGAATGCATATTCCACAGAAACTGGTGACGCCATGAATATCACCCCGTAGTGGCAATGTTTATGCAGACCTTCCGCAACATCATGCGTGATACGTGACCATAAGAAGCGTTGTTGTACGAAGTCCGGAGGTGGTCGAGGAAGGGTATGTTTTCGGTGATATTCGATGCAATGCCCCAGTAAAGTTTTTCGGGCTTAGTGTAGTCAAGATCTCGTCTAAAGCGGACACGGTTCAGTCAATACTTAGCAGGACCGTCTTTCCCGGGAGTCAAAATTAATTTAGCAGGCTCCTTGACCTGAAAAAACCTCAGATACTTCGAATACACAAAGGAAAAGCACTCACCCAGTCGAGCACTTCGTCGGGAGTGGGCCGTGGACAAAACATCGTCTCGTAGATACGCTCTTCCTCTGTGGGTGTCATAAGTCGGGATAAGTGGAAATGGTGTCTGTACATGTATAAGTTGAAGTTCAAGTTGAAGTCTGGAACAAGAATCTGTCATGCCGAACGTGTGGGATCCACGTGATCGCGTAGATTCCCTAGAGTGACAGTCACATTGTGTATCTCTTCTCTTTCTTTTTCTAGCCAGTATTCGTCCATTACGATCAAATGTCCGTTGAGCAAGTCTCCATGCGCAGACGCCTCGTCACGGAAAACTAGAACAACATGATCACCTGCAAGCCCAATGTGTTTTTCAATTTAACGATCAGCTCGCCTCCTCAAAGCTTGTTCAATCCGTTATCAGAACGCTCAAAAACAGCTATCATCTCGAATAACAAGGAGTGGAAGCTGGAAGGCACAGAGATACAGGGCACACAAAAGATAACTGGTAAAAGGAGGAGGAAAGACAACGTGCCAGTAAATACGACGACAAAGTCAAAGAGGAAGAAAGATGTTTTCCACTTCTTCGAGGACCTCGCGAAAGATATCAAAGTTGCAGCTCAAGAACATAACTTATCCTAGGAGGTTCAGGCTGAGGCAGAGCCTTCATCCACTACCATTTCTTGACATGAAAAAGCTGGATATTGATCCTTCCCCGATTTTCAAACTGTGGTTGTCTCTTCCATTGCAGCAGTAGATAGACGTGGTCCAACTCGTAGTGGAAATAGAGAATGCACAGTTGACACTTCGGAACTATCGGCTCTGGGGAGTTCAAGCTACTGGATTCAGTTCTAGAACCCCTCTCAATCACAAAAAGTCTTGCCCTGGTCTTGCCCAGGAATACGGGTGAGTCATGGGTGCAGGGCCGCCCTACATAGCAAAAGGGTGGCTGATGGTGGCTGGCGGCTCGAGCTCAACACATTCAATTCTTCGATTTATGAAAAGTTCCGCAGTATGCTAGAGCATGCTCCAATGAGAGCCGTCGATGCGTTGCCTCCTGCAGAAGATAGTACTGTCATAGGTATCACTGTTGCAAGTTCGGTGAGCCGAACTGCTCGTGAAAAGGACAGTGTCGATCCTGATGTTGTCGTTTTCTGTACGCAGAAGACGATCACACCAATAATAGCCGATGAAGATTACGTCCACTCTGATATTGCTGGTCTCTCAAAGCGGGCAAAGAGGAATCGAGAGATACACGAGGATCCTGCCATTTGTCGTTTGAAGAAGGGAAAGAGTTATACAATGGGGACCACGCTCGAGTCACCCCAAAACAAAGGAGTTCGATTATGTTGAGATCGGTAGAAAATAGTGCCGTTGATAATTAGAGCGTTTCTTCCTGTCATATGTTTTTTTAGACATTATCTACTAGTACTAGCGATGGCGATGTTGTACAATAGACCATACAAAGACTCAGAACTACTCTTTGGCTTCGCCATACAGTTACAACTTAATTTGCCTCTATTTCTCAGATCAGTGAATACTATGTTCTCATTGGGGCAATATACAAGAGGCTTGCAGTGCAGAGGCTTGCTAGAACCACTCCAGCGCCGGGAACACGTTTTGTCAAGCAGGGCATCAACAATTTTTTATTTCAAAGCAATTGTACGAAGGGCATACTGTATGATCACCGCCCGCGACAGCTTGAGAAACCCGGTGGTTGGAGGTAGTTGGTTGGGTTTTTTTCCCAAATATCTGTGGGATTGCCACCGGAAATACTGCGGACAAGCAGTGTCGATGGGAATTTCGATTCTGATAGATAGATAGATTGATACATACCTGTTTTTCAAACAGTGACAACGATCTATGGGGCAATAACGCACAATCATTCTGAATCCGATATAAACAGTATGCAACTCCCCTTAGCCTTCACTAGCTTTTGACATGTCTTCCTCGCAGCATACCTCTCCAAACTCGCCATCGACTTCTTCCTCTCGACCGTCACCGGTTACAGCAAGTTCGACTGGAGTCCAGCTCGTTCATGACGCCGCTTTCCTCATACAGACTTATATCCCAGCACCATCAGACGCAGAAGCCCCGCCGTATCGACGGGATGACATTCCGCAACTTTTGCCTTTGTGCATTCCTCGAATCAGCGTCAACGCCAATCCAGCATCGGCTTTCGCTCGAGGATACAATCCTGCCTTAGACACGGTAGGAATCACGCAGGAGATGTTTCTCTCGTTCCTCGATGGCTTAAATTTGGCGATTGTCGCAAGTCCTCCTTTAAGGATTGTGAATGTTGTAGGTCAACTGGTCGGTTTTGTGTGAGTCGTTCTATTCGCCATTGATCTTCATAATCTGACAACTTTCCCGCTCTGACAAAGCCCAAATCATTGGACACAACTTGCTAGTATCATTGTTACTACCTCTGCTCAAGTTGGGATGCGAGTGCTTTCCAAGACACTCACAGATCGCTATCTCCGAGCTGCTAACTTGAACGTTTTTAAACCTCGGGGACTCTCTGTTCGTCTTTGCACTACTCCTGCCATGCTCCGCCTCGTTGCCCCTCCAGGATCTCATACTACCGATGATGTAAGTAAAACCAGAGCAACGATAAACAAAATTGGTCGTGGTGTGGGGACAGTTTTCCTCAAGGTTCCTCTCCCTATCATCGGTCCTATCGCCGCACGTGTCATTCATTCTCTCGCTGATCAGCCTCCGCCCATCCCTCCAACTGGCTACCCCGGTGACCCTGTCAATGCCCCGGTCCTCATGCGTCGCCTTGCTCTTCTTGAACACACATTCCCGGGCGCCACTCTTCCTGTTCTGACACAAGGTTTACCACCGCCTGCGAAGGCCAACGGTGTTATGGAGATGATAAACTCGTGGGGCCTCAAGTTTGATGAGAAGCGCGAGAACAAAGCGGAGAGGAAGAACGAGGAACGAAGAAGGGCTTGGGCCCAGATTCAGGCTGCGGGTGTTGCGAATGGGGGTTATCCGTATGGAGTAGGATACCAAGCTATCCCGCGTAATCCGAGCCCGGTCGCGATGCCCACTCCGATGATCGGTGGAGCTGCTATGGGTATGAGTTACGGAGGTAGTGATGTAGGGTACATGGACTATCGGGACGCACGTCGGGCAGGACGTCGGGCAGCTAAAGCGGAACGTAAAGCTTATCGAAGGATGCAGAAAAGTCAGCGGAAGGGTCTTTTGAGTGGAATGAGTAAAGCAGAGCGTCGTGCTACTGCTGCGGACCTTTTAGAACACTGGGCCACCAACAGAGTTTTATGGGTGGTGGTTATGCCAGCTGAAAAAGGTAAACATGATCGTTTCTGATCTTGCTCCAATCTAGTTATTCATCTTTGTTCTCTTTCTTTTGTCAGACGAAGCGATTGCCGACATTGAAATTGCAGAAGACCTTGCAAATGAAGAGCAAGTTGACGAAGAGACTTGGAAGCTGGCAATGAGGCTGGAGAAAGATCAAATGGAGGATGAAATCGAAAGTGAAGAAGAGTGGGAAGAAGAACTAGCCAATGAAACCCAACATGCTTCGACGTCTCATCTTTCTCCTCCGAAGTCAGCATGAGGCTCTTTGTGGGACACGCTTGGTATATCTCTGTAAACAGATTCACAATTCCATTGCCTGCTGCTATGCCATTATAAATTGGTAGGACACCTCAATCGGCATTCTGTATCAAGCCGTTCGGGGACTCGTCAATAAATAAAATTGATAGATGCTGAGTTTAGTCGGTACAGCGGCCAGTGTTTACGCAAGCTTGTATACTGGGAAAGGAAATGGACCCACAGCTTATAAGTAGATCGAATTTCGAAGCTTCATATAATACTGACTGTCCGTCTCTGCTAGCGACTACTTGCACCAAAAAGGAACCTCGCAAAGGTAGACCTTTAACTTCCTATGCGTTTTCGTTTTCTGATATTCCTGCTTAACATGCTAGTATGACCACGCCTACGCAGATCACAGAAATGTGGAATTCACTCTCAAGTCTCAATGAGCCCTTTTCTCCAGACAACATTACATTCCTTCGCCAATGCATGCATGATCTTAATCTTAACATTAGCGGTATTCCGATGAAATTTCGAAGGTTGATCGAGCGCAGACGCCAGTGCGAAGCTATCCTTCGCGGAATCGGATTTCGAAAGCTCCCTCCAGAGCTGATGTCGGAAATATTCCTTTGTTTGACCAGGCCCGTGCTAGAATTGAACGGAAACTATGCGCTATTTCCCCACTTTTTGAAAGTTCCATTCATCCTTTCGCGAGTCTGCAGACGATGGCGAACAGTGGCGCTATCGACACCAGCGCTATGGACTCGTTTCATGGTGATGCTTCACGGTACAAGCCAAGCCGAATTGGTCGAATGCATTCTGGAACGGTCGCGTCTACTACCGCTTCATGTCGTTGTCAGCTCGCGCGACAATGGTAAAAGGGCGGACATGGATAACTTCCTCCGTGCTATGAACACCTTGATCAGCAATATTTCTCGTCTTGAAAAACTTGCGCTATTCATCCTCAATGGCGCTGATGGTTTACCTCCTACACTCCCCCTTGTACCTCCAGCAGGAGCACCGAACATGCGTGTAATACAATTTCATAACTTGAATTCCCCCGAACCTTCAAAAACAATCGCCTGGCTATCCGAACTCTTGCACGGGTCTCCAAATTTGCAAAGTCTCTATCTACGCTCAGCGGAAAAAATTCAGCTGGAGAGCGCCGCCTGGGTCCATTTACAACACTTCAAAGCTTCTTACGGGATCCGGCTACAAGACTTGTTTGCTCTTTTTGTGTATTGTACAGAATTGCGGACCTGCGAAGTGCAGTTGCATGCGCCCATCCAGCTTGACATAGCACCGACCACAGAAATTGCGCTGCAACATTTGGACACCTTGACTTTGACAAACGCTCGAGGGGATGATTTAAAAGCAGTGTTCCGCTGGCTGACTTTTCCTAGTCTCAAGAAGCTTACGCTGAGTGGCTTTCGCGGTGCAGAGTGGCCGGATGAGCTTTTCTTAAACTTCTTATCGAGGTCTAGATTTAGCTTGAAGTCCCTTTCCCTAGCCACTCTGCTTTTCACAGAGGCAAATCTCGTGTCTTATCTTCATCACCCGTCCATTCACGATTCGCTCGAAGAATTGATTATCTACCAATGGGGGGAGAAAATCAATGCATCCTTCCTCGACTACCTTACATTCAAGCTACCCTCTTCTTCGGATGCAATGCATAATCCACCTCCATTCCTTCCAAAACTATTCAGCATTTCTCTCACCGTTGACGCCATTGATCATGCAGTTGCTCTGAGGCGTTTTGTCGCTTCTCGGTGGTATGATATTGCTGCATACGAAGTTCCACTCCCTGTGGCAAGTTTAAAATACATTCACGTTCGCTTTATCGTTCCTTATGCACCCAACGTTAACGTGTCCATCGATGAAATCAAGCATGTTTTCAGTCGAATTGCGAGATCTCGAGGGACTGGGCTGAGATTCGAGACGATTGCTGTGCTTTCCGACCAGTACAACGGAATCGAAAGGTTGACAAGTCAATCAGTCATTTAAGGGTATGCATAGGATGAGAACAGGCTTCATACCAGGACCTAGTATCCATGAAAAGGGACGGACGCTAGTGTACATAGCGAAGAGACTCTTGTACACTGATTGTGGACTTGAAAATCATTGTGTTCAGTTAATGAGGATCTGTGTAGAAGGACTATGTGCTGATAGGAATTCTGAAAAGGCATGGGAAGTCAATCGGGAAGTCTGGTCTGCATGAGGGGGAGGGGCCGCAGGATAGCTTCGGACTCTGAAAGTATTGATAGAAAGCAGCCAAATCCGATCCGAATTTTTGAATATGTAGATCTCCTTGTTCTTTCATTCCAGCCTCACCAGGTCTCACTCTACTTATTGTTTGAATATCTGTGGTCCCTTACAATTGGAGTCTTAGCACTCCTGTTCACAAATACATGGTGTAAATTGTCACCGCTGTGGAAAGCCGTGTTGCCATATGATTACGTTTATTGGTGCCAATGAAGAATTTCAAAGTCCGAAGTTATCTCCCTCCCCTTTCCCTCATGAGTCATCCGTCTCAAGACTATCCCGATATTTTTTCAGAAGTTCAATGTTACTACCTCCTCAAGCTGGGATGCGAGTGCATTTCAAAACACTCACAGATCGCTATCTCTGAGCTGTCAACCTAAACGTCTTCAAACCTCTCTGTCCGTCTTTGCATCAGTCATTCATTCTTTTCCTGATAAACCTCCCCCCATTACTCCAACTGGTTATCCTGGTAACCCTGTTATTGACCCGGTCCTCCTGTGTCATCTTGCTCTTGAACATACTTTCCCGAGAGCCACCATTCCTGACCTGACAAAAGTGACAAGGTTTACCACCGCCTGCGAAAAGCGAAGTGGTAATAGACTCGAAGGGCCTCAAGTATGATAAGATGCGCGAGAACCAGGAGGAGAGGAACAAAGAAGAGCCTGAGCCCAAATTCAGGCTGCGGGTGTCGCGAATGGGGGGTTATACGTATGGAGGAGGATACCAAGCTATCCCGCGTGGTCGTAGTCCTAGTCCGAGCCCGGTCGCGATGCCCACTGCGGTGATCGGTGGAGCTGCTATGGGGATGAGTTATGAAGGTAGTATGGACGTAGGGTACACAAACAATAGGGCAGAACGTCAGGCAGCTAATGCGGAACGTAAAACCCATCGAAGGATGCAGAAAGGTCAGCGTAAGGGTCTTTTAAGTGGAATAGGTAAAGCAGAGCGTGCGGCTGCTGCGTATCTTCTGGAACAGTAGGGCACGAACGGAGTTTGGGTGGTGGTTATGCCTGCTAAAAAAGGTAAACATGATCGTTTCTGATCTTGCTTAATCATCTTTGTTCTCTTTCTTTTGACCAGACGAAGCGATTGCCAACATAGATCGGTAGGACAACGTTTCCAGTATGTGAAGCTGCCATGGCTATGTATGCATTCAATTTCCGGGGACTGGTCAATAAATGAATGTGATAAATGCTGGGTCTAGTCAGTACAGTAGGACCACTTCACCCGTAAGAAGTGACAACCTTTTTGTTGTTTGACGCCCCATCTGATCGACTTCTTACCTTAAAGCAAAATCGCAACTCACAACAGGTCCCCCCAAATTACTAGACGAACAACAGGATCTCGAGGCCGTTGCAAATGGTTTCTGATGGAGAGCCGTCCGGCATTGCTCTTTACAACGTTCATTGTCAACCAAAGGACAAGAAATTCTTACTGGAAGTCATTTAGCGATTGAGCCACCTTGTATGCACTGCAGATCTCGGTTTCCTCAGGCCGGGAATGGAAATGGACCCACAGCCCAATGCCTATAACTAGATCGAACTTCAAAGCTTCATGCAATACTGACTATCCATCTCTATCAACAACTACTTTGAACACAGTAAAGGAACCTCGCAAAAGGTAGCTTCCTATATGTTTACGTTTTGTGACATTCCTGCTTAAATCTATACCCCAGTATGACTACACAGATCACAGGAGGGTGGAATTCACTTCCGGACAACATTACATTCCTTCGTCAATGCATGCAGTATTATGATTCTCACCTTCGGAATATGCCAATACAACTTCAGAGGTATAATGCGCTCAAAGTGCAGTGCGAAGCTCTTTTTCGCGGGAGCGGTTTCCGAAAGCTGCCGCTGGAGCTCATGTCGGAAATATTTGTCCATTGCCTGGAACCTGTGTCATGTCCAGATGCTGGGGAAAGTTGCAGACCGCATACCCAGTCTTCCGGTATTGCGCTTGTCCTTTCGCAAGTCTGCAGACAATGGCGAACGGTTGCGTTATCGACACCGGCACTATGGACCTTTCTGAACGTCGTCATTCCTTTCACGAACGATTTAGGTACCGTGTACCCTAACTTCATCAACTGTTGTCTGGAACGATCGCGTATACTACCGCTGCACATCGTCTTGTGTGCTTTTCATCAAGGTGACGAAGAAACTGACGGGAAGGACGCTTTTCAAATCATATCTCGTACTATTAACAGACTCATACCCGAGTGTTCTCGTTGGGAATCTTTCGAGCTAATGATAGATGCGAATCCGTGGTTCAATATCTCGACTCCTTCATTCTGTCCTATATCTCCAACAGGAACACCGACTTTGCAGTCGATAAAGGTTTGTAATCGGTCGGGACGCTTTCCAAGCTTAGCTGCTTGGATATCGGACCTCATGCGCAGCTCTCCAAACCTACGGAATATTTGTTTAGACTCAGGAGAAGGAATCCAGTTTGCGGACATCTCCTGGTTTCACCTGCAAAACTTCGAAGTCTGGGAGGAGATCGAACTGAAAGATCTGTTCATTCTCTTTGAGAATTGTCCAAAATTACGGGCCTGCACGGCGTGTTTGTACTCAGCCGTTCATCTGGTCATCGTGTCATCTCCAGAAATTGTGCTGAACCATTTGCATACTCTGACTTTGACCGATGTCGAGGAGAGTGATCTAAAAGCAGCATTCTGCTGGCTGACTTTGCCTGCGCTCAAGAAGCTGATCCTCAATGGGTTTTGCAATACAGAGTGGCCGGATGGGTCTTTCTCAAACTTTTTGTCGAGGTCCGGATTCAGCCTAGAAGTCCTTTCCCTGACAGATCTGGCTTTTTCGGACGCACATCTTGTATCTTACCTTCGTCACTCGTCGATTCACGATTCGCTTGAGAAGCTGGTAATTGAATCACAAGGGGAAATTATCAGCTCATTCTTGCTCGACTTTCTTACATTCAAGCTGCCCTCTTCCGATACGAATACGATGCATGCACCTGTCCCACTACTTCCGAAACTCAACAGCATCCTTTTCAACGTTAATGCCATTACTCAGGCGGTTGCTTTGAGGCACTTTGTTGCTTCTAGGTGGTATGACATCGCGACGTACGAGGTTCCACTTCCTGTGGCATGTTTGAAACATATCCATGTCCGCCTTGCCGTTCCTGATCCACCAAACGTCAAATTTTCCATTGATGACATCAAGCATGTTTTCAGTCGAATTACTAAATCTCGAGGGACTGAAGTGAGATTGGAGACGATAGATATGCCTTGGGACTCCGACCCGTACGCCGGCATCGAGAGAATGAGTATTGATTTAGTTTTTGAGGGCATAATATGATAGGAGGCTTCATACAAGGACTTAGTAGGGATGGAAGCTAGTGTGCATATCGAAATTCTTGTTTTCCATATAGATTTCAATAGTGGAAGACTTGAATTATGATGTTAAGTTAGAGGGACTATGACAATCACTATGTGCTAATAGGAATTCTGGAAAGGCATGATCGATCCAGCAGGACGGGGGGCTATCCTTGGTATGAAAAGCCTTTCTCAAACAATCTGTTCTTTTTCCTCTAATTCCACGCGCAGTATTATCCTTTGCTACGAACCCTCCTAAATCTATACAAAGGCCCGACTACAGCAAACATTCCCCTCATTCCCCAGTTTTCCAACTAAGACGAAAAATCACAAGTACAAACTTGGTTAGTAAAATCTATCTTCGTGTATGGGGTGAAGATGGAGCGCCCTGCGAAAGAATCGCGAGTGCGCTTGACCTCGGCACCGAAACTTAGGAAGAACCTGATTATCATTTGAAGTTCAACTTTTGTTACTCGTTCGACGATTGGCTCTTGTCCGACATGCATCATAGTATGATCAAGGACGCTGAATGATAGTCAACGTTTGATGGAGAGGTTAACTGTCGGACTGACCTTGTCTAATTTTTCAATCATTGCACCAACCACCAACGGTAACTGTGGGTTTCTGTGGGTTCCGAATAAGCAAATCATGAAGTTCGGGGCAGCTATCTGTGTACTAGTCTTCTTGTAATTGTTGGGGAATACTCCGTACGTCAGATACACAGCTTTGACCTTTAACCACTATCCCTCTTTCGTATACGCTGATCTTCGTTCGTGATTACCATATACTGTACAGCTGTAGTAAGATCACGCAGACAGATGTACACGAGCCCCCTCAGTTGCTTTTATATCAACTGAGGTGAGCTCGCTAATAACTAGATACCCGTATTTACTAACGGTACCCGCTAGCTTAACACTACGTTAACAGGTACCTAGACAATACAGTTGCTTTTATATCAACTGAGCTTAACACTACGTTAACAGATTATGAGACTCGAACTCTAACCGAGCATAGAAAAATAAAGGTACTCAACCCAAAGAGTTAGAAATGTCGTTCGGAAACAGCCCGAATATACCGAGACTCCCGGACGAGAAACAGCTCGTCGGTGAAGACAATTGGAGACCGTTTAAACGGGAAGTTCTTTTCGCGGTGCAGTCGAAGGGACTAACCGGATACCTCGATGGAACAATCGCACGCCCAAACAAATACCCCGGACCAATATACCCACCTGCTCAACTCACGACTCCACTATTCAGTCCAACCCCGTACCCAGAAGAATGGGAGGCCCGCGATAGGCTAGTAGCTGGAGCTATTGTATCGAATATTACGGACCCTGTCGGGCTTGGAATAGACGAAACTAAAAGAGCATCAGAAATCTGGCAGGAACTGATCAGACGGTTCGAAAAGAGGGACGAACAGCGCATACATTTAGCCGATACGAATCTCCGCCAAGAAAAGTACGACCCGGAGACCACGATGGAGGACCATGAAAAGAAGATGCGTAACCTCCTGAAAAAGGTGCACGACTTGGGAGGGACAGCGACAGATGCACAATTCCGCAGAATCGTGATCTCGTCAATGCCGTCAGGGTGGAAGCAAGATGTTCGGAGCGTCCCGGGGGTATCGAGCACAGAAGCGTTCACGTACCTCCATACTTTGTGGTATGAGAAAGAGGAGGAACGAAAAGAGGAGGAGCGGGACACGAAGAGGGTAAAAGCCCTGATGGCAGCACACAATCAGCCCAACAACCCTGCACCACAAAACCAAACACGTACCGGAAGTAAGCCAGTAATCACCTGCCACAACTGTGGAAAACCAGGGCACATAGCTAAGAAATGCTGGGCAAAAGGGGGAGGAATGGAAGGTCAGGGTCCTAAGCAAGGATTCACGAGCAAAAAGGCGGGAACGAACGCGAATTCGGCTAACCCAGACGACACCGAAGAGGTATCCACACCTATGGCAACCTATGTGATGGCAGCCCGAGCGAGCGGCCAATCAAGTACGTTTGAATCCGTCCAGCCACCCGAATCACCCACTGACCCGACAACCAGGCAGGTTGATCCCATTCTAAGGGAGGGGCATCAGTGGGAGAAAAGGGATAGGGACGTAGATAATAACGTACTTGACTACAAAACTGTACCCAGGCCGGAGTGCATGGCCTGCCACGGCAACACACCCCTGTATGCAAACCCAATACCGAGAATAAAAACGTTTCTTGACTCGGGAGCATCCGAACACTGTTGGGTCCAACGGTCTGATTTCATCGAGTATACCGAGGTACATGGACAAGCAGGGAGTAGTGCAATATCAGGCGACACAGGGAGGTTTGAGATCCTGGGTACCGGAACGGTCCAATTCGTCACACGAATACAGGATGAAGAGAGAATAATACAGCTACGAGGGGTAAAGCATACGCCGTCGTTCGGGCACAACCTGATATCTATACCGACGCTTGACAGCCGAGGTATGCGAGGAGAATGGGGAGTGGGAATAATGACGGTGAGGAACTCGAGCGGCGAGACTATAATGCAAGGTTTTGGACGCGATAAAATGTATGAAATTGAGGTACTGGAGTCGGGAAGGACGATAGTCAACTACTCAAGGACGAGGGACAGGCCAGTAGATATAATCACCTGGCATAGACGATTCGGACACATTGCAATCAAACGGATACTTCGAATGGCGAACCGCAAGCTAGTCGACGGATTGAGCATCACAAACAAAAGGATTCACGGAATGTGCGAAGACTGCTTATACGGCAAAGCAATAAGACGACCATTCGACGAAGTATTAACGCATGAGTCCGAGGTCCTAGAGAGGGTGCACATGGACTTGTTTGGGCCATCGAGAACGCAAAGCCGAGGTGGAGCGACGTACCTCATGCTCTGCACCGACGGGAAGTCATCGTTCAGGGTACCATATTACCTCAACAACAAGCGGAAGGAGACGGGACTGAAGGCGCTACACGAGTACCGCGTAATGGCGGAAAAACAAACGGGGAAGCAACTGAGGATCATCCGAATTGACGGAGGAGGCGAACTCAACAACGGTCTGGTGGATGCCTACTGTAAAGAACACGGGATTATCATTGAGAAAGTACCGCACGACTCTTCTGCAGCGAATGGGGTTGCTGAGCGAGCATTCAGAACAGTAATGGACGGTACTCGTACCTTACTAGAGGAAGCAGGCCTGCCATATTCATTCTGGGGCGAAGCGTCGAACACCTTCATATACACCAATAACTTCGTCCCATCCTCACGATTCCCAGACACGGTTCCGGTTGAGGCCTGGACGCAGAAGCGACACGACGTAGCACATCTAAGACCGTTCGGGTGTGACTGCTGGGCTACACTACCAAGGAGACGAACAGATGGAAAGCTGGGAAGACAGGCTGTAAAAGGAAAGCTACTGGGGTACATGGGGAGGAGAGGTTACCGGCTGTGGATACCGG
Organism: Lentinula edodes; assembly: GCF_021015755.1. Taxonomy (NCBI): domain Eukaryota; kingdom Fungi; phylum Basidiomycota; class Agaricomycetes; order Agaricales; family Omphalotaceae; genus Lentinula; species Lentinula edodes. The sequence continues at coordinate 775,329 of NW_025764311.1, forward strand.
AAACAAAGAAAGTCGAGGAATCGCATGATGTTACCTTCGAAGAAGGTATACCACACCGAACGCGACCGAGGGGGGATAACGAACATGAGGGCGATGAAGAAACGAGCGAAATTCCCCCAACTCCACAAGATACACGACCTGACAGCCCTGCAATAAACCCCGGAAATGACGAGAACGGCCATCAACAACCCATTGAACCGACTCAATTGCCAGCGGAAACCCATCCGGGAATAGATCGACAGCCACTAGCACCAGTCCAACTGCCAGAACCACCACGCCGAAGTGGAAGGGAACACGTACCATCGCGCAGATACCTAGAGAGCGAAGAGTATAAAGATCGAGAGAGAGCAGCGTCGGAAAGGAGGGAAAGTTGGACGGACGAGACACCAGTAGCAATGATAGCCCAACATCCATTTGCCTTTGCAGCAACGTCGGGGGAATTATGGGTACCACAGTCATACAAGCAGGCAATGCGACGACCCGACCTCTGGACAGCCCCAATGGAAGCCGAAGTCAGGACCCTGAAACAGAAGGAATGCTGGGAACTTGTCCCACTGCCACCGAATGCAAATCTTATGGGAGGCCGTTGGACATATGCTATTAAGTTCGACGCGACGGGGAACTTGCTGAAAAGGAAGGCCCGATATGTAGCACAGGGATATACCCAGATCCAGGGGCTCGACTACGACAAAACATACGGCGGGGTAGCAAGGATGGAATCCGTACGATTGGTACTGGCGATTACTGCGACACTCAAACTCTCACTATTCCAAGTGGATTTCACGGCAGCTTTCCTAAACAGCCCTATCACCCACGACGTATACATGAAGCAGCCCGAAGGATTCACCGAACCCGGGTCGGAACATCTCGTATGTAAGTTGAAGAAGTCAATCTACGGGACTATGCAGGGCAGCCATGACTGGCAGGCCACGCTGTCAGCTGGATACAAAGCCGACGGATATACAACATCCAGAGCAGACCCATGTATCAGGTACAAACGAATGCAAGATGAGTACACGATCACAAGCACATACGGGGACGACGTGTGTGGTGGATCCTCCACTAGGGCCGGTAGAGATAAAGCGATCGCGAACTTAGGGAAGAGGTGGGAGGCAAACGAGGTAACCACTGGAGTCTTGCTGGGGATGACGATACGACAGGACCCAGGAACTAAGGCGATAACCATCTCTCAGAAAACCTACTTCCAGCGCATGCTCAACCACTTTGGTCTCGATTGCGTCCGCCGTCGAAATACACCGCTACCGCCGAATGTGAAACTCAAGGAATCACCGACACCATTACCTGCCGAAGAGTATAGGTATATGGCTGACAAACAGTACAGAGCGGTCGTAGGTTCGATACTGTGGGGACAGGTATGTACACGTCCCGATCTTGCCTTCGCTGCTAGCCTCCTAGCACGTTACCAACTGAACCCGGGTCGAGCACACTGGGAATGTGTCGAATGGGTGGCGGGGTACATACTCAACACCCTGGACTATGCGATTGTGTACAAGGCGGGGGTAGAACCCGGCTTGAAACCCTATGCCTATGTCGACTCGGATCACGCAGGCTGCCAGGACACTTACAGGTCAACATCAGGATATGTATTCTTCATGGCGGGGGCACCTGTATCCTGGAGCTCTAAACGACAGGCTACGGTGGCGCTATCGACGACTGAATCCGAATACATTGGACTCTCCAGAGCGACCCAGCAGGCCGTATGGATATCCTCCTTCCTCTCAGAGGTGGACCTAGCCCAGGAAGGTCCCATCGACATGCTGGGTGATAACTTCGGGTCGGTGTGTCTCACAGAAAACTCAAAACGACACGCTCTGGTGAAGCATATCGAGATGCGACACCACTACGTCCGGGAGAAGGTGCAAAGCGGTGAGGTTAACATCAAGAGGATTAGGTCGGGAGAGAACGTTGCGGATATATTCACCAAGGCACTCAATGGCACCACCCACTCTAAGTTCGTATCTATGCTCGGGATAGATCGTACGGAGTAGGGGGGGTGTTGGGGAATACTCCGTACGTCAGATACACAGCTTTGACCTTTAACCACTATCCCTCTTTCGTATACGCTGATCTTCGTTCGTGATTACCATATACTGTACAGCTGTAGTAAGATCACGCAGACAGATGTACACGAGCCCCCTCAGTTGCTTTTATATCAACTGAGGTGAGCTCGCTAATAACTAGATACCCGTATTTACTAACGGTACCCGCTAGCTTAACACTACGTTAACAGGTACCTAGACAATACAGTTGCTTTTATATCAACTGAGCTTAACACTACGTTAACAGTAATGTCTTTTCTCAAAGCTGACCTGTAATCGACACGCCGCCATGCAGCGAACCAGATAGATACGAACGGGGTCCCACAAACGAACAACGTGTTTCAATTTGTTCATGTAGACGCGTGCAGCGCCAATGAGTCCTTTTCCACGATCGTCCTTTACCAGCCTTTCCATAACCCCTCCGATCTTCTCTAGTAACTCTCGAAAAGCTCTGGTAAAAGAGGGGGAAGTTAGAATCATATAGTGTATCTCTTCAACGCAATTTCTTACTCTCTCTTGACCTCTTGTGTCTCGAAGAAGATTCGAGATCTCATTCAATACCGTGACACAAGCTACTTATAGTGAGACCGTGAGTCGTCTTTGGGAAAGGGACCCACAACTCACTATTAAAGTGATAGATTGAAGGCATCGCAAGAAGTAGTTCTTCATAGTACAGTATGTTTTCATTTTCAAGTCTAATGGGTATTCATTGCTACCTGGATACTAGCCTATGGGTACGCCCACACAGATCACAGAAGGGTTGAGTCTATTCTCAAGCTCCAATGAACTTTCATTCGCTCGTCGATACATGCATGACTTGGATCAAAACCTTCGACATATCCCGATATATTTTCAGAAGCTCACAGAACTCAGGCTACAATGCGAAGCTCTTTTTCGCGGGAACGGTTTTCGAAAGCTTCCGTTGGAGCTCATGTCGGAAATATTTGTCCATTGCCTGGAACCTGTGTCATGTCCAGATGGCGGGGAAAGTTGCAGACCGCATACCCAGTCTTCCGGTATTGCTTTTGTCCTTTCGCAAGTCTGTAGACAATGGAGAACGGTCGCGCTATCGACACCGGCACTATGGACCTTTCTGAACGTGGTCGTTCCTTATACGAACGATGTAGGTACCGTGTACCCTAACTTCATCAACTGTTGTCTGGAACGATCGCGTATACTACCGCTGCACATTGTCTTGAGTGCTTTCGATCAAGATGACGAAGAAACTGACGGGGAGGACACTTTTCAAATCATATCTCGTACTATTAACAGACTCATACCCGAGTGTTCTCGTTGGGAATCTTTCGAGCTAATGATAGATTCGGATCCGTGGCTCGATGTCCCGACTCCTTCATTCCGTCCTATACCCCCAACAGGAACACCGACTTTGCGGTCAATATACATCCATATTCGGTCGGAACACTTTTCATGGATAGTTGCTTGGATATCGGAGCTTATGAGCAGTTCTCCAAACTTACAAGAGATCTGCTTAACCTCAGCAGAAGGAATCCAGTTTGCGGACATCTCGTGGGACCACCTGCAAATATTCAAAATCTTGGAGGAGATTCAAATGAAAGATCTGTTCCTTCTCTTTATGAATTGTTCAGGATTACAAATCTGCGAGGCGTATTTGGATACACCCGTTCATCTGGTCATCGTGTCATCTCCAGAAATTGTCATGGATCATCTGCATACTCTGATCTTGACCTGTGCCAAGGAGACTGATCTAAAAGCAGTATTCTGCTGGCTGACTTTGCCTGCACTGAAGGTGCTTGCACTTAGTGGTTTTTGCAACGCAGAGTGGCCGGCTGAGTCTTTCTCAAACTTTTTGTCGAGATCCGAATTCAGCTTGGAAACCCTTTCCCTGACAAAGTTGGCATTTACAGATGCACAACTTGTATCTTATCTTTATCACTCGTCGATTCATGATTCGCTTGAGACGCTGGTGATTGAACCACAAGGGGAAATTATTAGCTCATTCTTGCTCGACTTTCTTACATTCAAGCTGCCCTCTTCCGATATGAATACGATGCATGCACCTGTACCACTACTTCCGAAACTCAACAGCATCCTTTTCACTGTCAATGCCATCACTCAGGCAGTTGCTTTGAGGCACTTCGTTGCTTCTAGGTGGTATGATACCGCGACGTACGAGGTTCCACTCCCTGTAGCATGTTTGAAACATATTTATGTCCGCCTCGCCGTTCCTTATGCACCCAACGTCAAATTTTCCATTGATGACATCAAACATGTTTTCAGTCGAGTTTGTAGATCTCGAGGGACTGCGTTGAAATTGGAGACTGTTGTGACCCCTTCGAATCCCGACCATTACGCAGGTATTGAAACGTTCTCAGTTTACGATTTTCCGTTTGATGGGGACATGATATGAGACAAGTCCCAAACACTACTTGTACATTGAAAAGGGAGGAAAACTGCTGTAAATAGCGCAGAAACTTTTCTACTATGCATATGATCTTTCGTTAAAAATACATAGGAAGACTCAAACCACTGTAATTTGTTGAGGGAGATAGATTAACTGAAGGTTCGAAAAGGCATGATCAATTCAGAGGGGGGCTATCTTCGTATGACAAGCCTCTCTCCAGCAATCCTCCGCTTTCTTCTCTTGCCCCACGAACAGCATTGTCTTTTGCGGCAAAGCCTCCTACTAGTGCCTTATATAGCGACCTCATCGCATTCCGGATTACATTCCTGACTTTATGCAAACGCCCGACTATCGCAGACAATCCCCAGCTTGTCAACGAAAACGAAAAGTTGTACAATGATTTTGAATAAATTCTATCTTGGCGTATGCGATGCTCTCGATCGACCACAACAGAGATGGTGTATCCTGCGGAGCAAATTGACGCGAGGGCAGTTGAGGCGGAAAGGAAGAACATGATTATCATTTGAAGTTTTGCTGCTCGTTCGACAGAGGATCCACCGAGGATGGCTCCGGTCATCATACCTGGGATAGATATGATACCGAGGACGCTAAACGAATGTATGGTCGGCACATGTTTGAGGGGGGTCAACTAAAGGACTGACCTCATTTGGTTTATCGTTGGTGTAAGGGCTATTCGCAACGCATCCACAAGAATGGGTTTACAAGCCTCAGAACGAGAAGCTCCGAATGCAAGGTACATTTCTACCCGATCTCTATTTTCCCTACGTGGAATGAATGAAAACTATTATAACAAAATGTTCAAGGGCCCGAAATTGACTTACTGCAGTTCTTTGAGAATATAAGTTATCGAAACAACCACACCGTTTATCGTGCTTCCACAAAGCATACCCACGACCGGAACTACCGAGATTACAATCCTTAGACAATCATCACTTCGGTAAAAACTCACTATATTGTGCCGGTTCCCAGAATTTCGTGACTGACATCGCAAACCTTACGCCGATGATAGATATTGGAATAGTAGAAGCAAGCAAGCTGAACAACACCGAAGGGAACTGTGCGGATTGTTTGAGCACATGCGCAGGAACGCAGGTACTAGAAAGTGACTTGCCATGTTCTGGTGCCGTTTCTTCGACTTGTTAACGACTATGGGTGAAATTCATTTTATTGTCTTGGAGTAATTACACCATCCGCGTACCTATCTCAAAAGTTCCCATGAGATTCAGCAAGACTATCCAACAAAAGTGAATTCGCGGATATCATCGCTGGAAGCCTAAGACTCACAAGCGATTCCTGCTACAGCCCAAGGATTGTCAGTCTCAAAGACCTTCTGTAATAGCGTGCCCACAATTGCTAACTGGACGACACATCTTGTCGCGGCGACGAGTAATGATACTCCTACTCCCAAGTCGAAGACATATGAGAATATGACGTTAAAGGCGATGAATCCAAAAGCCAAGGCGACATTCAGCCATGTTAGTTCAGTGCCTTCATCTGAAGAAGGAGAATCCATCGACCATCGACGTTGGAAAGGCCCCCAGAATCTCCTGCAGAACCTCACCCGAAATAGCGTCATTTTGGGCCCGATTTTGACGATTTCCTGGTCCTAAAATAGCGTCATTTTCAGTCAAAATCCTTAGTCCTTGTCCGTTTATAGCGTCATTTGAGTCGGCAGGAGTCGGCGCACCAGCACCAAACCAAAAAAAATTTTAAGCACCGGAAAAAAATGGAAAAAGAACACCAACAAAAAATTTTGGAAAATTTTTCGATTTCACGTGACGATCCTGGTCCGAAATAGCGTCAATCATGGCAAAATCATAGCGTCAATTAGGGCGTCAGGCCGGGTGGGGTTCTGCAGGAGATTCTGGGGGCCTCGTTGGAAGTAAAAGAGGGCAAGACGGCAGACTCGGGCCGAAGCTCCAGAAGTGATAGGCTTACTTATTCCGGAGAATTTAACGTGTTCTGCCCACGGTCCACGCGAAAATGATCCTGCCGGGCGGGGCCGCGGTACGGATCCAAAATGGGTGGAAATCACTGATCGGGGTTGATCGGGTGAGCGGGGTTACGTTTACCGGTTCGTCCCCACGGTCTCATTACGGGATCCCGGGACGGATGTCAACACATGACTGCCAGCTGTCCGCTCGCGGTTTTTTTCCCCATCGTCGTGTTCTATCTATCGCCCTCAGTATCATGGCATTCTTTCCAACAGAGATGACAACAGGTGAACAAGCGGCGAAGGAATAGAAACAGGCTAGCAATCAAACAAGAGGGGAGGAAGTAGAATCGAATGAAGGGAGGAAGGACAGACACCAACGAGGAGGCGGAATAGGATTGAATGTAGGGAGGAAGGACCAACAACGAGGAGGCGAGGCGAGGTTTCTGGGAATAGGATTGAATGCAGGGAGGAAGGACATACAATAAGAGGACAAGGCATTGAGGAGCGAGAGAGGATGTTTCGGGTGACTTGACTTGTTTTTCCCAACTCTAGTCCAAACATTCATCTTCTATCATTTATCTTCTATACCTGTATTATATGTATAAACAAAGAATATAGAAACTACCAGTATATATTGTATATGTATGTTTAATCAAGGTTTCGCAAATGCTTGCCTCTACGCTGTTTGATGAGGCCTCGATCTTGACGAGACTTACGAATCTCATGTAGCAGCTGTTCGATTCCCTTCTTACATGAGGGATATGCAAGCTTGAATTTCTCTTCATCACGCTCAAACCTGAATTTTTGTTTTTATTGAATCTTTTTGCATAAAACTTGAATATGACAGATGGACGTACTCTTCGATGAATTCAGTTGCAATAAGCTTGCGTTTATTGTAATTAGATGCAAGTTTTGTTGCCTTTGCCCATTCTGTCTTCCAATCTCGAAGTGCATAGTGATGGTGACGGTCCGGGTCTGCATGTTCCCAGTCATGAATTATTTGTTTCCAACCTTCAGGGCCAGGACGTATATTTGGAATAGTAGGTAGGTGTTCAAGGCCTGGTAAAAATGCAGGTGGAGAGGATGACATTGACGATGCCTGAATATATGTTGTCTGGGGATTTCTGCTGGCTGGAATTAACGGAGGAGAAGGAGCGTAGATTTCCGAGGGAATAGAAGCACTGTTGGTAGAATGGATAGCTGGGTAGATGAAGCTGGAAGAGATGTTTGTGCCATTGATATGCCGATAGCCAGGGACGGAGCCTATTTGCTGCGAAAGTATTCCATAAGGCGAAGATCTGTGGTCCTTGTCAGATGAAATGATGACAATATTATATAAACTACTTGCACCAGGGAAGGAGTTGTCAATGCTGCAAATACTTCGTTCTTGACCGTCTTTTGGATGAAGAAGGATTGCATTTGAAAAAGGTTACGACATTCAGCTGCAGATACTGGACCCATCTCAGCTGCCTCGCCAGCATGAGATTCGGAGGCTCTCCGGTCAACTGGAGCTAGAGCATCGCTGTGATCCTCTTCGTATGTATTCAGCTCATCCAATAGATACCATATTAATGTATCACGCTGCATGACATTAAGAGGAATCATGGCTGATGGGAAGATCACAAGCTCACCTTTTCATTCGGTGCCCACCCGCCCCACCATCGGATACGTGCAAGAGTCCAGCGTTCACCAACAGGGGCAAACATGAAGCGATATTGTGCGCCCCCACGGCGGAAACAATGGGTCGTAAATGCCCCAGGTACACCAGCAGCCGTGGTGAACTCGTTGATCATTTTCTGGACAGCTTCTGGCGTTACTGGTTTATTCTGAATTGTGATACCGTTCGCATTGATATTGGGAAAGATATAGTCTTCGGGTGCATATTTTCTTCGGAGAATGTACTGCTCACTAAAGCTCATCCAAATCAATAGGTGTGTGTAAGCGCATATTGCACGGATTTTCTGAGGATATAAATTGTAGCGATGTCCTGAAAGGACAATCAATCAGTGCACTCAATGGACAAAATCTTCATATTGCACCATTTAGCTGTGTTTCATTCTTTCCCTGCTTCTTTTGCCAGTTCTTGCGATCCCTTAGGTTGATCTGGATAAATGGTGGGTCACTCGGAGTTGCACCTGGCCTCGGAAGTGGATTGCGGTCAATATGTTTTGCTTGCAGGTTAGATGTCTCGCTGTTCCTATTTCATGGCGGAAAATCAGATTGAAAAGCAGGGAGAGACATGATCATTCAATAGCCAGACCTGGTCCATATTGTAAATCCGAGAGAAGCATATGCACGAAATCGTAAATGGCTGGTCTTCAAGGCAAGTGATTTGACATCAGCAACAGGATAGTCGTCTGGGCAGATCGTAATTGAGTACGCATAGAGTCTCTCCATAACAATAATGCTGGCAGGCATGGAATGGTGCCGTTCAGCTTCGCCATCTTTACGTTTGCACCCATCATGCAGATCTGCCACCTGTGCTGCATCGCAAGGGTTTCCAACCCACTCTCGCTGAGCTCCATCATATCGCCAAGGCCCCCGGTACTTGTCACCATTCCTTGCAAATCATATAGGTGAGAAAGGACCAGCTGTCATCAAATGTTTTCACATACAAGTGGGTATAGTAATATTTGAAAGCAGCGTGAATCTGATTTGCAGTGGCTATCTTTCTACCTTCTGTATAGCATTTCCAAGACGTGAACATAGCAATGGCCTCAGGAGTGGATTCTCTGGGTTTCCCATCGAGGCAGCCTCGAAATTCAGATGCAGTTTGTCGGAGTGCAGCTGTACTCCTATCTTCCTCGAATTCACTCCCATCTTCATCTTCTTCGTTTTCATCACAATCTCTTGCCTTTTCCTCAGCATCCAGAAACTCCTCTAACCACTTTCGACCACGCTTGATAACTTCTTCGTACTTTTTAATTGTGTTTGGTGCTCGGATATGAGCTGTAGTGTTCACGTTTGTCTCGCGTCGAAGGTCCGATAGTCGTTTTACAGGTGACCCAGTTATAGTTTCTTCTGTCTTCTGTCTTCTGCTGGCCTTACGAGGATCTTTAGGAGATTTAGGTTTAGAGGACATTATGTAGAAGATAATATAATGAGGTCAAGGAGTGAGTCCCCGAAACATAATGTATTTCATATCTTGATCGTCGGTCTGTCCTTCCGTTATGGTGCTACCTCAGGGCATAAGCACTGCTTAGTGAGCTGTCAAGTGCAGTTGGTGCAAGAAGTACTCCCAGATTTTGTGCACTATAGCTAAATAGAAATGATATTATAGGGTTTCGCAGAAATAAACAAGATTGCTGTAGAGAAAGTCAATCCAACATGAATACTGATGCTATGTATGATAAACAGTGTAGACAGCACTCTGACAATGAATTCAAGCTAATTCGAGCAGATCGCACTGAGAGATGAGAAATATATGTACAAAATCGCAAAACTGACCTTGGGGGCTGTTGGTGACAGTGAGCACCTCCAGTTTTGATGTCGCGTGGGCTAGCCGTTAAGCGGCCATTGTGGATGGTGTTTTGACGACAATTTTGAGCCTAGTTTGAGCAGATTACGATAAGAAACAGGGGAGATATGTACAAAATTGCATAAATAGCCTTGGGGACTGTCGGTGACGATGAGCACCTCCTATATCAATGTTGCATGGGTTAACCGTTGAGTGGAGGTTGTGGACGACGCTTCGACGACAGTTTTGAGACTAATTTGAGCAGATTAAAATGTGGAACAAGGCAGGTATGTACAAAATTGCAGAGTTAGCCTTGGGGGCTGTTGGTGACGATGAGCACCTCCGATATTAATTTCGCGTAGACTAGCCGTTGAGCGGAAAGTGTGAACGGTGCTTTGACAGTGATTTTGAGCCAAGTTTAAGCTGATTATGATGAGAAACAGCAGAGATACGTACAAAAGTGCATAATTGACTGTGGGGCTGTTGGTGACAATGAGCACCTCCAATATTGATGTTGCATGGATTAGCCATTGAGCAGACAGTGGTGTGAGTGGTGTAGATAGACAGTGTCAAGTCAGTCTTTACAAGCAACTGTGCATGCACAGGATAGAAATGGAAAAAGAACGAGACGAAGGATAGGATAGGACAAAGTGACATCAGAATTGCAAAACAAAACTTGTTCACAGTGGTTCCGAACGCGCCGCGCCATATTTCAGGCCGTAGCCAGCTTTGAGGTGGCTAGTTCATTGTGAACAAGTGATGAAATGAACTCCAACCCAAAAATGTGAGTGCACAACGGTGTTGTTGCGGTGATTCTGAACAAACATCATGAACATCGGTCATGTATTAAATCAACACGACTTGAATGATGCAGCTCGATCCACTTTCAGAGCTTTATCTTTCTTAATGCTCAGAGGATACCTAGAGGATGCAGAGTAGCATCATTACAGCCCATAATGCTTCTTCAATGTCAGTACTCAGAAACAAAAACTTGGCAAATCAGTTCCAGATTTTACCTATACGTTGGCTTGCTAATGGTGGTAAGCAGGTGGTAAGTCGTGTTTAGCTGGGTAAGTCGTGGTAAGTCAAAAGTAAGTTCAAATTTAAGCTAGCCGTTAACTTCATTTAAATTTTTGAGTTGAATTTAAGGCGAATTTAAGGATGGTTCAAGTGACGATATCAATAACATTACCAAACCTTACTAAACCCATGAACCGACCGACCATGTACCGATTTATCATTTGAGCCATTGTATGATCCTATGTAGCTGGTTCTCGAGCTATTGTCACACATTTATACAAGGGAATATAGTGACCAATCTTTACAGGCTCATCTCATGGTCCTTCAAGAACCCTGTCTGAAATACTAAGTGTCAATCATGACTGTTAATGCAGAACGAAAACTTATGAGTCGAAATACATAGTAACAACTATGTAGGCCAGTGACGCAGGGATTTAATAGCAGCTTCCAGGGGTTGCTCATCCCAGACCCAGAGAAATAATATCAAATGACAGTTGTATACACTACACAGTAACTGAGAAACAAGAATGTACCGCAAATGCATCCCGACCTGTAGCACAACTGTTAAAAGCAGCTACCAGCTAACATGTGTACACTATATATTCATAGCAACGCACGGGATGAACCAGTTCAAGTGAACGGGAAATGGCGCTAAGCGCTGTCACTGCATTGAACGGAGGGATCGCATCAGGATCTTTCCAATTTAGGGCGCGCCGCCGATTTAAGTGCCGGGCTTGAATTCAGCGGAATAGAACAACTTACTGTAAATGGAAGAAATATACAAGGTATATGGTATACATGAAAAAGATAAAACTACAACGATAAAGCATTCCCGCTCATCCAATAATTTTACTCCAAAAACTTTGAACAGTCTTTATGACGGGGGGCGTACAGTCCTCGTCTTCATAATAGATCCTAATATTTCCATGCTGAGTTTCCATGATTATTGCATCATCAAGTTTATCGTCGCGCGTGCTCATATCTCCAATAAAGAGACGTTTTACACCCTGCACTTCACTGAAAACTACAGTTTGTGCAGAGACAGCCTCGGACAGCCAGATGCGACCGTGCTTCGTGGTACCAGTGACCGGGCCCTGGAATGAACGAGGTATTCGGACAGCGACGTTTCCATTCTTCGAGCAAGATTTCAATTTGAAAGGAACGATTTTGTTGCCTCGCCGCTGCAGAATAAGTTAATAAAAGTCAGCATTGGAAGCACTAACTGCACAGACTTACGATACAAGTAGAAACAGAGCCGTGGGTGGACGATGTATTTAAAATTATATTCTGTCTCGGTTCGGTAATTGGCTTGTCCAGAAGGTACAAGTCCGCGCTGACATTGCCATGTACCGAGCGAGCATAGAAATTACTGCGTGTATCTTCAGATTCGCCATCGGGTAAAGGTGGAAGATATTCGCTGGGAATGTTCAGTGATGGATCAATAACATATGTCCCTCTGCATGAATCGTGCGTTTTGGATAATGACACGAAGTTGGAGGGCTTGGCAGAATCTGGTATTACGAAAGGTCGAGGATAAGATGAAGAAGAGTCTAAGGAAGCGTATGGCGGCGGAGAAGCCGCCTGAAAAACAGAGAAAATGAGCAGTTAAAGAACGTAGTTGGTGAAGCTACGTACCGCTTCCGAGTGAGTCTCTGGGAGAGGAGATGGCTTGTAGGCATGAGGACCTTCACTTTTCGCATCCGCAGGAATAAGCATGATATGTGGTAATACCGAGAGCTGTAGAGCAGCCAATTTAAGCAGATTGTTAAACGCAGGTTGGACGGCGCAGTAAACTGCGCTGCACATGTCAGATTCATTATCAGCAATTATATCAGTGACACGTGACCGAAACATCTTGATTACACCGACCATGATTGCAGTCCAGTCCGCTACTGAAGTTCCTAATCCTCTCTCAGTGCCATCAAATGCTCCGGAACACTGTCCGGTAAGCTTTTGTGTCTTGACTCTTATCAAAATATGCGTGCTGATAACATCTTCAGGGAACCGAATCTGAATTCGCCGGAAAGTCAACAGCATGTGAAGGATGTGCCAACCAAGAAATATGCGCTTCCAACACACCGAAGGGTCCTGATCCTGCACTTTCCTTCATCAAACAAAGGATGTCTTCCGTAAAGCGCAAGATTCTGGTTCTGTCAGGCAAGGGAGGCGTTGGGAAATCAACTTTCACAGCACAATTAGGTTGGGCTTTTGCTGCTGACGAATCCACGCAGGTGAATGAAATCATTCTCAGATACAATGTGGATCCTCAAGCTTCTGCGTATAGACAGGCATCATGGACGTCGATATCTGCGGTCCTTCGATACCGACCATCCTTGGTATTGCTTCAGAGCAAGTTCACTCCTCTTCCACTGGTTGGTCACCCGTGTATGTACAAGACAATCTCGGAGTCATGTCTGTTGGATTCATGCTTCCTTCCTCCCGTGACGCTGTGATGTGGCGAGGACCCAAGAAGAACGGACTGATATCACAATTTCTCAAAGATGTCGATTGGGGTGATCTTGACTATTTGGTAGTCGATACGCCACCAGGAACGTCCGACGAGCATCTGAGCATCGTACAGTTCTTGAAAGAAAGTGGTATAGATGGCGCTGTCCTCATAACCACACCACAAGAGGTCGCGTTACAGGACGTACATCGGGAGATTGATTTTTGCAAGAAGGTTGGCATTCGAATATTGGGCATTGTGGAAAATATGTCTGGTTTTGTGTGCCCGTCTTGTAAGACGGAATCACAGATATTCAAGCCAAGCACAGGCGGGGCGAAAAGACTGGCAGAGGAAACTGGCATCGAGCTTCTGGGTGCTGTACCATTGGACCCAAGGATAGGAAAGAGCGCAGATTATGGAGTCAGCTTCTTGGATGAATATCCTGACAGCCCTGCTACTACAGCATATCTAGATATCATCGGGCGTGAGTTGCTAGTCACACTTTCCATTTCAGTCGTATACTGACCACTGTCAAATAGGCATCAAGGAAATTTTAGGCGACAATTGAATTTTCAGAATCCTACTTGCAATTCCTGGATAGGATAGGATAGGATATGAATTATACTGGCGAGGTCCGATTCCCGAACAACCAGTTTACCATGTACTGTACAATATTACATGATGTTGTACAATAATGGAACACACATATCTAATACAGGGGGGCGATTATGATCATCCATGTCCTGGTTATTGAGGGGAAAAGCGGAAAAAAACCCCTCCCATGGTATCATGAATTACACGGTCTTCCCTGCCTCAATATGCATGCAGTGTGTCACTCCAGCCGATATATTTCAACTGCATAGAATACTTCCAACACCTCATGCACATACTTTGCCAGCAACCCCACAACCCTCTTATCTGCCAGTAACTCCCTAAAGAGCTCCCATCCATCCCCATAGTGCCTTGCAAAATGGGGTATCTCCTGTATTACCCTTTGCATAAAGGCTTTCCTCAGCTGTATGACCTTGCAGCTGTTGCTGCATTCAAACATAACATGTGCCCCATCTTCCACTTTTTCCCTACACATTCTACACAGTCTTTTATCATGCTGCACCATTGGTTTGTTCCTCTCTGCCCACCTTAATCTCTCCACTGCTAATTTGTGGTTGCTTGTTACCATATCAATCAAGGATCTTCTATGTTCACCTATTGGAATCCTCAAGTAGTGTCTAAAAGCCATGGTCTTTATAACCATTTTTTTTGTCTTCTTGTCATACTCTCTTCTATCTCTCAGCACATCCCTTGTCTTGTTTGATGTGTCCACCTTTTCTTGAATGTCTTTCTCCATTGATTTCTTTACCCTCTCCATTACCCCATCAATGTGTTGCACAGTCAAGTCCTTGAATCTTGGTATATTCCATACCACCCTGTGAGGTAGCCTGTCTAACACTTGTACCATTTCCATAAAGACTGAGTTTTTCCCCTGCTCTGCTAGTTCATATGCTTGTCTGCATGCCTTCCATGCTAAGTGGTCTCTCTTCAACTGCACCAAGTACTTCAGATTCTTCAGGAACAGAATAATTCTTCGATATCGAATTGGCCATAGGCCTGTTTCAGAGAATAATAGTGCCACCATTGATTTATCGTTCAGTCCCAACATCCTCCTAATGAAGTAATGCTGTACACTCTCTAATTGCTTTCTTCTTACATCATAAATGTCCACTATCACTTCTGCTCCATTTTTCAAATAGGGATCAACCCTGCCCATGTACAGCAACCATAAGTCCCATATTGGAATATTTTTCCCCACAAACACCTTTGCATGTAGTACTGCTCCTGCAGTCTTTTTTGCTTTCTCAGCACTCTCCTTGTACTGCTGCTGATACATGTCAACTCCTGTTGTCTGGTGCCAGATTCCCATGTACTTCATCTCTTTCTTCTTTTTCAACCTTTTGCCATACAGAGTAAATGGCAAGCCCTCTGTCTCCTCCTTTCCATACACTGCATAAACACACTTTGGAACTGACGCAATAAATCCAGTCTGTGCAGAATATTCTCCAAATTGGTTGAGTTTGGATTGGAAGCTTGTAGGGCACATTGTAGTCATCAATACATCATCTGCCTGTTCTGTATGGTTGACCACTTTGTCATATAATACCACATCCCCTGGGTGCTCACTAAGTCTGAAGTCTGCAATTGCTAGATTGAATAGCATAGGTGTTCCTGGGTCCCCAGTCCAAGCTCCAATATTTGAAGTAAATGCCTCTGAGAAGGAATCTGCCACCTGAACCACATTTCCCAACTTTTGGTACATCAGCCGCAGCCAATCAATCAGTGGTCCCCTGATGCCCATTTTATTCAGCTTCATCCACATCATTGGTCTATTTGTTAGTGGGAAGGCATGCGTCCAATCCATGTATGCAACATATAATGGCTTTCCTATTGCCTTAGCTGTGTCAACCATGGTCTTGAGAATAAATGGATTATTTGTAGTTCGATAACCCGGCCGAAACCCATTCTGGGTTGATGGCAGTAAATCCTGGTGCTCTGCATATTCCCTCAACCTTCTGTCAATAATTAATGTGAGCATTTTCAGAAAGCAACACTCTAGCACCACCAGTCTATAGCTTGAAGGGTCATCTGCCTCCTTCCCCCGTTTCAGTATGCCCACTACCAATGCAACTAGCCATGCCGATGGAGCAGTCCTGTTCTCTATACAGTGGTTCAACAACTTCACACAATTCTCATTTGGGATCTTCATAATCAGTTTATAATCCACCTGGTCCACACCTACAGAGCTGTCTAGGTTCTTCATTGCAATATGTGCCTTTGCTTCCTCAATCTCCTCCTCCTGTATTGCACGGCTAAAGAATTTCTGCTCAGTTGTATCCACATTTTTTTCTGGTATCATTGCTTCCCATTGCTTCCTGTCATAAAGTACGCAGCCCCTATCATTTTCCTTTTCTCACCGTCTCGACGCCTTTACTTGTACGATACATCATCCCATCACTGTCAAACCCCCATCGATTACTGATCCATCGATTACTGATCCACCTGACCCATCTTCTCCTTCTATTGGCTTCCGCCACCTTCCTTGTTCCTAAACTGTACAGTATTACATCGTTGTTTCTCGCAGACCGGATTATGTATATATAGCCAACCCTCCACAGCCTGGTCCCTTATCTTGACCTCTCTGTCATTATCTGGGACCAGGTATGTGCTTACTTATTATTACCTATGACTACGATACTCAATATATCTCTGTCATTATCTGGGACCAGCCTGCCGCCGTTCTGCTTAGTCGCTCCGCTTGTTGCCTTGTCCAGTTGCTCCGCCTCACCGTTCTGCTTAGTCGCTCCGCTTTCCCGCTCCGTTAGTCACTCCGCCTCTGCCGCTTCGTGACATTAGGTCAAGATCCATTACTGCACTGACAGCCTACCGATAAGGTTGTCCTTGCAGGGTCTATAGACACCACGTCTTCCCCAGTTCCACCCGACTCTGAAACACCTGTTGCCAGTATAGACTGCTCCGCACTCCCGCACGCACTTGACCCCAGAGACCAAGCTCACACCCATAACAACGACGATACTTGGCGCGATTGCCAGTCTCAACCTTGCCCTAACGCCCTTTCGAACTCAATCCAAGAGCCACTCACTGTGAGCAATATAACCTTCCTGCCGATTCCCCAGCCCCGATTGCCTACTCCCATCATGTCGACTCCTATCCCGCCTGCCCCAAACACCTCTGCGGAGGATCTCATGGCTCAGCTCATCAGACAAGTAGCTAACCTTGCTACAGCTATGGAGGAACGCTCATCCTCTAAGTCAAGCATGAACAAACCCGAGGTTTTCAAGGGTAAAGATGGCGCTGAAGCCCGTCGCTTCATGGCTCAGTTCCAGAATTGGGCGTCAGAACAACCGGATCTCGCCAAAAGCCAAGTAAAACTCATCAAGTCTGCCTTGGGCTTCTTCACAGAAAGTGCCGGAGATTGGGCAACTCCCCATCTGCTACATTTCAATGCGGAAAATCCCCCTTTCGGAGGAAATTGGGAGGCGTTTCTGAAGGAATTTAGCCAACGGTTTGAACCAATGGACCCAGGTATGGAAGCCCGTAGCGAGATCAAGAATCTCAGGCAAAGTAAAGGACAGACAGTTGCGGAATTCGCTCAGAAGTTCAAGGATATCGGAGATCGGACTGAAATGTCTGATATTGACTTGCGGGAACGTTTCTTCACTGCATTACTCCCAGAGATCCGACAACACCTCATCACCGTAAACATTGCCCAAGGAATTGCTCCGACTCTGAAGGAGGCAATCAAACGGGCCATATCGGTGGATGTCTACCTGCACGATCCCACCATGACTGGCCGGAACTCTGGATACCCTCCCACGCATACCGCTCATACTACCCCTGCTGACCCCCACGCTATGGACATTGATGCAACCCACACCAGTAATGGGAATACTAGGGAAGCATTCCTAGCTCGCATGCGAGGACGATGCTTCGGCTGCGGTGCCCAAGGTCATGTCAAGCAAAACTGCCCACACCGAGAAACCACCTGCCGCTACTGTGGACGTCGAGGACATCTGGAAGCAGTCTGCCAAGACAAATTCATGGGACTCGGACGAGACCGAGGCCGACGCCAGCAACCTCGACGCCAACAGATATCCGCTACGGGACCCGCGCCATTCTCCCTATTCCCAAACGAATCCGTCCAAATCGCGTCCTCGACCCCAACATCTGCTTCTGCACCCGTAGCTGCTGCTCCGAGCCCCCCTAACCAGGACTTTTCCAATCAGATTGGTCAAATAAGGGAATTACTTGATCGTGCTAACGCTATGTCCTCCTCGTCCTCTGGCTTTCAACAGGGTTTTTAAAGAGGGTACCCGCTTCGGCTGCACCGAGAGTACCCCGTAATCAGTTTGTTATGTTCGCTACTTCCTCGTATGACTCGCACCCATCATGTACAATATCGTCGATCCGGGAATTAAACTCTACTTCCCCACATTTCCGAATTCATGCGAGACTAAGAGGAAGGAATCACAGTATAACAACTGCAGCCATGGTAGACTGTGGAGCTACCGCCCTGTTTTTAAACCAAGACTTCGTCACCCGGAACCATGTAAGATGTGCACCCCTCCATAAACCAATCGACGTTTTTAATATCGATGGAACACCTAACCGAGCTGGACGGATAACCCATTTTGCACATCTAGCACTCACAGTGGATAATCAAGAGCGATGGATGGACTTTCTGATCACCAACCTAGGAGGTGAAGACATCATCCTTGGACTCCCCTGGCTACGGAAGGTAAATCCGGAGATTGATTGGGAGAAAGGACGACTTTCAGTAAAGCCTCCTCGAGTAACGATAGAAGAAGTCCCAGACGAGGAGATCTTGTACTCTCATCTAGCCGCCACTCACACAGAAACCCCGATCCTCGAACTCCCGGAACTGGAACCTCCCGCAGAAAACCCCCACATTGAGGTGCCACTAGAAGTGACCCTTGAACCGAGTGAATCAGCAGCGGTGGAAGAACCACCAATACACCGAATTCGAGCCAATCATAAAACTCGCCGGGCATGGGTAAAAGCAGGAATTCTAGAGGAACAGACGGAGGAAGTCTGGTGCGCCGCAGGATTCACTTACTCCCAGCAGCTAGCAGAGGAAGCCAACCGAGACAAACCCGTTAAAACCTTCGAAGAAATGGTCCCTGAGCAGTATCGTGATTTCAAGAAGGTTTTCTCAGAATCCGCCTCCGAACAATTACCTGCCCACCAACCTTGGGACCATGCGATTGATCTCGTACCTGGAGCACCGGCAACCATGCGTACCAAGATTTATCCCATGTCCCTAAACGAGCAGGAGGAGTTGGATCGTTTCCTAGAAGAAAACCTACGGAAAGGCTATATCGTCCCCTCAAAATCACCAATCTCATCACCAGTCTTCTTCGTAAAGAAGAAGGATGGGAAACTCCGTTTCGTACAAGACTACCGGAAACTGAACGAGTACACTGTGAAGAACCGATACCCTCTCCCATTAGTTGCTGACATCATTAGTCGACTTCAGGGAGCCAGATACTTCACGAAGTTTGATGTCCGCTGGGGTTACAATAACATACGGATTAAGAAGGGGCATGAATGGAAAGGCGCGTTCGCAACAACCCGAGGCTTGGTCGAGCCTAAGGTCATGTTCTTTGGTCTCACAAATTCCCCTGCCACGTTCCAAGCACTTATGAATGCTATATTTGCTGATCTCATTGCAGCCGGCAAGGTGGCAGTCTACCTAGATGACATCCTTATCTTCAGTAACGATCTCGAGGAACACCGACGAATGGTACGGGAAGTATTAACCCGGTTAGAAAAGCACGACCTCTACCTACGACCAGAAAAATGCGAATTTGAACAACAACAGATTGAATACCTCGGACTCATCATCTCAGAAGGGGAGGTGAGAATGGATCCGGTAAAAGTAGCGGCTGTTCGCGACTGGCCAGTCCCTACTAATCTTCGGGAACTACGAGGGTTCTTGGGATTTGCAAACTTCTACCGACGCTTTATCCGGAATTTTGCCAAAATAGCACGACCTCTGAACGACCTGACGAAGAAAGACACCAGCTTTACCTGGACCGACACTCGACAAAAAGCATTTGATACCCTTCGAGAAGCCTTCATCTCCGCACCGATCCTTGCTCTATGGACACCAGACAGGCCTACTCGAATTAAGGTAGACGCATCAGGCTTTGCCACGGGAGGCGCCCTTATGCAGAAGCAAGACAATGGCCAATGGCATCCGGTAGCCTTCAGATCGGCATCCATGCAGCCAGCGGAACGGAACTACGAAATCTACGATCGAGAAATGCTTGCTATCATTGAAGCACTGAAGGATTGGAGGAACTTTCTAGAAGGACTCCCTCAACCATTCGACATCATTACGGACCATTCGAACCTCGAATTCTGGCGCACTGCACAAGACCTCACCCGCCGACAAGCCCGATGGGCCCTCTATCTGTCACGGTTTGACTTTCATATGATCCACCGCCCTGGTAGAGTAAACACCCAAGCTGATGCTCTCTCCCGCATGGCAGTTCATCATGTATCGGACAGCGATGATAACCGACAACAGACAGTCCTTAAACCTGGCCACTTCGTAAAAATTGCAGCTTCGATCCTACAGAACCCCTTAGAGGATCGTATCCGGAAAGCCTCAGAACGGGAGGCACAGGTATTGGAGGGTCTCAAAACAGTCAAAGAGCACGGACTACAGCGCTTGGCCAATGGGATAGCCGAATGGGAAGAAGACAATGGGTTGGTCTACTACCGAGGTCGAGTATACGTACCAGCAAACGACGACCTACGCACTGAGGTACTCCGTCAATGGCACGACCATCCAACTGCAGGACACCCCGGACTACACGGGACACTCGACTTGGTCAGTACCCATTTCTGGTGGCCTACGTTGCGCTCTTTTGTGGAAAAATACGTTGAGGGATGCGAGGTTTGTGCCCGTAAGAAGATCCAGCGACACCCACGGGCCGTAACTCAACCATTAGATGTACCATCCGGTCTATGGGAAGAGGTAGGGGTTGACCTGATAACACAGCTACCTAACTCCCAAGGCTACGATGCTGTCTTGGTTTGCACAGACCTATATGGAAAACAAATTCACGCCATTCCTTGCACCAGCTCCATCACAGCCGAAGGCGTTGCCGATATTTACTACCGAGAGATCTTCCGTCTCCATGGTCTTCCTCTTCACTTTAAATCCGACCGCGGACCCCAGTTTGCAGCTAAACTCATGCGATCCCTTCTCGCTAGGCTAGGAATTAAATCAGATCTAACCTCCGGATACCGTCCTCAGTCTAATGGCCAAACCAAACGAGCAAATCAAGAAGTAGAGAAATACATCCGCCTCTATGTAGGACGACGACAAGACGACTGGGCAGAGCACCTTCCCACGGCGGAGTTTGTGATTAACTCACGGACTCATTCTGCGCTAGGCATGTCCCCGTTCGAGCTAACCTACGGCTATCTTCCCCTGTTCAACATCCCAGTGGGCCAACGCAGCGGTATTCCAGCTGTGGATGACCGTATACGGATTCTCCGAGAAGCGCGACAGGATGCCGGAGCTGCCTTACACCTAGGAAAGAAACAACAGAAGGAGGGATACGAACGCGGGAAGCGGAAAGCTCATCAATTTAAAGTTGGAGACCTAGTCTGGCTCAGTGCAGAGGACATTAACCTTCAACTTTCCAGTGAAAAGTTAGGAGATCGACAGCTTGGCCCTTATCGCATTCTGGAGAAAATTGGCCCTTTAGACTACCGCCTTGACCTTCCCCTATCCCTAGATCGCCTCCATCCCGTCTTCCATGTCGATAAACTATACCCCTGGAAAGGTAACTCCATTAATGGCGAAATACCAACACCACCAGAGCCGGTATACTTAGAGGATGAAGATGAACCGGAATACGAAGTAGAGGAGATCTTAACAGCCGGGTTCGATGGAAGAAGTTGGAATATTTGGTTAAGTGGAAAGGTTACGACGCAGGGCACAACTCTTGGGAACCCGCAGCCAACCTCAGCCGAGCACCAAAAATTGTTCGGGCCTTTCATAAAAAACACCCAACAGCGGCAAAGCCTTGACCATCGAGGGCAATGGTCATAAGGAGGGGGGTAATGTCATAAAGTACGCAGCCCCTATCATTTTCCTTTTCTCACCGTCTCGACGCCTTTACTTGTACGATACATCATCCCATCACTGTCAAACCCCCATCGATTACTGATCCACCTGACCCATCTTCTCCTTCTATTGGCTTCCGCCACCTTCCTTGTTCCTAAACTGTACAGTATTACATCGTTGTTTCTCGCAGACCGGATTATGTATATATAGCCAACCCTCCACAGCCTGGTCCCTTATCTTGACCTCTCTGTCATTATCTGGGACCAGGTATGTGCTTACTTATTATTACCTATGACTACGATACTCAATATATCTCTGTCATTATCTGGGACCAGCCTGCCGCCGTTCTGCTTAGTCGCTCCGCTTGTTGCCTTGTCCAGTTGCTCCGCCTCACCGTTCTGCTTAGTCGCTCCGCTTTCCCGCTCCGTTAGTCACTCCGCCTCTGCCGCTTCGTGACACTTCCACAGTGCCAGATACTTTGCATCTAAATTTGGTGGGATAATGACTGGGCTCTGCATGCGTGACCGGAATTCCCTAAGCAACTGTTCCATGGTCACTTCCATTTCCTTTGCTTTGCCATCCATCCAGTTGATATATAAGGACCAGAACTGTGCAATAGTTTTGCAGTTTTGTAACTTCTTTAGGTTATCCTCCTGAATTTTTGCAACTTTTGACCTTCCTCTGTGTGATACTTCACCCTGTCTCACATCTTCAACCCCTGCTTTTCTCTCCCCCCCTACATCTCTGGGTAGAGCATTTGAGACCTTGTCCCCTTCTAGTGGTACTAGGCAGGAGGTGTTACACTTCCATGGTACCTCTTTGAGTGGCCTATAATTGCCTGGCAAATCCATTGTAGCACCCTTCTTGGCTAAATTATCTGCCTCATCATTATTCTGGTTTCCACTGTGGCCTTTGACCCATACAAATCTGGTTGAAGCTGCTCTCTCTTTAAGTAGAAGTGCGATGTCCTTGAGTATATCGCCATTTGGTATATTCCACCCCGTGGCCAAGTGGCGGCCAGCCCAGTAGCAGCATTGCCTAATAATATACTCTGAGTCTGTGTATATTATCAGTGGCCTCTTTGGATCCATTTCAAATAGGACTAAGTACACTGAATATGACTCTGCCCTATTATTTGTTTGTCTTCCAGGTCCTGGTACTCGCACACTTTGATTCCTCCTTGAGTTCAGGCCATAACATATTCCAGCACCAGCTTGTGCAGAATCAGTTCCCCCACCCAGACATGACCCATCTGTATATACTGTGACTGGATCGTTGGCATAGTAGAAATCCCCATAGTATTGTTTCAATGCCTCTTCTTCCGATAGAGCACTTGCCAGAATTTTGTTATAAAGTATATCTGTAGGTTCATGTAGAGGCTGTATTTTGAATGTCATTTTCCCCTGCCCCTTCACTGCACTGGCCTTGGGTGTGAGTGACAACTCCACTGCCATTGAGAGCATAGAATGATCTGACCACCTATCTTCCTCCTGCTTTGGATTACCATGTACTCTCATATGCTTTACTGCATTCACCATGTCATTTGACACTACACAGTAGTCAACCACAGCCTTCCCATTGTGCTGATGTGATGTGTAGGCACCCGGTTTGTTGACCTCCAGCGCAGTCCCATTTATCACTGACATATGTTCCTGAGAACATACCTGCATGAAAGCCCGACCCCGTGCATTCTCTATGGCATCACTTGATACTCTTGGTCTGTGTGTATATATCGGAATGTTAGACCCAATCCGACCATTCAAGTCCATCATCACTATCACAGGTTTATTTGACAACCGACACAGCCTGATAATAGTCCAGAGGTTCTCCTCTGGGGCAATTTCCGAAAATAATACGATTTAGATGTGTGGAGATTCCTCTCATGTATCCATACTGTCATTTGTATTTTGTACTCCTTAGCTAATCTAAATTTAACGAAAATCGTCGCTTTTTACTGAAACCCCCCAGACAAACCTGTACAGAGTGTACAGGACGTCTCTCAAATGTTCTTCATTCAATTAAAAATCTCCGCCGCGAAGTAGAGGCTTCTCCACTTTTTGGCTGCTCGTCAGTCGCAGCCTCGGCCAGCGCCTGCTCAAGAGATTGTACAGAAAGCTTTTTCACTACAGGAGCTTTTTTTTCTTTAGGTGAATGAGTAGGAGAATGCAGCTCATTCCCGCCAGATCTGCTAGGCTCAGGAGAAGCGTCCAATGCGCTCTGAGATGACAGCAATTTTAGTATCAATTGAAACAGTAAAAATGTTAGTACCTGTGAATGCGAGCGAGATGCCGTGAGATTTGGCGTAGGATTTTGGCTACTGGACGTCGGCTGAAATGAAATCTATAACTGAGTATCCCGGACAAATTCCGTAGCTACAATAGGTTCACCTTTTGACCGTCACCGACGAAGAATTTGCCTTCTTTTCTCTCTCGCTTCCTAACCTTTTCATCCCAGGCGTCTTCGTCAGCTTCGTTGATGCCAAATTCCCGAGGCATCTCCGACGCGGGAGCATCAGCTTCTGTGGTCTGTCTATCCACAATATACCTGCCAATTGGAGCGAGATCTGCCAGTCCACCAGCTAATCCCTCACCACTCTCATAGATAGACACTGTAGATAGAGTGCGCAATAGCCTACGAGTAACCTCACCACCCGCTATCGAGCCGGTTCGAGAACGGGCAGGAAGAACGTATCCTTCGCCACGAGAAGGGAATGCAACACTAGATGATACGGTTGAACTCTCACTGTAAGAAGGTATATGCTGCGAAGAGGGGAACGGTGTGTTGAATGTCGATCCTTGCCTTGGTGCTTGCATGATACTTGATCTCCTTGCGTAAGTCACTACTGGATCTGTAGGTGTGACAGGAGCGGACCAACGATTGTTCTGTGATGATGGGGGAGGTGGAAGATAACTGTCTTCCGTGGCCAATTTCGCAGCTTCTGGTTCCAGTTCGTCAGGCTCCTCAGTCAAAGTCGTAGGCTGCCCCTCCGAAGCGGCCTCTTCGACAATTATTTCGGCTTCCGGATGTTCCGGATGTTCGTGGACTCCACTTACTCGCTTTTCGACATCTGTTCCTCGACTGCCGCTTACTGTTCGTATTGGCATTCCCGATAGATCGTTGACACCGCGGACCTCCTGACGATATTCTTGTATTTCTTTCCATAAGGCATTTCGAAAATCATCCATTGTTTCCAGAGTCTCAATATATCGCCACGCGTCGAAAGGTTGTTTGCATTCAGGTTCATCGGTGACGTCATGATAAGAGGCCAGCCAGGGATGTTCAAGAGCCTCGAAAACCGTGATTCGTTCGTCAGGATCGAAGCTAAGCATTCGTTTCAAAAGGTCAAGGGCTGTCGCACTGCCTGAGTTCTCGCAGGATAAACAGTTGATCTGTGCGTACCTTGAATGTCAGCGTGGGGGATGACCTTTTTCAACGGCACCATCCTCTTCAACGGAAGCGACCTCACGTACGCCTGAGCCTTCAGACACGTCAGAAATCTTGTTGATTGTTAATTCCTTGCAAAGCTCTATACCTTCTCACTGCCGATCTTTTTTATCACGGCATCTTCAGGCGTACCTGCACAGTCTCCCATCGAAGATAGATTCTAACTCAGAGGAAGCAATGTTACTTACCGAGCACATTGAGAATCTTATTGAGTTGGTCAACTGCGCATAATGAGTGTCAACATTAGCTTGACATGTGTGAAATCTCTGACCATAGCTAAAATTATACTAGTCAGGAAAACAAAATCGTCAGAACCGCTGTGCTCACTCCTTTCCCTTGAATAATGGTTTACCCATTAAAAGTTCGGCAAAAATGCAACCAATTGACCAGACGTCGACTGTCGAAGTAGGATCAGCTCTACAAAGCTCTGAGTTGCAACATCGAATACATACTGGCAGTATTATAACGTCTACAAAACTTGTATCAGAACGTGATCGAAATAAACATTTGGGAACAGACCTGAAAGCTAACATAATCTCTGGTGCACGATACCACCTCGTTGCAACATATTCAGTGAGGTGGCTAGCATTCTCATCCGGCTCAGCGTCGAATCCTCTGCTGAGACCAAAATCACATATCTTCAGCTCACAGTCGGCATTCACCAGCAGATTTCCAGGCTTGAGATCTCGATGTATGACATGCGCCGAATGTACATATTTCATACCTAAGTGATGATGACTATCGATGAATGACAAGGAGACAACAAACTCCTTACCTCGAAGGATTTGATACAGGAAATAC
This sequence comes from Lentinula edodes, assembly GCF_021015755.1. Taxonomy (NCBI): domain Eukaryota; kingdom Fungi; phylum Basidiomycota; class Agaricomycetes; order Agaricales; family Omphalotaceae; genus Lentinula; species Lentinula edodes. Next base: position 801,577 of record NW_025764311.1, read on the forward strand.
TGAACGTGCTCACTGGTCAAGTGTTGTCCGGACTTGATTATTTGATGAAGGTCAGCTGCAGCAATCTTTCAGACTTCACAGTTGCATCGCCACGGCCCATACATAACACAAACCTTCCATAGGCTAAATAAAGAAACATGGAGGAGATACACTTCAGTCGATAATCATCTTGGACGAAGGAGTCTGCACACCTCCATGAAAATATAGCTGAAATGACCATGAGTACAGAAACCGATGAAAGTAAAGACCCGACATACATTTCATCAAAGTCAGGGGAAATCGCGTCAACATCGATGAGACCGGTTATGTTTTCATGACTTGCAAAATGCCGAAGTAACACGATTTCCCTCAAAGCTCGTTTGGCAAGTTGGACTTTTTCGAAAACTCTCGTAACGAGCTGGGAGTTTTTGATTAGGATGATGGAGGCCATAATAAGAATTGGGATGAAAAAGGAGCGTACTTTAATAGCCACCGTTTCCCCAGAGATTTCGTCTGCTGCTGAACTGTATGGACAGATCGGATTAGTCCATAGAGATATTACAATGTGCTAATGATCAACGCACATAACCACACCATAAGCACCAGAGCCCATTTCCCGCACCAGCTTCCATCTCTTCTCAACATGGAACGTCTTCCCAAAGGATGATTGAAGAGTGTGGTAGCCTCTGCCAAAATTAGAAACTACGAGGACGTAGCAAGCATTACATGTTGGTCGCACCTGCGTCGAAGGCTTTGATCAGCGAAAGAGTTGGATGGCCGCCGTACTCTTGATCTCCCTCTGTCAATGTTCCATGAAGGAGAAGGCTGGGGAGAAGATGACTTGGTATCATGTTCCTTCGATTGATCATGCTTTACGCGACGACGCTCGCTGGATGCGCTCCGCTTCAAAGATTCGCGTTCAGACATGTCGTCTGGAAAGCCCAAGAGCAAGTGAAAGTGAGAAACGAGATTTCGAACAATTCGATGTGGCTCACGACTGTGTCAATGCTTTTCAAGAAATTATAAGCCAATAATAGCCCACCAGCGTGGCGTCTATTCTCTACAGCACTTTTGACTTGTTCTGATTCCGGTTTTATTGGCACACCTTTGAGATTATTGAGAGATGCGAATGGTAAATGACAGAGAAGAGATAAGAGTGTTTTCAGTGGGCAAAGTCAAGTCATTACACAGAGATTCGGACAATTGCCTCCGTATGTCCACAAGCGAGATCTACGCTTGCGTAAATGGCCAGGCTCAATCCTCACCAAAAAGTGGTTACATAAAACCTGAGGCTTTAAAATTATCCGTGTAAACACTACAACTTCCTACTAATCTCTACGAATGCATAGTAGCATAGATACATTAAGCCGATCCCGACCCCGCACCGGGCTCAGGCTGTGTCCGTGGTGGTCCCCCATTCGCAATACCCTCAACCGACGACTCAACTGCGGTCGACTCCGAGAATATATCCAGAAACCCAGAAACTCTGGCTTTATTTGGTGCCTTCTTCGTAACATAATCACGCAATCCTGCTTTCAAACTTGGTTGCTTGTCGACCAGCTCCCGGAGTTGATCTTTGGGTAGCTGCAACAAGGCACCGAAGCTTGCAGGTGCAATCACTTTAGCGCAGTGAATAAACCCCTCCCATAACAGCGGATTGGTCCATATTTTTTTCGTGATGAGTCGTGATAACAATGTTGTTGATACGAACCCGACGAGAGACTTGTACGTCGTAACAGCTTGAATAACCTGTAGAATCGCAATTATCATCGCCATCTAGAGAGAGCAGCAACAATTTGGAGCTTACCGTACGCAGGAAGAGTACCGGTAGCACCGGCTCATCCATGATTTGTTGCATCACGACGGCAAGAATCTCTGAGCGGAAAACATCGGTCATAGAAAAACATATTCCAATAGCTATATCGAATGGTGAGCATGGTGACTGAACCCATTACAGTCGGTTTTACCTTCTTTAGCACTCTTGATACCAATCTCCTTCTCTGAATCGTGCAACAAAACCATCAACTCTGCGGGTGTAAGCAGTTCGCTTTGTCGGACCCGAGGCATATTCGACGTAACACTGCCAAAGGTCTGCGGAGGGGTGGTAACTACAGAACTGAAGACAGAGCGAACCAGAGTCTTGGATTCTAGCTTTCCGTCGAGTATTGAGACGATGCGGGGTAAGTGGCGTACAATATCGGGCTACGAAAGATAGATCCAATCATTGAACGAACTTCAAAGACTACTATGTTCATACCTTGTCCATTTCGGCAATGATAGGAATTAGGAAGCGTGCATCGAGGTCTCGTTCATTGATCAAACCCTTTACCAGCGCAACAAGCTGAGGACTCGGCCTGCCGTGTTCAGTGAATATACTAAGAATACGTAGAGCAAGTGACTCGGCGCCAGGCGGACATGTTCGCATCAATGTAAGAAGTTTTCCATGGCTTGATCCCAATGAACGAACTAATGCTGTGATGAGGCTCTGAATAGCTTCCTGTACGGTGATATCCATTTGTCCGTATGCAGCGAACAGACTAACAAAGGCATTAGATCTCCGCTTGGCATGCACAGTTCAACAGCTTACTCGTCGAGAAGATCGGGAACTTTCACCGACAGTGCAAATAGAAGTTCGACGTGCTGTAGAACATGACTCTTCTCTGCTGGTAGTTCAATTCTTTCGGGGAGGTAAGGTGTCTGAAGAAGATCTTCCGGAGGCAGTTGACCGTCCTCCATGTTTTCGTCTTCACCTTCCTCCAACTCATCTGTTACCATTGTCGTCTTTTTCTTTTCGGTTGTACTGCCTTCTTCAGCGACAGTAGGAGCCGAGTCTCCATTCACATTGAATTCGGTACTGTCACCATTTGACTCTGATATAGCTTCCTGTATAGGCTCACGTTGTAGTTTACGCAGAATTTGTAGAGCAAACTCGCGGATCATGCTATCCATAGGTTGATGATTGGGAACCCATAGTTTCACAGTATTGATAGCTGCCCCGCGAATCTTCTTTTCAGGATGAGTTGTAAGCTCGAGGAGCACATTGAGAGCGTCGGCTCGCATCAGAGGACGTTGCATGACGAACCCTCTAAGGGTAGAGAATCCAATTTGCATTTTATCCGGGCTAGTGTAACGTCAAATGGAGCCATGAGACGAAGATGTTGAATAAGCTTTACCTTTCGTTATCCACACAAAGTTCGCGAAGAAGGGATACAACATCAGCCGGTAAGGAGGGAAGGTCGAGCAGAAAGCGCGCAAACGTGCGATCCTTCCCATCTAGATGTGTCTGGTATGAAGCTACTATCTGGCCAAGCCATATATCGTAGTTTGGTCGCTATTGGAGGAATGCGTTCCAGTGACAAAACAGAAAACGAATGATTCTCCTTACCCATTTTGGATTCCGTTCCAGCCGTATTTGATCATTATACCATTCTTCATTCATCCATGTAGTGGCAAGACGGATCCTAAGGAATTCGTGTTACACCCTTGCACAAAAAATGAGAATACAATACCTACCGCCCCGGAAAGTCTGACATGATATAATCGCACAAGATTCGTCTCAATCTGTCTTGTCTTTCATAGAAGGGCGTTGATTTATCCTCCTCATTGTCCATCGGAGTATCTTCCCCATCGTTAGAAAGATCAAGCTCAGGAGGCTCCGCCACACGCGTGAACATCCTTACTACGAGCAGCATCCACATATCCATTGGCCCTCCGATTGTCACATCTGAGTCAGTACTGACATTTGTACTCGATTGCATCTCCGCCGCCCCTTCATGTATTCTTGTGATTGACTTGGAGATCAGATCGATACGGTCATCAATGTTGACCATATCTTTTGGTGGAGGGAGTTTGAATTCAGAGAGTGAAAGGTTTATGGGCTGCTCTTCGGTGCCAGGTGCAGAGTCTAACTGTCGCGCGGTTTTTAACGAAGGCACTGGACCGGAAAGCTTTGCAGGAATCAGTTTGTAGTTCCAACATAGACACGAAAAAAAACACCTCTTCGTTGAGCCGATCTGGCTCGTATTCAAGTTCATCCTGGTCAATATCCATTTGCAGTGGATCGACAGGCTCCTCTTTAATTGGAGGTGCGGGTGTAGTGGTAGAAGGTTCTATAGTCGGCGGTCGAGCTATGTCTTTACCCACGGACTTGATATCAGACACAGCTGGTACTGTTGGTGCTGCGACTGGTACAGAGCCGGAAGCCGTAGCGGCAGGCGCCGGGGGCACAGAGGTGGAAACAGTACCAATTCCCAACCTCTGTCTGTAGACTTGAACGAGTGAAACTAAAGCAGGTTCAGTGAATGCTTCAAGATTAGCTACGATCAAATCCGTTATGAGGGTCGCAGGAAGGGTTGAAAAGTCGAAGGATGCTAATAAAGATAGGGATGGGTCTGGAGCAGGAGGCTCGGCTTCTAGTTTGACGCGTTTAACATCAGTGCGGTCGGCTTCAGTAGTAGGTCGCTTTCTGGTGTCAATAACACCAGCAGCGACAGCAGCCCTTTTCTTCTTTTCCTCGGAAGCAGCTAATTCCATCCGAGATGCCTGAGTTGCCAAAGCCTCATTAATCTGGGGTATAAACTGACTTGCACTAGGAAGGCTGGAAGGCGACATCAAAACGGGGTATAGGCTGAAAGTGAAGTGTGCTCGTACCGCAATATATGTGTCAATAAGATGCGGACGGCCTTTTCAGCACTCTTGATGGTAGACGCTGAGAGGCCGTTGAAGGCTGCGGGTGTCCACTGTTTCAAAGCGGCCACTACAAGATGCATCATGTTCGGTCGCGTCTTAACTAATGTAGGCCAGCTGTTGAGTAGCGCTGATAATAAATCGACATTTCTAGAAATTTGGGTCAAACACTGACTCTGTGATACTTCGAGTCTCATTACTCACTGGGTGGAATACAGTATCTCAATGACAGTTTTTAAAAGCAACTGGCCCTCCGCTTCCAGCTGAGTTACTGAAATAAATGGATGGTTTGCTGGGCAGAACGATAGGTTCGGGTCGTTCTTATTCTGGAGCTAAATTCGGGGGAAGATATGTAAGAAGCTGTTTGGACAAAAATGTAACGTTTGCGCACCCTAGGATCTGAGACTCCTTGAGGAACCTGCACGAGAATAACCCGCTGCATGAATTTGAGTGCGGAGATTTTGACACCCAAGTTGACACCGGGCAGACCAACGAAACCAAGTATTTTGGATTTGCAGCTTGACAATAGATTCCAAGCAGCAGGATTGTTGCGGTTTGCGCACCTGTGGACAACGTATTCAACGGGGGACGCATAGTAAACATAAAACCCCTTACAGGGAACGGAAGAGAAGGGGATAGACAGTAGCCAGGCATTGTGTTACGACCTTCACAGGAGCTGGATTGGGGTCGTCGAGTAGATAGAAAAGGGTTTCTAGGGTCTGAGAGGATACTAATAAACGAGAACCGTGGTTATATTTTGATTGACTGAAGAATAAATATTGTACACGAACGTTGCGTCTTCACATCCAGACTCAACGAAGAACGACATAAACCATAATGAAACAAGTCGATGACCCAGGATTTCAGGAGTGAGTCGCCGGCGTTGACAACTCTTGAGATGAGAATTGGAACCAAAACTCGAATTGGAGCTGGTTGGGCTTCGAGTGACTCTCGTAGCGATGCAAGGAGGTCTGCTTGTTCCTTAGAATTTGGTTCGGTATTCAGAGCAGCCTGTAAAGTTTGAAGAGGGTCGACCGGATTGCTCGCCATCGTCCAACAATATGGTTCCCGACAAACCCTTTACATCAGTGTTGTGGCTGAGTTTCAATTCATCTTTCTCCCTCAACCGACCAACATGGTATTGCATATTCCCTCAATCATCTGCAATTCATCTCTCATATTTCTCTCAGTCTGCTCAACAATCGCAGGGTATCCAAACTCTTCTCGAGGCCGAGAAAGCCGCTGCCAAAATCGTACAGGAAGCTCGCCAGTGTCCGTCTCAAATCATTACCTCACGGACTTAACTCTAAATCTCGACTAGATCGTGTACAGAAACTAAAGGACGCTCGTTCAGAGGCTACAAAGGAGATAGAAGAATACAAGAAGGCTAAAGAGGCCGAGTTCAAGAAGTTCGAGGCATCGGTGCGTCGCGACTGTTTATCACTTCTTCATTTACTTAGATAGCTTACAGCATGCTGGTACAACATCTGAGGCACAGGCTGCGATTGACAAGGATACCGAAGTGAAGCTCCAATCCATCTCGGACTCTTACAATAGCCATAAGAATGAAGTCGTGCAGAAGTTGTTGGACAGAGTTACACAGGTCAAGCCTGAATTACACAAAAACCTCAAGAAAGTTCAATCTTAATACTGCATCATCACTGTATCTCTTCTTCTAATACCTTTATCGCATTGCACGGACCTGTTCTTTTCATGTATTTTTCCACGATTCCAATTCAAGATATGATACTCGTCTTCAATCTCGGCCTTTGTTTGGGTCTTTAATTGGGAGGGAGTCTATTGCCTTAGAATTGTTAGTGAGTTCCTCCATTTATAGCGAACAGTTTCCGCCGTAACAACCCTTCCTTAGCAGCCGCCGTCGTGAGGATCTGTCCATCTGAAATTGAGATTGAGACTCATAATCACCCATTTGTACCGACATTGTGCAAGTCCTTGCAAAGCGGACCTTGTTTGGGAAGACATCCATTGAACCTTTCTGAATTATCCAAGTTTGTCATTAATTCGTCTGGTACTGGAGCAAGCAGACTGCTTTTTGAAGGTCTTCGATTCCGCTATCACATATGTCTTATCTTGGTGCTAATGACTTCGCTTCCGATATTGCTGATATGGACTCAGATTGTAGCGCAGTTGATCTAAAAACAGTAACTAGTGCTACTGACAGTGAAACAAATTTGAACGTAGGCCTGGATAGTAGGGTAAAAGTTGGTCTTGTATGCACAGGGATTATCCTAAGTAACATTGGCAAAAAAACTAACGAGCACGGACATGGATGCAAGGTACGCACAGGCCTGTTAAAAGTTGACCGGGCAAAAAAACCATCGCGGTTCTTGATTCTTGCAAACATCCATCCTCTCCTTTATAATCTGGACGACTTCATCCTCTTCATGCGCTATCAATTTACTGTAAGCAATCGAGTGGCTGTCGTATATGATTATCATCAAGGCATATTCCACGGAAACTGGTGGCAAGAATCTCAACCCGTAGTTGCAATGTTTCCGCAGATCTTGCTCAACATCATGCGTGATCATTGACCATATGAAACGTCCTTTTTCGAAACCCGGAGGTGGTCGAGGAAGGTTATGTTTTCGGTGATATTCGACGCAGTCTTGAATGTTTATACCAAAGGCCCAGTAAAGTTTTTCAGGCTTGACGTAGTCAGGATCTCGTCTCAAACGGACACGGTCGAGTCGATACTTCGCAGGGACCTCTTTCCCGGGAGGTAAGATTAATTTAGCACGCTCCTTGATCTGAGAAAACCTCAGACACTTCGAAGACACAAGGGAGAGTCACTCACCCCGTCGGGCACGTCGTCAGGAGTACGCCGCGGACAGAACATCGTCTCGTAAGTGACCTCTTCCGTTGTGGATGCCATCAATCGTGTGAATGGTTATGTGCTGGTAATAGGTATACAGAGTCAGTACTTCGTAAGCTTATATATTGTTCACGTATCGCAATAAGCGCCCATGCGCCCCCATGCGCTGATCCTTTTCGTGCACTTTCAGCAACAAGATAAACAAGCACATTACAAGGATAAGAACACGTATCAAAAGATAAAATGAGGTATTAGAACAAATCATGACAATGCTCACCCACAACTTGCCAACAGTGGCGAAAAAAAACAAAACGAACAAAAGAATGACTCAAAAGCATCAAACTGAAGCACAAGGCATAATAATTGAACAAGTATGTAGTCTGAATGTGGTTACGCATAATGATTATCAGTGGCTCGGATAGTCAGTCAGTTAGTCACAACACAGCAGTTTGAATATCGATTGCCCATATCGGTGGTCCCCTAGGAGTATAAAAAGGTCTAGATAATCGAGTGTTCAATCCGACAGTTTTCAAACAATTTCCTTCCAGCCTGACATTTTAGTCAATTACAAGCCTCTTACCTATGTACAAAGATCCTTCGGTGAGTTTCTTTTCTACCGTCATTATCACTGGTGAGCTTTGCATTTAGGTGATTCTCCTCAAGAGAGATTCTATATTCAAGCGACTCGAAAGTGATCTCATCTTGGCACAATCCAACGCTGAAATCGAGTTTCATCTGTATCCTCTCCTCAATCGCGTCGTGACTGACTTCTGTAGTGTCAATGAGGGGGATAATCGCTTCACTCTTGAATGCCACCCACAGGCATATTTTGGTGACTCAGCCCCTGGCAGTTATCGCCTCCCGGATTGTGCTGCCTGCACCTTTGACTCCCGGGCTTCTACCATGAAGGAGGCCATCAAGCCTGTATTTTGGTTTGAGGCAAAGCCATTACGTGACTCTGGCAATTGGCGGGATAAAGAAGTATTAATCGACATGATGGCTTCCCACTATTTCGCAACAGCCATTCCACAGGTTCGTGAACAAGTGAAACATGCCTTCAGAAGCTTCGATGGTCCCACACAATATCCCGTTTTCATCCTTGTAGGACTTTATTGGTCCATGTTAATTTTTGACAAAGATAAGGAGCAACGAGCCTATGAACATGAAGAGACTGTTGCTAGCCAAGTTCTAGCCAGACAAGCAGTAGCAGCTAATCTTTTGGCACTGAAAGACCGCGCGACCTCAACGGCATCTACTACGTCTGTAGTAGACCCAGGTGGCGCTCAAGAGAAAAGTCGCTTTTCATCTCCTGAACGGCAGATAGATGTTTTCGATGACTATCTTCCGGAACTCAAGTATTTCAATGAGCCTTTGCTTCTGGGAACGCCTGTCCAGGAGTATAATCCAGTATTTTTGCATGCATTGTCGACAATTATGGAAAAGCATGAATTTAGTCAACAACCCTCATGTTTCGACGTACCACATAACTACCAGTATGTGCCCAATATCAATATGGTAAGCATGTTCTACCCTTCAAGAATATTGGGTTTCACATAATTTAATTCTTTGTAGGCCAGCGGAATGGAAAAGCTGCGCACAGTATACCGCGATATTCTCAACAGCATTATGGTCAATGCTACCATGGAGCGTGAGGACGAGGAGTATTCGCAATCCGAAGATTCAAAAGATGGAAGTTACAAACCACCTGGGAGACACAATGCTCCTCCTCACTGGGTCTATAATGAGGAGAGCCCAATTCAGACGCGTGCACGAACAAAGAGAGGCCGCAGAGTTATTTCCCCCCTGGATTCCTCACCTGTGGAGCAGCAAGCTCCTCATGGTTCTGGTTCCAGCATGTGACACTATGTAGCCTTTATTTCTTTTACATAGGCTCATGACATATAGTTGATAGTGACTCCTCTTTGAGAACAGGAAGAAAACCTAGAGCAGCAATCCGGATATAAATATAATTATTTGATAACACATTCTATGAAAAATTCCGAAGGAAAAACAGCGACCCACTGAAGTGAAACCAAAAGTGAAAGTGTGAGTAGGAGTTCGAGCAATAGAGTAAAAATACGGGCTTGTGTATGCATACATGATGACAAGGAAATTCTGACTGGGTGGCATCAGATGTAATCTGAACTTGCTCATTTCAAGAATGACATGCAGGGTACTCGCATGTCACTTAACATTCAACTAGGTGAAAAACCATTGCAGTTTGCGGTTCATGATTCTTGCAAACATACATCCTGTCCTTTAAAATTTGAATGACTTCCTCCTCTTCATGGGCTATCAGTTTACTGTAGGCAACTGAGTGGTTGTCAGACATGACTGCCATGGACCAGTATTCCTCTGATACTGGTGGAATGAAATACAGCACATAGTGACAATGTTTACCCAAATTTTCCCCGACGTCAATCAAAAGCATTTCAGAGCATTTTTTGGGCCGAGAAAATAGCACTCTCCCTATACCCATACTCCCTCATAACAGCTCATAACCCATACCTCTGGACCTCGACGGAGGGGTATGGGTTAAGAGCCTGGAGTCGACTGTTGTACGGAGCCGCCCGGCAAACTTGTGTACCTGAAAGTGAATTCCGATCGATCGTGACATTTTTTCATGAGCTTTTTTATTTACAAGTTTTCGGCAGGTGGTGTGAGGTGGTGTGCGTCTTGAACCTGAACCACCACTTTCCTCGCAGGACTTATTTTAGCTTCCAGCGTAATGTCTTCCCCCTTGGCCAAGGATTCAAAGGATTTTGACTACGCTGCTCCAGCGCTCGAATCTCAGTCAATCATCGAGGCCCCTCCCCCGAAACGACCTCCCATCGAATTTTCCTCTCCAGCCGCTTTTGTCAAGAGTCTCGATGCTCGTATTAAGAGTATTTTCACGAGAAGATTCCTCTTTTCTCTGTTTGCTGGCCAGATTGTATCTTTGTGCATCACTTGCACGAATGTATCTACGACGGAACTGATGCTCAGAAACTGGGCTCTTCCGACCACCCAGAACGTTTTCTTGTGCGTCCTGTGGCATTTCTTGATCAAATATCTCTCAATGTGGACTAACCTCTTCGTATTCATCTAGCTATTTCGCCCTTTTCGCCACATACACACCCTACACAATATTCCGATGTCAGTAGCCGCTCCCCCACTTTACCATATCTTTCCTAGCTTTTAATATATCGACACATTCTAGATGGCTTCAAGGGATGGCTTGAGATGGTCATGCGTGACGGGTGGAAATGTATGTGCATCCATCTAGCCATTGTTGGTTAAACCTAATCTAAATGTTTGTTATCAGACATTATCTTAGCCGCATGTGATGTTGAGGGAAATTTCATGGTGGTGAAAGCTTATGAATACACGGATTTGCTATCTTGCATGCTACTTGACGCGTGCGTAATACGTTCCCGAGCGCATTCAACTGGCAATTGAATCTCTGTCAATAGATGGGCCATTCCAGTCTGTCTTTTCTTCTCGTGGCTCTATTTTCGAACAAAATATCATTGGACACAGCTTCTGGTACGGGTTTTCCATCTATATCAACTGCAGGATATGTATCTTCGCCGCGACAAACATCACTGATTCGTGAATATGAATACAGGGCGTCTTCATTTGCGTCTTAGGTCTCGGACTTCTTGTATGCTCCGACGAGCTGACAAAGAAAGACTACGAAGCACTTTCAAGGGGCAAGGGTGATGCTCTAATGGTCGCTGGAGCGACTTTGTACGGTTTCAGTAAGTCTTACTCCACCTACCTTTTTCCTATATATCTTATTCCGCTCCATATAGCTAATGCTACAGAGGAATTCTTCGTCCGTAAAAGACCCCTATATGAGGTGTGCCCGACATGGTCAATTCCTGCATCCATTTCACTAACTCCGACGAAGGTTGTCGGTCAACTGGGAATGTTCGGATTCATCATCTGCGTCTCTCAAGCTGCTGGACTGGAGCACAATGACATGCACACAGCTACATGGAGCGGAGCCAATGGTATTTCTTCCATCATTCAATGCTTTCAAGTCACCCAAATGAACCCTTTACTAAACTCCAGTCGGCCTCCTTCTGGCATACACATCCGCCATGTTCATTTTGTACACCGTCGCGCCAATTCTATATCGTATGGCGTCTTCAGGCTACTACAATCTGAGCTTGCTTTCGAGTGACTTTTACGGCCTGATATTTGGATTGGGACTTTATGTGCGTAGTTCTAATCTTATTTGTGTCAGTGAAAGCGGCAAACTTAAACTTTCTCCAGCACTACCAACCGTACTGGTTATACTTTGTCGCGTATGTTATCGTTGTCATCGGATTGATCACGTACTTCTGGTATTCCGCTCGTGAGTCTCATCTATTCCTGATAATCTGACGACCTGACTCTTTTGCTTTGACTGTCCGTCCTTCGTCCGTCTTCCCCGTTTCGCATACTCTACACACAGCCGAAGACCAAGCTGAACTTGCTCCGGAAGCACCAGCGTATATACAGGAACGACGGGAGGATTTGCGGGGCCCCCAGAAGATCGCAGGGAACCTTTAGGCACTTCAAGATGCATTTCATCTCGTTTGCCGAATAAAACAATGAGGTTTAAAACCATTTTAGAAGGTACTACATAGTCGTCTATTTTCTCCTCGCATGAGGCAACAGGGCGCCAACAACGGTAGGGGTTCGTAATGAGATGGTGCTTACAAGAAGGGGTGTACTTTCAGAACTACGCATTCATGACAATGCAGTACGCTGTACTTGTATGCCTTTGCACAAATCATTTGGGTTGACGACTTCATGTGGCAATTTGGAAAAGGTTCTCCGTGGTCAGCCGTAGTCTTGCGTATAATTTGTAGGAAACATTATGGATGGCTTTGAGACGCTTCCTGACGCGCTGCCTGACAAAGATGTTCCCGGAGCTGGAACTGCGATCACATATACATCATGTCCCGGTGAAAATATGATATCACTCCGAGCAAGACATGACCGAGCAAGACATGAGCTACCACTTCAACTGTACTACATTCCGGTGTTATTCAAGAATTGATTTAGGTGCAGGATCCATCCCCTAGGACTCTTTCCTTTCTTCGAGCGACTTGTAGCAAGATCTTTCTGTATTTGGTGAGTTCTTTTTATCCGCTTTGAGGTACATCGGAACTGACACAATCTTCATCACTGGCATCTGTTATTAAAGTCATCATCTTTTGCATCGAGGAATCAGAAGGAGAAGGATGGACAACGGACTTTCCACCTGTAATTTGACTCACCGAATTTGCAGCAGTGATAATAATAATGGAAATATCTTCTGCAAGAGGTAAAGCATCGACGGATATTTGAAGCAAACTGTGAAACGTTTCATAAACCGGAGAATTGAATGTGTTGAACTCGAGCTGCCAGCCACCATCCCCGAAGAGGCGGAAGACACATTTTTTCCTCTTTGGCTACGTTGTCGTTCCTCAGCTGTCCTTCGTGTCCCCTGTATCTCTGTGCCTTCCGGCTTCTTGAATGCAGTCCACCCATTGTTATTGAGCGTTCCCAAAACAGATCGAACAAGCTGGGCGGAGGCGAGTTGATCATCAAAGATATGAGTTTAGAGAAACACATTGGGCTTGCAGGTAATTATGTTGTGTCACTTTTCCGTGGCAAGCGTTTTTGGATGAAGACTGGCTAGAAAAAGAAAAAGTTCGGGAGAGTTCGGGGTTACATAATAGGGATACAATGTGACTTATGTGACTCTAGAATCTACGCGATCACCCGGAGTGCACGAGTTTCTCTCACCATACCTTGAGTTGTTTTACGCATGCAGTAGGAGTGTTTTTGTGGCATTCAAACTCCTCATTCTTGTGCCAGCCTGCAAGTACTCTTCAACTTATACAGTAGATACCCTTCACACGATTGATGGCATCCACAACGGAAGAGGTCACTTACGAGACGATGTTTTGTCCGCGGCGTACTCCTGACGACGTGCCCGACGGGGTGAGTGCCTCTCCCTTGTGTCTTCGAAGTGTCTGAGGTTTTCTCAGATCAAGGAGCGTGCTAAATTAATCTTACCTCCCGGGAAAGAGGTCCCTGCGAAGTATCGACTCGACCGTGTCCGTTTGAGACGAGATCCTGACTACGTCAAGCCCGAAAAACTTTACTGGGCCTTTGGTATAAACATTCAAGACTGCGTCGAATATCACCGAAAACATAATCTTCCTCGACCACCTCCGGGTTTCGAAAAAGGACGTTTCATATGGTCAATGATCACGCATGATGTTGAGCAAGATCTGCGTAAACATTGCAACTACGGGTTGAGATTCTTGTCACCAGTTTCCGTGGAATACGCCTTGATGATAATCATATACGACAGCCACTCGATTGCTTACAGTAAATTGATAGCGCATGAAGAGGATGAAGTCGTCCAGATTATGAAGGAGAGGATGGATGTTTGCAAGAATCAAGAACCGCGATGGTTTTTTTGCCCGGTTAATTTTTAACAGACCTGTGCGTACCGTGCTTCTATGTCCGTACTTCTATGTCCGTGCTCATTAGTTTTTTTAAACCAATGTTACTTAATCAGGATAATCCCAGTGCATACAAGATTAACTTTTACCCTACTCGTTCATATATCGTCATGTTTGGCTTTTGTATCGTCGACGAGGACGCGGCGTAGTTAGATAGCGGCCAACAGGGATTCTGAGCTGAAAGATGAACCTAGTCGAGATGTGGTGCAACTTCAAATTCATTAAGGAAACAGTTCCCCCCGCGCACATCACGGTGAATTCGTCGAGCCTGCCGGAACAAATTAAGGCTTCAAATTGTTCAATACCTCGTCGTCACTCAGATTGTCCACATCAGAGGGTTGTAAAGTGAGAAGTGCAATTGAGAACGAAAAGAAAGACAAAACGGTCACATCAGTAACGGCTCCCGTTACTGATCTCACAGGAGTGACCCGTCAGGTGACAAACTACGTGCCCGTTCATCCCATCCGTCGGATTCTTCACCTTCCGGACGTCGAGCGGGCGATCGAGGGCGACGGGAGTAGAATAATCTGCTCCCGATGCGTCCTCGAAGACTGAGAATATTGTGTATGCAAGGCAAATGATGGAAACCGAATGAGAAACTTTTGCAGACTGCACATAATCTGCTTTCCAGCCAAGCATTGACTGCAAGGGACTGAATCCGATTGGTCCGTGATTCAGTTCAGGAGATATGAAGAAGAGACGAGAATTTTCATGTAAGGAACACAGAGACTCACAGAATGTTTAGAATCCACTGAGACATTGCCATTGTGTACGTAGTAGTAATATGGAATGGAAAGTAGGGAGTAGATTTAGAGGATAGAGAGCAAATGAGCAACGAGGAGCAGTAGGGAGTAGATTTAGAGGATAGAGAGCAAATGAGCAACAAGGAGCAGTAAAAGTGAGCAGCTGAGACCTAGGGACGTTGTCGTCGTAATTGAATGAGCAACGAGGAGCGATAAAGGACCTAGATACAGTGACACAACTCCGGTACATTGATGGAGCATAAACATGTATATAAACACGTATTCGGTCAGTTCGGTCAGTGCCGGCTGTATACTTATCAATGCAACATAGCCATGAATCGTCTTTCTTACTCTGTGGGTTTGTCTTTGAACCTTTACGTTTTGTGTTTTGTGTAAAATCCACCGGATTCTGCCAGCCAGAAAAAATACGAAGTGCTGTTGGTATAAAAAAAAGACAATTCTCTGTGTGCGCTTAATGGCTTACAAGAGCATGTCGCGGGATAAGATTTGTTTATTCTTCATTTGCCTTTGTACCAGAAACACTGAACAAGACTCATTTATTTGTCTACATACAATACACATTGAACAACGAAGATGAATTTCATGAAGAAGAGATAAGTAAGGATCCAATTTCACAGTCTGAGTCGCAGAGCCACGGCAAGAATGGGAGCAGGGATAGCAACTCTGATCATCTGCTCATCTGAACAGACAAGACCAGCTACTTGGGTAAAGAACGATGTACTAAAATCAACATCAATGGCATCATGAAGTTCTTTACCATGTACAGAGGGAGGGTTCTTGCCTCCGATTGTTGTGGACAGGGTAAAAGCATAAGGTCGTCCAGAATGGTCCAGATCAAAATGACTCTGCACTAACGGCACCAAGATTTCCCCATTTACCGGGTTGTAGACCACGTATTTCTGTCATTCGGATCAGCCGTTGAACTGCCAATGACTGAATGGTCACTTACGGAGCAAAGCATTCGGATAATTACTCCAGCATAGAGCTCACTGCGGAATTTTTGATTCACAAGCTCCGAACTCCAGCGAAAGTATTTCCTGCAAAAGGCCGCAATCTTTGGGGGGTGTGGTATGTTGTACACCCATTTTGAACCAACCTGAGGGCCCGATGAAGGTGAGAGGTCGGTGATAGGCTCTGTGAACATTTTTAGGGTCCTCAAGGTATCACTTGATGGGAAGTGGGCATCCAGGAATGCATGTGCGCGTTGGGGGCTCCGTCGTCGAAGATAGTGTCTAGAATTTGACTCGATTTCATCCGCAATGGAACAATTCAATTCGACAAAGGAACTGTCAAGCAAATGGGAGGACTGGGAAAATTGATGGTAGTTACGGAGCAAGGCCTCTCCATACCCGCATTTTGCCAATGCAATCGCGGTCATCATACCAATGCCATGAATTCCTTCATTATAATCACTTCCAACAATCAGAGCAATTAGAATGAATCCTTCTTTTGAAATTCCGAGACGCTCTTGAATGGTTCTTGCACAATATACATCCACCACAAAGCTTGTAGGAGATGATTCCGCACTATTCACCATCAAATTTCTGCTCCATGATTGAAGGTTGTACTGAACTTACCGGTTAAGCGAGAGAACACAGTTCGCACCAAAGGGAAATATGTTTCCGTCATTGGTAAGAATTGCTTTTATCAACCCAAAGTTGCTCATGGCCGACAGCTCAGCATTCACTTCCGCTTCTGTCTATGGCATCATCTGTTATGAAAGCTCCGATGAAAATGAACTCAGAGTACACATACCACATGTATGTGATAACTGAAGGCTTTGAGCAATTCCTTAAATTGCTCCAGTTCGTTGACATTGACTCCTG
Organism: Lentinula edodes; assembly: GCF_021015755.1. NCBI lineage: Eukaryota > Fungi > Basidiomycota > Agaricomycetes > Agaricales > Omphalotaceae > Lentinula > Lentinula edodes. Next base: position 818,156 of record NW_025764311.1, read on the forward strand.
ACTCAGGGCTGGCGTATACAAAAATGAAATCAGCGGCGGGAGCTCGACACAGATGGCACAGGAAGTCATAGGTTTGAATGAAGACCGTGCTGGGATCAACTGCTCGGAAACCCCGGAGCAGTGCCCTACAAATCAAATGAGAGATTTGTGCATTTATGTTTGAATATATTGAGACTCACTGAGCATCTATTCCTATACGGCATACCAGGTCACTTGCGTTCCTGTTTTCAAGTGTATAGTCTGCAAGCTTCATAGTTATTGCCGTTGGTTTAATAAACTATTGGGTGATAATAGTGTATCACTAAGTGTCCGTAATCTTGAATCGACATACGTACATTCCAGATATCTTGAATCCCCATTGTAGATAGTAGTAGCAGAAGGACAGTTAATCAACCCCTATTCCAACTCGATCGACGACAAGCTTGCCCATGTTTGGCCCATACTGCAGCTGCCCAGAAGCAAAGATGAATGAAAGCTTCCAACATCCAGGGAAGCGTTCTCTTAATATTGACCAGTTCACCACTGCTCACTGCCCCGTACTTAGGCGCACGATTCCCACACGATTTACTCACACGCTCCAGCGCCGGTCCGCACAGTCACTCATGAACATCGTCCAAGTTGCTCCCGCCTTCCAAGCAAATCTGTTCTTCACTGCAATGAACTGCCCACCTCAAAGCTGGGTACGGCCTGAAATATGGCGCGGCGCGTCCGGTTCCACTGCAGTTAAGTTCGGATCCTGCTGGTATTCTCCGTGTGTTCAACTTGACGGCAGTCATGGGGGCATACGTCTTGTCGTCACCTTCTCTCCTGACATCAGTCAACATATTGGCAACACGGCTGACGACACCCTCAGAACATCACGAAATCCTCCCTCCTTGCCAAACAGAAGTGCAATCGCGAATTTGAATTCGTCACCATTCATACTTCGGATTCTGGTTCACCCCGAGGCGCGGAGAGCATTGAGAGCAACCCATCGAGTGTTGTCAGGCTTGAAGTTGAGCTTCGGAGGGCGGGGTTTTCGCATTTAAGACATTAGTATGTGAGTCGTAGCTTGCTTGCCAGCTGTACTTCACTTACTCCCAATGTTCTATGTGCAGGATTACCTGTATCGTCAACTTGTTGGACAAGTCTGGTGATATCTTGTGGCCTTCTAGGGTGTGTTTCAAAGTACGAAGTGAACTTCCTTTGTGTGTTCTTTGCCTTAATTTATTCCAGGAACACACAATATTGAGTAGTAGACGAAATGACTGTCTCCCTCTCGCCCACAGACACGAACGACACCGCATATCCTCACGATAATACTCATGCTTTCCATCACGACTCCCCTCTTCATCATGAACAAATTCCTTCCGGTGGCCCCGCTCAATAGCGGAAGGAAGAAAATCATTCATTTCCTGCTTCTATTCAATCACCGCACGATAACGCTCATTCTATTGGGACCCCGCATCGCAATTACACTGGCGTGAATGAAGTTCCTTCTCGGCCAGCAAGTCGGATAGATTTTGTAATGGGATTTTCAAGCGCGCGGTCGGCCGGTGCCTTGGGTGAGGTTGAAACAGACGCAGGTTCGTTCACACAAACGGACTCCATCTGCTACTTTCCGGTGGACACGCGAAATCTTGAAAAAGATGCGGTTGACAGGCGCTACTCCAACTTCCGACTTTGAACCTCTGCCCTGCCCTGAAATATCAGCAACGAACGAGCCATCTAAAGCGGCTCGATCCCTCGGCTTCAAACTCGTTGCTGCTCTCGTCTTCTTCCTCTGGCTCATACCCAGCTCTCGAAAGTATCACTATCTCGTTGACCCCAGAACCGCGTCCCAAACATACACGTCTTCCCTGTCTATTATCCTTATTTCCGCTTGTAATACCGTCCCCCCTTCTCGCAATCGCAGTCTACACCACAGTCTCCATCACAATCTCTGTTCCAACCCCAACGGCACCTATATACCGATAGAGGCCACTCGCGACATGATCTACATTAACGCAAATGGTTTTGGGCGGTTGAGGGAGGAAGATTGGGCACGTTACACGGAGTGGTTGGGAGAGTATCAGTCTCAGCAGGAAGCCTGTTCAGGGATGTCAACTTCGCCTGTCCTCACGACACAGGGTAGTGAACAGGATAAAACATGCACCCTCCCTGTGCAAGGATGGCAGCCACGATGCCGTCCTTCCCATACGATGTGTCCTTCTACTCGCGAATCACCTCGCAATTTCCACCTACTCGCAAATCACCTACTCGCGAATCTCCACAAATCTCCTACTTGCGAATATCAAAAATTTGTACTTGAGTCGGTGGTGGTTCTCGCGAGTGGTCGACTGGTCCAAATGTACCGACAGACACTTTACAGACAGAGTCGACCCCGGTATTGCTGTCGCGCTCAATTCTATCTTCCGGCGGAAAGGTTAAGGGCACCTTGACACGTCAGCGTCCAAAGTTTCCGGCCACTAACTATCTTACCGCGTACACTAGGGTCGTAGAGCCCTTGTGAGGAATGTTCGGGATGTCTCTGCTTGAATTAGCAGCGCATCTCTGTAACCTTCGTCCGCCTCCTTGTACAAACGAAGTTACCAGGGGATTATGCACCCAATGTAGTTCTTGAACATGCTGAACAACACTGGAAATTGGAATGGCGCTAAAATGGTGCTAGCACTGGCTTGGGAATGGAACCAGGCAGTGCCATGAGCACGTCGTCGTCGAACTTTGAGACTACGGAGTTGACTCACCTTCTTTCTTCCTGTCCTACCATCATCATCCCCACCAAATCCACCGTGAACGTTAAGATTCAACACTGATTGATATACGTGACATGTACCATTGGTACTTGTAGGCGATCCACGCTTACATCTCTCGCCAGCTATTTTGCTTTTTTCGTTCCGGCTTTGCATCGCTATCTTGTAAAATGTCCGTGCCTCCTTCTCCAGCATTGGCTGACCGACTTCACTACACATTGTATCAATCTCGTCAAACTTCTCATCCGCTTTCAGCTGATTCCACAGCTTCAATCTAGTTTCGGCACCTCGCCTCAGTACCGCTGTCTTCTTCTCCTTTAGGAACTTCGCCTCACCCCAGCTCTGATGTGACCTCATATCACATTTACCGACACAATCTAAACATGGTGGACGAGTCCGATGGCTCTGCTCCCGGAACTGGCGAGGTGGTGGGCCTTGTGAGGACCATTAACCTGACCAGCAGTCCCACAACCTCTATCATTCCAGAACATGACCTCGAGGATTCTCGTGTCCCCGGCGAGTCCTAAGTCATCCGTTGGTAGAGCTCCGCGTCAACATTTGGAGGTGCCCTACCTTCTTCCCCAGAGGTATTGCCTTCGACTTGTTGCTAGCCTTGCGCCTATACCTTCAAGTGGTGCCACTAGCTCGGCCGTCATCGACGCTCTTCCCAGCCTGCTTACTTCTAGCACACTCTCAAGCATCCTTAGCTCCTCTTCCTTCCACACGGCCTCTTCCTCCAGCTCAATCTCAATGTCATTCTCAATCTCAGGTTCAACAAATAAGTTGTCGTTGAACTCTGTGACTACGGATTCAACCGACCCAATGTTGCCAAAGAATGACGTTGCCTCCGAGCCCGGCCCCCTGGAACCACGCGTATTCATTGACTTAAATGGGCTTCACTCCCAACCACGCCTATGCAGGAAATCAAAATCAACAAGATTTTTATTGGGTCTTGTCAGCTGAATCGATAATTTCCGCTCTACTGTGAAGATTGTTCTAGCGGCTGGTCCGGATGAGAAAGTTTACAATGGTTTGATCATTGAGTAAGTCGCTTGGGTTTTAGTTCACCCACTCATCCTCACCTCGCAGGTTGCAAGTAGGGTGATCAGACTCCCCTCCGCCCTTTGGGTATTCGCACTGACAAAAATTCTGGGTATGAAAGCTCTTGTGAACATGTGCCATAGAGCTTGTAAGTCTACCCATCGCTTGAGGCTTAATTGTCGAATTGATTGGGTATTCTATAGGGAAGAGTTCAGTATTCATTGCGTGATTGCTCCTAGATTCGCGGATATCTTCCAGAACAACTCTATGTAGAATGGCATACTGCTGATTGCAGTGCCTCAGGAGGACTGCATGGCTCTTGCACGATGCGAAAGCTGGTCTATTCTACCACATACACACATACTGCAATCTGATACAATCTATGATCTTTCGATTTTCCTTGTCCTATGTGGATCTTGAGTATAAGTCATCAAATTAGTGAAGATACGTAAGTGAACGGGCATCCTGCCTCGCTTTGATTCATTCTTTTACAGGCATTTTTCTGTAGTATGCATGCCTCAATCGCGATTCATGGCTTCAGAGTTGCAATAAAGGGGGCTACACAGCTCTGACTTCACCCCCTATCCTATTATCATTGTCTGCTTTAGCACAATCGGAACTCCAGCATTTAATGCCAGAAATGGATGTTGAACCAGAGGTTTCTTCAGCACAATCGGAATGCGAGCATCTCATCCCAGGAATGGACGTTGAACCGGAGGTTCCCATCATTACGACTAAAGCCTACAAAGGGGTTCTTGCTGCTATCAATGAACACTCTTCGGCAGTTGATATACTCGACAACCTTGAAGAAGTTCAAGACAACATCACTATCGAACTCCCTCGGTCTACATTGGACGCTGATGAAGACGATAATGAAGACGATACAGCAGAAAGTTCGTTGGATCTATCAGACCTAATGAAGAGTATCAAGGAGGTTTCGAAGGGGGTATCTGAGAAGACCAGTAAGGAGTATATACGGTAGGTCATGGTTGCTCTTAGCCGTTGTCATATTCTTCAATTACATTGGGTAGGTTAATGAAACAATGTGAAAACTTTGTCCATAACCGCAAGATGGTCGCTTCAGGTTCTCCGTTCTTTTGCAAAGATCCACATCCTCATGCAGCTGAATACCTAGCAGCATGGATCATGGAATCGTAAGCCACTTTCTTCAATACCCTGACCTTCTTTGACCTTCAATAATATTGTCAGTTGTGATGAAATTAATCTTGATGGATCAGAAAAGGACAAGTCAAAGGAAAGGTCTACATTCACACATGCACAGAAAATGCGAGCTGCCGCAACTTTTGGGTTTGGTCGAATCCATGGCTTAGGCATGCTTGCGTGGCATCGTAGTGAATATACTGGAAAGATGTTAGGAAATCCATCCGTCTCGGAAACTTTAACCAGCTATATGCTGAGTTTGCGGCGGCGCAAGGTAGGCATATATATCTTTTAAGTTGCGGTAGTGACTCAAATGTATCATATCTTCCCTAGACATTTGTTGGAGAGACTACTACAAGTGCTCGGGCTGTAACCTCTGTAAGCATTTCAAATGTATGTTCACAAGTTCCAAAACTATAACAACCTCACTCTAGGCATTACTTTTGGAGCTTTACAAGTTCAATAACCGCCCTGAGTTTGCCGAACCACGTCCCTATGAGCCTGCTGTTCGAAATGTGCCCAAAGATCCTATGTACTGGGGAGGTTGTCATGCCCGTGCACTCCTTCATTTGGGCTACACCCTTAGCTTCTGCGATCTTCTTCGCATCGATGAGCTACTCAAGATACAGGTCCATGATATAGAGATGGACGAGAACGCGGAGACTGGTATGACAACCATAACACTAACTCTTCCATTTCGCAAAACCAGCCAATTCGGAGGTATGTACTATAGCCCAGCAACTACTCTATATATCTTATAATCACCAGATATCAAACCTTTCGTCATCCATGAAATGCCAATACAGTATGCTCATCTTTGTCCTGTCCGTGCCTTTGCCAAGTGGTTGCATTTCTCCCGGGTCAAGAAAGGTTATCTATTCAGAAAAATCCGACAGAATGATCGGATAGCAGAAGAGAACGAGCCAATGGTAGGGACATCTATACTCTGTAACTGGTATTCTCTACTGATTGCAGTGGTTTGATTAGACCTCTGAGCAGTTTCTAGAGATGTTCCGTAACAATCTCATTGATATCGGAACCGATTATTTTCCATACGGGACTCATTCCTTTCGTCGTGGTGGATGTCAATGGTTGTCAGTGGAACGTCGATGGCCACTGCGCCAGATTTGTGAGTGGGGTGGCTGGAGCCAGGAGTTCACCCATCTCACAATTGTCAAGTATCTTATTTCGTGGAATGATAACCCCACCGTAAATCGCTATGATTTCTTTAATATGCACCGTGCTCCTGCTACTGTATGCCCTACCTGTAACCGATCTTGTCATTGTAGTTAAGTTCTTTATCTTTACGCTTGAGTATATACAATCTCTATTCATATTGCAAACAGGCATTCACTATGTTAAAGCTAAACTAAGTGACATTCTTTAAAGAGAGGTAGCGACTAGCAATTGAAGAGCTCTTTGACATAACTTTACCGCGGTACGAAAAAAGCTCCGGAAACCTAGGTCCATATTCAGCTTTTGCCTGTTCAGCCAACTCTTCATCGCGATTGATTCGCAGCTCCCGCAAGCGCTCAAGTATTGCTGTCCAGTTCATTTGTTCGCCAGCGTCGGTTTGGAACTCTGACCAGAATTCCTCAGGTGTAATGGACCGATAACGCTCAGCAACATACTATTTGACTAGCTATTAGTTAGAGAACATATAGGAATAACATGACCTACCCGCCATTCAGACCACATTCCCTTAATTCCATCCCAACGTCGATCTTTCTTTCCTTTATAAATCTGTTGCCAGTAACAAAGGGCGACTGGGACACCGTTGATTGAAGAAACAGTTGCGCAGTCCATAGGATCCCAGTGTGGTCCTTTGTCATCCCAAATGCGGTCAAGCCGAGCAATATCATGAGCGAAACTGAGCTGCAATGAAGGCTCTGGGATATCATGATATTTGAATCGAAGCAGTTTTTGGTTGGCAAGTATGATCTCAAACGATTTCTCCTCGACACTGCGATGAGCTTTGCGTACCATGGAAGGGAGGGCAGATGGAGAAATATCAGCAATCGTGATATTGTTGTCGCGCAGGGTAGAGGAGAACGATGATGTGTTAGTCATCATAACATCATTCTCGACTGAGGGAGGTGCAAGCAGAGTTATCGGACCTATTGTTGGGATAAGTGAAGTTACTGGTGTCAATGTTGAAGACAAAGGCGTTGAAGTCATCGGCGCCAACATCGAGGAAGACAAAGGCGTTGAAGTCATCAGTGGCAACGTCGACAACAAAGGCATTGAAGGCGTCGGCACTGAAGTTGAAGGAGGTGCCAACATTGACAAAGGTATTGAATGCCTCGACACCGAAGTTGAAGGAGATGAAGGCGTTGGGGGCATCGGCACCAAAGTTGAAGGAGATACAGACATCGGGGGCAATGGCGCCGAAGTTGAAGAAGATAAAGACGTCGGGGATATTGTAGGGATGGATGAAGTTGGCAATACAGAGGGGGACTGCATAGAAACCAGGCTAGAAGGGAGCTGCGAGGTGGTAGGAGGAATATTTGAGGATACATGAGGCAAGCCATGAGAAAGAATGTTGAACACTGAGCCAACCATAGAGGTGAGCCCAGTGATTTGTTCATGGGTGGAATGCATGTATTGCTTGATTAAGGCAGGCTGGTAACAATGTGAGACGATACAAGTAAAACAGACAATAAGACACACCGAGTCCATTTTTGCATCCCGCTCAGCCTTGAGGATCCTTGAGACCTCTTCAGGAGGGATATACGGATGGGCCGCATAGTACCGATCAGCCTGGAACAAATTTGAGTGGACGTGGACGTGTTGCATATTGAAACAAAGACTAACCCATTGTAAGAGCTTCTCTTGCTCTTCAACTGGACGCATATCCTTCGAGCGTTGCACTTGAACATTGCTCGAACCATCCGGGTTCAAGCCCATCATAGCATGCCTTCGTAAGGCCGACCCTTTTATCTTCTTCGGCTTCTTCGTTGAGGTATTTATGGCTTCCGTCTTGGTATGGACCTTGGAAATCTTGCCGTCTCGAACACCTCGGTGAGAACGCCGTGCACCTACAATGAGGCTTGGAGAAATCTGAGCAACTGAACATCATATTGAAGGGTAAAGCGTACGAATTCCATCTGATCATGTCTTCACTAAAACCAACGAGTTTTTCCTGCAGCATGACCTTCTTCCCAACAACACCAAGATTATTCTTCTTGCAAAGCTCAACAAGGGAGGGGCGTTTCATTACATAGCTGTCAACGGGAATGAGAACACGAAGTACAAACGCAGAAAACACCCACATGTCGACATAATCAACATCGAAGACACCATTATTATGGACTGGGAGAGCAATTGTGCGAGTTGGCTGTGGTCCTGGTGGGCGACGGATTCGGAATTCTTGTCCACCATAGGTAACAGTTTCAATATCTGAAAGGCCATTTGTAGAAATGGGAGGAGAGTCGACATTAGGAAGGATAGGATTAGGAACTGGATCATCAACGTCCATATCATCGACATCCATAGCATAGAAATAGGCCCGGAAATAATAAATAGTTGTAATGAGTGCTGCGACTAACACAAAACTGGTCCACCAGATAGAAAAAAAGCGAGAGTTGGTGTTGACGTCGTCGGTGGTGGTAAGGAGCGGTGGCAATTGCAAGCCGACGTCGGCAGCATTTTCGATCGACCTACCAGGGCCGAGCGAAACGTCGTCAATACATGGTTGAAAAGTGAGTGGGGGACACGGTCAACGACCGGCGAAGAAACGGTGGGAACGAATCTGTACGGATTCAATCCATTACATCATCTAATCAAAAATACAAAACAGCCTAGAGCCGAAAAATGGAATCGTATATGGCCGATCAAATCCGACCGGCCCTGTCAACCGGACGTGACAGAACTGTCTTATCCGAGAGAGAAGGGGCTTGCTTTTGAAAATGACAAAAGACAGAAATGTGTCCAAGAGATTGGCTGTGAGGCATAAGAATGTGTAGATTAGCCATTTGATCCACCGCCTCGGTAAATCCATGGACTTTTTCTGGGCAGCTGAGGACATGATGATGGTAAAGAAGAGCAGTAGAAGATTTAAATTTTGGCAGATCATGTGACAACTAGAATACGAGAAAAGTGAGAACTAGTTGCCCCCGCAGGGGACACAAACCTTGCTTGAGGTGTTCTGGTAAGTCACATGCAAATTGCACCTCTCTGCAGTGAAGCAGCAAGCTCAATACATACAGATACATATCTTATCGAAGCTGTTGTAAAACAATACAGCCTGACTACAAGGAGTTGAACCAAAACAAACATACATAAACAATAAAAACAGACAACTGTACGTGGCCTTCAGTCTTTGGCCAACCCGGTGGTCCTAGCCACCTTGGAAGGCCCCGCTTTCGCATTTGGTGCACTTGAACGCTGTTTACCATTGGCATTAACTGACTCTGCTCGCAAGCAGAAAGTTGTCAATGTACAATCACATATATCAGCTACACATACCTTCCAATGGATGTTCCTCCTCCCCAAATGTGAAAGAAGCAACCTTTGCAACTGTGGCTGTTGTACCTGCCATAGGCTTCAACCCGTTACTGAGGAACTCAGAGCCCTGTTGCGCGGCTGAATCCAACGTTAAGTAGCTGGAAACAGGTCAAGCAGAATAAAGGGGTGGTCGCGGGTGCGGCACAAAGTAAAGGCTAACGGCGCAACATCGCACATGGAATCTGAGATGAAACAGAGGCAAAAACTCTGTGTGTAAACGATATGTTCAAATGTCAGTCAGCAACTTGTGATAAGGACATGGAGGAGGCGAAGTAAGAACAGGGCGGTAGAAAAGCTGGATTTGTTATTTGATGTGAAGGTGGTTGGTGGTACTCAACAGGTACAAAGGCGGCTTGCGCCCTGGCATGAATATCTGTCAACCGATTTCAACCATACATCATACACTGAACTTGTGGTAGATATATAAAGGAGGCAGAGTGGGAACAGGACAAGAAACGGCTGGAGTTGTTATTTGAACAGGAAGTGAATACCTGCCGACCTACCTGAGCACGCTGCACACAACAGTGGAGGGACACTGGTACGGTAGACATGTGGTTAAACAGGACAAAAACGACAGGTTAGAATTAGAAACAAGCGCCGAAACCGTGGGTAAAGTTTCCGCAGCGCTAATAATATCGAGTAACAAATGACCTTTGCAAGCAAGGTGAAAGTGCTTTGTTTCTTATTAGATGCCGGAACTAATACTATACACTGATGGTTAATGCGCTCCAAAAAGCATTAAGGCGTGCTACCATTCGCCGTTCCGTCAGACATCGCGCTTGCAACTCCTTGTGCAAGGGTTGGGAGGGTATCATAAGTAGTACTGCGAGATATTGTCGTCCTTGTCATATCAATAGAAATGATAGAGGAATAGAAAAAAAAGGAAGGAAAAGATATGTAGGGGCGAGAATAAAATACACTGAGATAGAAGCATTGGGGAGACAAAGAAAGGCTTGGACGGCCACAAAGTGGAACAATAAATGATATGAAGGGAGTGAACAAGGCAAGGAGTGAGCAAGTCAAGGAGCGATGCGAGTTTAACCAAGGACGGTGCGGAAGCCCAAAAATCAATCCATATGTATACATAATCATCCCGTTCGTTGACGGGCTGGCGGATATCCATTCGGATTTGGTGTGTAGTTGTTGGGGTTGAGATTAGCGAAATACTCGCCGCTGGCCCGAGGTTGTATGTAGGAGGAAGGTCGCGAGGGAGTTGATGGTCCATTAGGGTTGATTGGTCGGGGAGAAGACCACTCTTCTGGCTGAGGCGTTCGCGGACTGTTTATGTTTCCGATGTGACCATGTTGTGAGGATGATGAGGGATACGAAGGAATCGGCTGAGTAACCCCGTAAGGGCGTTGTGCAGCAAGGGGAGGAGGAGGACGTTCAGGTACCACTGGTGAAGTACCAGGAGCAGGACCAGCGCCAATGCGTGGAGTATTGCCATTTGGACCGTTATATGGTCCAGGAGTTGGTAATCGACCATTGCCGGCTTTCACCTTCTGATATGTATCACATTTCTTCATAAAGTCCTTGCCATTGAGTTCTAAGGAATTTACGAAATATTCCTGGTCATGCAGAATCGGCAAGAACTCTTCTGGGACAGAAAAGAATTCATCCTGGTTTTCCAGCAGGCTTGTCACCACATCAATAGTTTTGTAGCTTTCGTCACGAACGGTACCATGCCGGGGATAAAGGATGCTGGGACATATTACGGTCGAAAGGTTGCCCAAATCCATTTTACTACCGGTCACCTCGTCCATGTGAGCAAACGAGGCTACCCATTTGAGAAACACGAACAGGATCTCCATCGTGTCTCGGTGAGCCTTGGGCATGATGATAGAAATCATGTGTAGTAACCTCTTGCGCTCGTCATCATTCTTGAGCGCTACAAATAATCAGTGAAATATAAATTTTCAATCAAGTAGATCTTCACGGACCTTGTGCCGAAACCCAAAGTTTATATAATTTGAAAGTCATTAATGGTTCTGGCAATTCTCGCAGGAATTTTTTCAACAGCGCTGCAAGCTGGACGGGATTGTCCTGACTGAGATCGACCGAGAGAGGGTCTCTGTCAATTGCCTCCGTTAGTTGGCCTAGTCGTCGAATATTACCGTTCTTGCGGAAAATACCCTCGACAGACATATCTACATTTGACACTCGGTTAATGAACATTCCGTGAGATAAGAGTGACTGACCCATTTGTCGCATCGCGGAAATGACATCGTCTACAAAACTGGGTACCTTTAACGTAGCTCGTGAAGCTCCAAGGAGGGAGTCAACACCTTCCTGAGCGACAAGTACCTCGAGGAGAACGCCAAACGTGCCTGAATCAACAAAAAAATAAGGAACCTGGAACGTTACAGTTGAACGAGGGAATTGCGAACCAGGCTTCTTCTTTTGGTTCTTTTTATCGCCCATGCCTAGGAATGCCTTCCACCGGTTGGGTTTCTTCGCTTCCACCATTTCCAACAATTCCTCTATATCGATCTGGTCTTTGAGTGAGGACCTCATAAGTACTAAGACAGCGGAGTACTTGACGATTGCCAGTTCCAGAGCACTGAGCTCCGCTATATAGGGAATGGAATTCAGTCGTGGGAGAGAGCGTTGTTGTTCTCTTGCTTGAGCCGCTTCTATGAGAGGACCGATGTCTGCTAATGTGATGCTATCCTCAGCTGGCGGTATATTTAGCATCTCTTCTTGTTCCTCTGGATCTACTGCCGGTGAACTCGGCTGGCTGTCATCAATTATTTTTACCTCGGTGTTGTTTCTGGCAAACGCAGGTCGTATGAGATGACTCTGACCATCGTGTGTGTCGAGATGTGTATTCGGCCGTCCCGAATGCTGCTGTATGTATCCCGGAGTAAGAGGAGGGGGAATGCTTGGTGACTTGTTTTGTTGCCCAGGCAAAGCTTGATGGCCTTCATGGTGGTGGTGGGGATGATGGTGATGCGGTTGATGCGGCTGAGTTGCCTCCTGTGATTTCTGTGACTGAAGAACATTGGAGGGATGTACACTTCGGCCTGCCGGACTTTCGACAATCGTAGACTTTTTCGGAAGCCTAGCAGTTGCGGACAATTTACGGTCAAGATGTACCTGCTTCATACGCATTATGTCGCCGGAGTTTCGATATGGATCACTTTCGGAGGATTGGTCTTGTGAAGTAAGTGTTGGAGCTGTGTGTTCTATGAGGATAGAATGTGCGCATGCAATCGAGCACAAAGGACTCACCAGGAGATAAAGGTACCACGCCCTGCTTCCTAAGCAGCAGATATAACCTCCGCAAAGCAACGTTTAAGAGAAAAGCATATTGCTCAAGCCTTTGCACAGCTTTGAAGCCTCCTCGACAGGCAGTATGCGCATGGTCTGTACACAATATTACGGTTGGAATCGACCCAAACGACGCCGTATCCCGCATTGAACCTAGATCGTAAACGAACAACCCAACATTCGCAGGAGGTCGTCTGACTGTTGTAAGTTTTAGTGCTTGAGCTGACGAGCCGCCATCCGCGGAGGCCTCTCTCTCTTGATCCTTGGAGATCGTTGGCGGAGGTTGAACTTCAGCAACTTTGCCGCAAACTTTACATCCAACGCACTTTGAATGCCACCTCTGATATGTACCAAGTCTGACACAGTCTTCCTCTACAGTGCTTCCACATTTAACGCAAAGATCGCTCGGCGGGTGGCTAGAGGATAACTGCCCAGAACCATCTGCACCTGAAGCTCCTGACGAACTGAACGGTGATTCTCCTGCGTTTTCTGGCGCCAGGCTTCGAAACCCATACGTCACACCTTGGGTACCGATGTTCCCGTTCCCATTTATAACCACTTCCCCGTTATGGCCTTTGATCATCCTTCGGGCAGAGGGGTTCCCACCCTGTACTGCGAGCAGGTGAAGTTTATCTAGGAATCCAGCCATTGCCTCGCCCTGTCGTAAAATCACACCGTTGGTATTACCGGCGTGTCCAGGAGCTTCGCGTTCGAGTTTTAGCGCACCGGTTAGTGCAATTCGTATCAGAATTTTCAGATAGTGGGCGAGACCCGTGACCAAAGCAAGCAAATCTTGAGTCATGCCCATCCTGCGAGAACCAGACTCTTGAGTATGCGACAGAAGGGTGAATAATTCGACAGTCTTGCGGCAGAGCATACGGGCCTCACGGACATGAGCCATGCCTGAGGATTAATATCTCATTAATTGTTGTTCGCACAAAGTATGAGAAATTACTCACCCCTCAAGTTAAGTCTTGCAAAGTGAAATTCCAGATCATCGATCGAAGCAAAGAGAACCTCGACGTGCAAGATGAACTTCTCTGCCATACGGATGGCATCGAGGTATTGACCGTTGCTCACTTGCCGAAGCATGTCAGAGATACAAGCTGCGCTGGATTCCTCAAATGCTGACAGAACGCTATTCAAAGGTATTGAGTATCGAGTTTGAAAGGACATAGTTGATGTACGCACGTCCATATCCGATAAACCTGCTGCTCCATTCGAACTTGCTTCTCCTTCAAAGAGGCAGGTGTCTCTCTTCGCTCCTCTTCCACATACTCCGGCTCCTCTAATTCTCCCTCAATGCTCATTGGTCGCCTGGAGACAACCTTGACATTCCAAAACTTGTTGATCATATAGCATTCAGGATGCCAACATTCATCCCGCATATTCCTGTTGATTTCGACGAATTGCTTGAGGATCGCAGTAGAGCATCCGGCGCATTTGGTTGCAAACCGGGAAGAGTAATGAAAATGACAGTAAACATCGCCGTCGTGCTCATAATAGGAGTCTTGAGGGCCAAAAAGTGTAGGACATAACGAGCAGGTAAAATGCTCGACGTGATATTTCTTGTCTATGTAAGTGTCGATAAGGATGGATCAGAGATCATTCGAGGAAGTTGATTATGAAGAAAAGTCAGTTGGTTAGTAATGTCCTCAAACAAGCAATAAACTTACTGCAGGCCGTGATATAGCTCCCTCGCAAAGCCATCCCACATTTTGCACAGATGAGATTCAACCGCTTAAAGTAATCACGCTCGCAAAGAGGATGCTGCTTGCCATCCGGGCCGTCGATGGGAAAGAATTTGGATGCAACGACGTCCCCACAGTCCTTAAAAGGATGCTAAGTTTGAATGGATACATACGGAGTGAAACGACTAACCAAGCACTTGAAACAATTCAAATGAAAAACGGTTCCCAAAGCCCGTACAAAAGGACCCTGCATTGCCTTCCCACATGATGAACAAGACCTAAAGCAGGCAATGAGATGTACGCTTAAGGACAAGTAGCAGGATCTTACGCAGAAGCTAAGCTATTTGAGGTTGAAGCTGTTGTCGGTGGCGGTTTCCCGCTCAAGGAAGACCCAGAAGAAGTGGAGCTGAGAGAGGCAGTGCTGCGTCGTTTGCTCGATTCGGAGGATGAATTTGGACTGTTGTTGAAAGCAGGAGTAGAGGATCTCGAGGTAGAGCCAGAATTGGAAATATAAGCAGGCTGGGGTCGGGGAGAAGGCATTCCATGGTTCAGATCTTCACTGCGAACCAAAGGCATGCCGTAGGAACCAGTTGGTACGGTTGAATCTTGGTCAGCAGAGCCGGTTGTCGATGCCCTCGTAATTTGGTTCGAAGTACTTTCTGGAAGTTTGACAGAGCTGGACGATGGTGCAGAATATGGGCTTGTAGGAGAAGGCCTCTGTGAACGGAAGGAGTCGTCGACAGCGATGTGGAGGGGTGGGCCATTTGGACTCATTGGATTTGGCAGTGGCCGCAGTGGGGGTACACCCGAGTTGTTCATCGTCAAGGATCAATCCAACCAGGGCGCTCAGCGTTTCCAGACGTACGTCGTAAGTAGAGAACAAATGAATATTGTCGATGTCACGTAGGGCTGTTACTCTTCCCGTGACACTCCACGTGGCACTGTTAAGCGCTCGATAAGCGCTGTACACACTTACTACGTATATACCATTGTACGGTGAGTGCACGAGCCCGTTCCAACGTCCTCAATTAGATTGGTTCAATCGTTCTTTAGACTCTGATATAATTCCGTCGTTTCTTCAAAATTGTTTCCTGTTGAATCATTCGAATCAATCATCATCATCCGCCTTTTATGAGCTTTGAGCTTATGTCTCGACCATACATCGGCCGCGCGGCAATTTGAGTATGGGAAAGAATTTCAAGAGGAACAAACGCTAGTTCAGGAGGTCGACGTGAAAACTGATGAAAAACGGTAGGGCTCAATGAGAGCCATTGAGATGAGAATAGATGAGAACACTAGGTGAGCATCTGCCATCAAGCATACTCAGGCTGTTCTGTACCATTCCCTGAGTTGACCCGTAGGAGCAAGAAACTAACAGCACAGCAACACAGATCCAAGTCATAGTGATGAGCTGGTGATGAGTGCAGCTGCAGCCTGCACTGGCTTGCACTGACCACTTAAGTTAAAGTCATAGAATCCCGCGTTAATCACTGGCAAGGTTGTCAATACAAAATTGAAAAGGCAGTGCCATGCCGTATATACTTGATTTCCTTTTCAAGAAAGTATGACGATATCAGCATGAACACAAACTCAACAGCTTTCTCCTTCAACACCATGTCAGTATTAAATGAAGCCTTACACGGAGCGCGCGCAAAGGGCATCCTTCCTTACTTTTTCCCTCTCCCCTCAGTCCAAACTTCACCCTCTGATTATGCCCCCATACTATCGAACCCAAGTAATTCTTTCCCTAGGTAGATCGGCTGCTGAAGTTGTAGCCACTTTTGCGCCTGTACCAGGTCTCTACGCTGCGGCAGGTATGCTCTGTGCAATAATGGAACTCACGGAGAATGTCATCGCCAACCGGTGATTACGACTCGGTGTTTGAAACCCTTACTTTGATCTCACTTCCCACTATACGCTCGTAGACGAGAAGCGCGCCAACTTAGAGATCGATGTCATACGTTGCTGCAAGCTGCAAAAGAAAGCAGCGAAGTGGGGAATACAAATATGAACAATGCGTTCCAAATGATACAAGAGTAAGTATCACACGTGTTTCATCAATGTGCTGAATATCGATGAAAGCTTTCCAGAACCCTATCAAAAGTTCAGTCCAAGATGGACACATGGGTAAAACTAGGCCGAATTAATTCCTTCCTTCAACAAAATCAAATCAAGGAGGATATCGAAAAGTGTCACGAAGGTATAACGGACTGTTTGACGCATTTCCAGGTGAGTATTAGCCCAGGAGAATTGTCAGGCGAACGCGCTTTTGAATTTGCTACTATATGAACGCAGCTCGTCTCCCACATGGAGATTCATAGTTGGCAAGAAGAGTTTTCAGTCAACTTCGCCATGGACCACCAAGAGGTCATTACGCTGCTTTCCGACGTCAAAGAATCACAAAACTTCATTCAGACTACAACTGTTGACAATAACACTATGTTGAAGGAAATGATGGTTCTTCTTCAATCGGTACGTGCTCCATGCTATTCGTTCAACTTTGGGTACATATTCCTTATCCTTGACATGTTTCAAAGGCACTCTTCGAGAACAAACACGTCGCTGACAAAACCCACAACGGGCTCGCTTCGAACCTCTATGAACTACAGCAGAAAACCGACACTCTTTTACCCAACATGAACCTGCAATCTGGGGAAGTTGTTCGTGAAGGCAATTTTCCCGTGAGCGGAACGGCTGCGATGGATATCTACAAAGGGCGGTATCTCAACCGCGAAGATGTCGCGATCAAAGTAGTTAGAGCCGTGAACTCGAATGAAGCCAGTAGACGACGGTTCATGAGAGAAGTGAAGGTGTGGACTGATCTGTGGCAGAGGGACAAGGGAAAACATATCCTTCCGTTCTATGGATTCTGTCAGACGGACGGGCCCTTCCCGTGGGGTTTTGCCTAGCCAATTATTTTGCAACAACTCTAACTGACATTTGGTAGATACATGGTGAGCCCATGGCAGTCAAATGGGACTGCCTTACAGTTTGTGAAGAAATACGACCTCGGCGTTGATTATCTGAAGATGGTGATTGCATATCGTGCGGTACAAGTGGGTTCTTCAACGATTTATCACTTTTTAGATCAAGCATATAGCGTTGGGCCTCCAAGTCTTACATGAAATGAAAGTCGTTCACGGTGACATCAAAGCGGTCAGTCGTTATTGACAGCCGCCATTGCTTGTCGTTTTAATCAAACCCGGCCACTGACAGAGCAATATCATGATCAGTCCCGAATTTGAGCCTCTATTGGCCGATTTCGGTCTATCTCAAGTACTAAGAATTTTCGCGAGACTATTGAAGTTACATCTCTGACATTTTTACATTAGATTGTGGAAGATATAACTGGGATACCGTTTACCCAAAGTCGGGGAGTATCCGACTCTTATCGCTGGTTTGCACCTGAGGTGTGTAAAGGACAGGGCGTGTTGTCTGCAAGGTCAGATGTGTATGCGTTAGGCATGACAATTCTAGAGGTTGGACATTCATTCACCTATACATATTAATTCTGACTCTAAAGGTGTCGTTGAACAAGCTCTTTACCCACCAACAACCATACCAGAAAATCAAGCACACAACAGAGGTAGTGATTCGGCGTGAAAAGGGTGAACTACCTGAGCGGCCTAATGAAACAAGGATCTTGCAGAGAGGACTGGACGAGCAGCTTTGGATGTTGTTAGAAGACTGTTGGAGGACGACTGCTAGTGAAAGACCGAAGATCGATGAAGTGATTCAGAGAATGACGTGGTCCTAGTTACTTCTCTCGTGGATAAGACAGTTCGCACTTCTGGCGAGTACTGCCTAATGTAACCGTTATAATTTACAACCCACTATGTACTTTGTATGTTTGTTTAATTACTCGAATCCTTGACATGCCAGTGCACGGTTGCTTACGTACGTCCCCGGCAACTTTTGTTTCAGAGCTATAACCTGCTGTCAGTGTTCTTGGTTTGATTCACCACCCTATCACGCGCTGTAATGGCTTTCAAGCATACGCCCTCGCTGGTTCTTCTGCTTCTATGTTCTGCGCTGGCTGCGAACGCTCTTCATTTCTACTTGGACGCAAACGAGAAGAGGTGCTTTATTGAGGAATTGCCAACAGATACTGTAGTCGAAGGTGAGCTCTGCAACTATCGGCTCTGGTTATCCCTTACACGTCACCAAGGCCATTACAAGGCTTTGGAGTGGTCAGAGAAACAGCAATCATACATCTCGGATGAGAATCTGGGCATACACGTTGAAGTAGAGGTATGTCCTCATACTCAGACAAATGATTCGTAGCTTATTTCCATGCAGGAAGTAGAAACTGGCCACACGGTCGTTAAAAGTAAGGGTCCGTCTGAAGGCAAATTCACATTTACCTCGCACGACGCAGGCGACCACTCCATCTGCCTCTCCACGAATTACACATCTTGGTTTTCCTCTACCCACATCCGCCTCTATCTTGATATCGTGGTCGGAACCACACGTCCTGATACCGAGCATGATAGGACGCATGTCTCTGAGATAGCGGCCAAAGTGCGAGACCTCAATCAAAAACTGGAGGACATTCGTCGGGAGCAGCAATACCAGCGGGAAAGAGAAGCAGATTACAGAGATTTAAGCGAAATGACAAACTCTCGCGCGGTTTGGTACAGTGTCGTGCAGATTGTGGTGCTCATTGTTACATGTGTTTGGCAGTTAAGACATCTAAAGGTATACTTAAGGCCATTTCCCCCGTTTTCCTTTTCTGATTGAAATATTTACAGAACTTTTTTGAGGATCGAAAATCGAGATAGCATAATGCTTAATGTGTCCGACTGTCATATTTATGTCTTTTAATGCAGCCTATCCGCACTATGAGGAGAGAGTCACGAATGTACTATGGTCGTTAATTCCAGAAGCAACTGTCGTTCAGTGTGACAACGGGAAGATCACGATTTCTCCTCAAGTATATACGCGGCAGTCATAGAAGTTGGGGATGGAAGCAAGACCAAACGCGCTATAGATAATTTCCTCTCGCCTGGTTGAGATAGCATGCATAATTTTCGGTCGAGAAGCCTTGAGTATCTATATTTACATTCTGGAAGATTTTTTGGAGAAATCTCGTTTCCTTTCTTTGAGTGTGTTGTGCTGGAAAACTGGCTGAAAGTCGTCGCGGCAGGGAGCATACACGTCCGAAGTATTACGGTATTTACAGTATGGCTCGGCAGGCGCAGAACTGCGGACCTTACTACGGGCGTCTATAATTTGTTGTCGTCACCCGTTCACTGGGCAGTGCTTCTTACCGTTAAACCACGACGATGCCTTCGACGCCTGGTACACCGAGCGGGAAAGGAGCCCCAGTGACATCGATCAGCGAAACACAAACTATGGTACAAGAAGAACCAGACACTATATTTCTTGCTGCTCAGCGTGGAGATCTTTCATTATTACAGGCACTATTTGCTCAAGGTGCTCAGGCTACCGACCGGGATTCTCAAAACATCACAGCTCTTCACTGGGCCTCAATAAATGCCCATCTTCATATCTGCAGAGAATTGCTTGAGAGAGGCGCAGAAGTAGATGCTCGAGGTGGAGATTTGGATGCTACTCCGATGCAATGGGCTGCTAGGAACGGATATCTCTATGTTGTGAAGCTGCTCCTAGAGTGGGGCGCAGATCCAACTCTCAAAGATGGTCAAGGATACAACGCTCTTCATCTGATAACACACTCGTCGGCGGTAATGCCTCTGCTTTATCTGTTGCAACAGCGCAAAGTCGATGTCGATTCGGTCGACCTTCAAGGTCACACGGCTCTAATGTGGGCGGCATACCAAGGCGATGCTGTCTCCGTAGATGTCTTGCTGAAGCACGGTGCGGATGTCACAACGAAGGACGAGGGTGGGTTAACGCCTTTGCATTGGGCAGTCGTTAGGGGCAACAAAGCTGTCATCAAGAAGCTGCTTGAAAGCGGTGCAGATGTTTCTGCAAAAGACTCGGGCGGTCGGACCCCGAGGGACATGGCCATCGAACTCAAAAGCATTGGTCCTTGGAAGCGTGCTATGGAGGAAGGAGGATGGGACGAATACGGTGTACCTCGTGCGCCTGTGTTCAGTAATCCAAAATACAACTCTATCGCCATATTCATTCTACCGACACCCCTTCTCATCCTCGTGTTCAACACTATTGCAGTCTCTTGGCTACCCTGGTTCACTTCTCTAATACTGGCCGCTGCAGAATGTTTTGCAGCGGGACATATCCTCACACGTGTTCTCCTAGGACGGAAACCTCAAGCTGAGAGTCCATTCTTCGCCGGAATTATCTTTGCTTCTCTCCTCATCGTGGTCTGGTGTTGGGCTACGACTCTTACGAACGTTCACGACCATCCTACTGCTCATCTAATCTTCATTGTATCTGCCTCTCTTTGTCTGTATAATTTTTGGCGTGCCGTTTGCCTGGATCCCGGTTTTGTTCCGAATCGCTTGTTGGACTCTGTCGAAACACTTGCCAGCGAAGGTAGGTTGAATGGTCAAACGTTTTGTGTTAGCTGCATGGTGTGTTCTGGTATCTTATTCGCTCTTCTTACACTTATACTCACTCGCTACTTGCCGTAGGCACGTAAACCTCTGCGCTCTAAACATTGTCGCATCTGCAATAGATGTACTGCAAGACACGACCACCATTGTCCTTGGGTTTGGAACTGTGGTTAGTCTTCTTTTCATTGTGTTACTTGGAGAGGAATCTTCAATACCTGTTTGCAGTCGGAGCAAATAACCACCGTCAATTCGTCCTCTTCCTTCTCAACCTGGTGATCGGCATAATCACATTCATCTATCTTACCTACCAATGTAAAGCTCTCTTCAACTTCGGAGCCAGGTTCACACTAATCTATCCCTAGATTTTTCCACCACTCCCGAGCTAGCGGCTTCGCCCACTTGTCCTCTTCCAGATCCCATGTGTCGCGTTCTCGCTACAAAATCCAACATTTTCCTTGTCACTACAACTTTATGGGCTGCCATTCAGCTTACCTGGACGACCATTCTTCTCGGTGCGCAATTTTGGCAGGTGTCTCGCCAAATGACATCTCTCGAAGTCAGTAACTTAGGACGCTACGGATTTATGGGTGGACGTGGTGTCATTGGGGTTGGTCAGATGGGGGCGCAGCAGAATTCGAACTCTCCTCATGACCACGGTGATTCCCCGATTTCCGCTTCGGCATCTTTAGAACCTGTACTTGGCCGTCATTCACACTCCCCTAACCGCCCACAGAGCCTACGCGGCTCAGGCGGACTCCTCACTCTCCCCTGTCGTATCTGTTCAATATGTGGTTCTTGCCCTGGAGCGTCATTCCTCCTTCGTATCACTGGCCTGGATCGGTTCACTGCGCGCGGCGGTGCGGCTCGGGGATTAGCTGCGGCAGGAGCTCCGCAGAACCCGTTCGACCTTGGACTGTATCTGAATTGTATGGACTTTTGGGGAATGGGCAAGGAGGTGGGAGTTCGTTGGGAGACGTGTTATGATATTCCTGAAGGAGGGTTTAAAAAGGCTAGGGAGGAAAGGCTACTTGAAGAACGGGGACGTGAGGAGAGAAGTGAATTGGAGCCGGGGAACAGGAAGGGTGGCAGGAGGTTTTGGCCGGGTGTTCGGAGGGTGTTTTCAATGCGAATGGGGAGATCAGCTTCTTATGAATATGAGCCGTTGGCGCAGGTGTAGGGTAGGTTGCGGCCACGGACTGATACGAGCGATTGAATGATCATAATGATTTGTTGTATCTAATGTGTACAATGAAACTGATGCAAATCATACATAACCTGGAAATCCCGCAAAGGCCTGAACTTGTTATGTCGAGATCATAGTCATAGTTCTATTGGACTAGCATTTTACCAACCGAGCTGAGGAAATTAAAGGTTCTCAAGAGTCTATGTTCAATGCGTCAATGCGACAATACAAGGTACCAGATACTGATACTATTTACCAGAGCAAGCTTGAGCCTATACATGTATGCTTGGTCTTTCTAAACAATTATCCCAAATTTCAATCGATTAACCTATTATCAACATGATATTATCCTGTACATAGTGCTTCTTCGATGATTCTCCGCAGTGCAACAGACCTCTCGCTAACACAAGACAACTAAATGTACGCTACGTATCCCGTGTAGTGGAAGATGTAGTGTACGAACGGCCACCTCTAGCTTATGGATCATGAGCTGTCGGACTTTAACAAGGGGGGCAACGATAAAATGTCGGGGATATAAAGCATTCAGCCGCTAGTGTTGCCAATGACAGGTTGGAAGGACATGACCTCGTCATAAAGCAGCTTCTTTAAATCGTCCTTCGACAGTTGTTCTTTCTCAACTGCGGATAAAGTAAGTAACGGATTGGTATATATGATGTCAGATGGCTCACGATCAAATTGGAAATAGTCGGGGCTCAGAGAGTTAGCAGCGGGCTCGTCATCTGCATCGTGATATGCAGCAACGTAGGGATGCTCAAGCGCCTCCTCTACAGTCATACGCTTCTTCGGATCAAATGTCTACAGAAGGATAGCTTATTAGTATCTGCAGTAAACTTCTATACAAGAGACCAACGTACCAGGGTCTTGTTCAAGAAATCGATGGCATCAGAGGAGGCATGAGGGAAAAGTGAGGCAAAGCTCCTCTTCCTACGGATAGGCAGAGATCGGATGTACTCACGCGACCTCCGCGAGGTGATCGCATAAAATTCATCCAGGGTCGGGGTGCCGATAACGTCGAGCACTAGGTCAAGCTGGTGGCTGTAGTCGCGCCCGGGGAACAAGGGGCGCCCAGAAATAAGCTCCGCGAGAATACAGCCAACGGCCCACAAATCCACAGCCTGCGAGAGTTGTATGCTCAAAATCATGCTTCTCGAGGAAAAGAAGCAGTGATAACCCACCTTGGTGTACATCTTGAACGACAACATGATTTCGGGAGCACGGTACCACCTGGTGGCGACGTATTCAGTCATCCCACCCTGACCTTTGCCAACGGGAGCAGTGGTCTTGATACTCCTCGCGAGCCCGAAATCACAGACTTTGAGGTCACAATTAGCATTGAGGAGAAGGTTGGCTGGCTTCAAGTCACGGTGAACAATGTCCGCACTGTGAATCGTTTTGAGGGCACGAAGTGTCTGATAAACAAAGTACTGGCAGTGGTCATCGGTGAGGTGTTGCGTCCTGATGACTCTGTGTAAGTCAGTCTGCATGAGCTCTTGGACAACTATTGGTAGCGCATCAGTACGCAATTACTAAATGAGTTGTAAAAAAACCCACAGTAGATTTCCTTGAAAGCGTCCAAGGAAGAAGGCTTCACGATGTCCAAAACCGTGATAATCTGAAGAAAATCAAAATCATGCTAGAATCAGGCAAAACGGCTACCTACGTTCTCGTTAACACAAGACTCTGAAAAGAATTTCAACAGCTTGAGTTCTCGTAAGGTTCGTAGGCAGCATAAAGTGTGGTCAAAAGGAAGAATCTTCTTGATAGCCACTTGACGCCCACTGGGTTTATGGATACCAGCTGCAACAGTACCGTACGCTCCCTGACCAAGTGCGTACAACAGCTGATAGTCCTCACCTGTAATGAATATAAGCCAGAATGACGAGGAAAGGGGTCATACGCATACCAATGTCGAACTTGGGGAGAGGTTTGGAAGAAGATTTACGGGACGACATGTTGATTATATTATGTAGGTATAAACACCACGGACCAGCCTGGTGATGAAAGTTGAGAAGATGGTGAGCGCAAAACTGGAGAAAAACTGGGAGGAATTGGCCTTTAAATAGCAAAGGCGATGCTGTAAGGTCTGATGCGATGTATTGATCAATATTTCAAACGACACCGGCAAGCGGCGGAACCCACGAACTGACACGATTCCACAGCGAGGCTTCTTGCATATAGATAGATAGGTCCTCTCTATGGAAACAGTGCAAGCTCACGACCTCTCTCATGTGAGAGCTTTCAGGAGCCTTCGTCAGTATTGACCTATGTACTAACTGAGAACTGAGAGCTCGCGGACCGCAGTCCATCTCCCGTCGGAGGAATAGATTATCGAATGCAACCGGAAGTATTTCAGCAGCGTGATACACTTGAAATTCATCAATCAATGGTATCGGTAAGGATAGGTAGGGATCAGTAGGGATCAGTAGTGAATCACTAGGGTTTTTTAATACAGCGAGTACATACAGGTACATACCTCAGCCTGTACCCTCCTGTACCTAGTATGTACCTGTCTCAGGCTGTCTGCACATACAGTACCTAATAACCCTGTTATCCTCAGCATTTGACCCGTTGAAATGAGCAAAGCTGGATCGACATTCGGGAAGGTCCATCTTGATATGATCTGGAAGCCTAAGGTAAATTGAACGTCGTAGGTCGAAACCGTGGAAACCTCTCCAATGTTAAAGATTGAATGTTGAATGCTGAGAGGGATTATTCATATCTGAGAAAAGCCCAAACTCACGAAGACGCAGTATGCACCGACAAATCCAAGTCGCGAAGGCTGCAGAAGTGACTGCAGCGCTTAGAGGATCCAGAGGAAGACATACAAAGGTATGCGGCAGGTCAAATTGAAGATCGTACAGAATGAGGTCTCGGGCACCAGATGTCAATGATCGTACGATAGAGGGGTATTTTCCGTTCAAAACTGGGCGGTGAGAAAATAAGACGCTTAAGCGTACATGTCTTTGTTTTTGTTGCATTTTAAAGGTTTGCCCAATAGTAAATTTTTCGTTTTCTCTACCCAGTGTTTTGTCAGTCATAACTTCCAAGCACGCACGCAAAAAGTGCCAGATGGACGAGTGCTGTGATCACTGTCACACCTGAATTCACCCTCGTGGTTTGTGACCAATCGCGTTGAATCGCGTCTGTTAAAGATCAATAAACTCTATATTCATCAAAAAATAGCAAGAAATGAAAGACAGGAATGATTACTTCTGCCTGTGGTGAATTTTGTCCAAGAAACTCTTGAAAACTTCTTTTTTCAAACCAACAGACGTCCCTTCATCGATCTGATCAATCATCCCAGTCAGTTTCTTGTATGCGTTCTTTTCATATTCCGCGTAAATTTCCCGTAGTCCGATTTCTTCGAAGACAGCTTTGACCCGCCGCTCAGCTTCTCCAAGGTACCCTTGCTCCTCCCCATTCTTTCCTTCTGCTATCTTCTTTGCAAATTCTGTCTCCTCTCGAGTGGGTTTCACACCATAATTTTCATCCAAAATCTTTCTCTGATCCGGAGTAGCAAGAGACAGCACCTCATACGCCCAGTAAATCAAGGTAGTAGCCTTTGCCAAAGGGGGTGGTTTGGCTAAGGCTGTTGTCATAGAGTACCACTATCTACCTATAGCGGAATAAAAGCTGGATATTTCATATAAACTCAGTAGTACTCTAACTTACATACACACTATATATATGCCATTGTATTCAATTCCCGACCTTGAGAAATTTACCCGACGTACACTTCCCGACGCCCGTACCCTGTGTACTTTCTGAGGCATAATAACACTTGCTACTTAAGGTACTACTTCTTTATCGTGGGCTTTACGTATATAAGTCATTGTTCCTACTAGGTAGTATTTGTAGGAGGGAGGACCAGCATTGGAGCTCGACGACGGTGTTCAGAAATGCGGACCGTGAGCGCTTATTTGCTGCCTCGTTGTTGTTGACAGCGAGCTCAAGGCAGAGCAATAGTGCAGACTGCCCTCGGACCTTGCGGGAACAGCTGGTAGTATATCTGAGCACCTCTTTGTTATCTGACTGTATTTAAATCATAGTAGAACATTAGTCCACAAGCTGATCTTTGGTTAAGAGCTTGATTATATGTGAGTTCATCGTACTAAATGTTGAGCTCGAGCATACAAAAATAATCTGTGAGTCCCTAAATTCTGGTACAGTGCTCTGCACGCATACACGTCCAGCATACTACAAAATGAGATATATTGCAACTATGTGAGTAGTAAGAAGGCATGTCCGAGTACTTAAAATCAATGACTGCATTGTGTTCACATCCGTAAAGGTACTAAAGATTGTACTGTAGCCTATATAACTGCAATATATGTCATTTTGTAGTATGCTGGATGTGTATGCGTGCAGAGCATTGTACCAGAATTTAGGGACTCACAGATTATTTTTGTATGCTCGAGCTCAACATTTAGTACGATGAACTCACATATAATCAAGCTCTTAACCAAAGATCAGCTTGTGGACTAATGTTCTACTATGATTTAAATACAGTCAGATAACAAAGAGGTGCTCAGATATACTACCAGCTGTTCCCGCAAGGTCCGAGGGCAGTCTGCACTATTGCTCTGCCTTGAGCTCGCTGTCAACAACAACGAGGCAGCAAATAAGCGCTCACGGTCCGCATTTCTGAACACCGTCGTCGAGCTCCAATGCTGGTCCTCCCTCCTACAAATACTACCTAGTAGGAACAATGACTTTTATACGTAAAGCCCACGATAAAGAAGTAGTACCTTAAGTAGCAAGTGTTATTATGCCTCAGAAAGTACACAGGGTACGGGCGTCGGGAAGTGTACGTCGGGTAAATTTCTCAAGGTCGGGAATTGAATACAATGGCATATATATAGTGTGTATGTAAGTTAGAGTACTACTGAGTTTATATGAAATATCCAGCTTTTATTCCGCTATAGGTAGATAGTGGTACTCTATGACAACAGCCTTAGCCAAACCACCCCCTTTGGCAAAGGCTACTACCTTGATTTACTGGGCGTATGAGGTGAGAGACAGTGCAGTGTTGATGCACCACGAACATTTATTATCAATGATGTCGGTCCCAACTTTACCGATCTGCGCAGGAACTCCAGCAAAGTCGAGAAAATCGTCTTGAATCTGAAAATATTCGCCCAGAGGAATAAGGATACTCTTCGCTACCTCGTAAGGAGCCACTGCGGAGGCGGAATTAGGCGGGGTGTACAAAGTGGGAACGCAGCAAAATAGCATTGCCAACGCAACAGGCAAGTAGAAGGAGTAGAAAGCAGTTTTATAAACCACGATCATCGAGTGTCTATAGGTGTGTTGATGATAGTTAGCATACTATCTGTGGCTATCTGTGGACGCGAAAAGCTTGAAAAGGCTACGTACTTTTGTAATGAAAATTTGCTCAAATCAACTGCATCCTCTGGTGCGGTGATCAGGTCAATCAACTGCCCAATCTCTGTCTGATACGAAATCTCGTGGAACAATTCGAGCAAATCGACATAGTATGGCTCTTTCTTGAAATGACGTTTGAGTAGATGATAAATCGCTCCTTCGAGCATGAACGCGTCGTTCACAGCGACAAGGCCAATTTTCGGAACGCGATACCAGCACGGTTGACCTCGGCGAGTTATGGAAGAGTCCATGAGATCGTCAGTGACAAGAAAGAAAGCTTGAAGCTGCTTTGCGACAGTGAGAAATGAAGGATACATTATTTGTTCAGAAACATACGAGCTCGACGCCCCATCCTAATACAGCGACTTGGAGGTATTCTTCATCTGTCAACGGACGGCCCTTAAGAATTTCGACAGTGTCCACCACTGACATTCCACGGTTCAACTTTCCACCGGGAACATTGTAATGCAAGTTCTGATAAAACGGTCAGATGCAAATGCAAAGAATTGTTTTTCGGAAACAGACCTCAGAATACCACTCCTGAGCCTCTGCTGGCATTCCGCAAGCCTTCAAATGAGCCAATAGCTCATCGTGAATCACGTTCCAAACGCCTTCAAACTTGGCTCTTCGTGTGGACTTATCCATTTGTACAAGTACGAGTGAGTAAAAAAGTGAGGGCGACGAGTTTTATTCACGACAAGAAGAAGAATGTGAGACGAGCTCGAAATCAGGCCATATGAACAAGAGAAGCATCAGAAACCTAAAAAAAGTAATTTCGTATTTATGTAAATGAATTATTATGATATTATCTGGACAATGATACTTGGATACATCCCAGCTTTGAAGATTTGAATAGCAGAGATATATATTTGTCACAACTGTAGAAACCCCAGGCCCCAAAGAAAGAGTGAAAAGTTCGAAGAGTTATGAATATTGGAACGTGATATAACATCGTATATGCAGGTCTAACCTTCTTTTATTCATTCATCATCCAGCTCAGACCTGACCTCCCTGGTTGTGTATTCGAAGTCCCACATTGGGCCGAAGGAATGCAAAGTGAAGTATCCACCGTCTCCGTTGACGGGCTCGGTTCACTCGCCACCAAGGGTCCGGATATCGTTGAACTAGCAGTCGGATTAATCAACGACCCAGATGTTCTTGTTGGAGATGCACTTCCTGCATAAGCGTTGGGATGGACAGTTCCTACGTTTAATTGGACCAGTGAATGATCATGCAAGGGAGCAGGTCCTGGATGCGAGCCAAGTGATGATCGACTTGACCAATCGAGTAGCCCGCTCGATTTTAGCGAAGGGAGTGTTGTTTTTTGCATTTGCAATAGCGGTAGCTGATTTTCCGACCCGATATATGTGGAGGAGGCAGAGGAGACAGGGGCAGATGAGTTGGAGGTCTGGGAATCTAGCACTGGCTGATGAACATGTCCGTGCTGATGAGTGGTAAATGGAGGCTCGGCACTCAAGAACGTAGCATCCGCCATTTCCGTATCTCCCAGTTCGCCATATTTCCCGGTACGAGTCGGGGAAGCTCCCCAATGATTTCCGGCAAGTTTATCCATCCGAACCCCGCAGAACTCTTCAAACCCGTCCAATCCTTTCTGAATTTTGTCATCATCGCGATGCATGTATTTCATGAGAGGCCATATCCAGGCGCCCACTGACAGTAATAGAGTGAAAACGACGGATATGCAACTAGGAATGATACTCACTGGCGGCACTGTACGCAGCGCGTTCACCTAAAGTTTCCAGCACACTGTCTAGCCTTCTAACACCCCAATCCAAATCCGTCTCGCCAGGTCTGTCTTTTCTATGCTTCACCTTCCACCAATTAGGCTCCGAATCAACTTGATTGATTCCAATTCGTGCGCCTCCATTTGATGCCATGGACCCTGTATAATCGACAGCCTTCATGGTTGTAGAATCTTCGCGATGTGGCCAACTCTCGCCGTGCACAGCCCGCCTTCCCATACCTAATCCCATGATACAGCTCGCTTCTAAAAGTGCTATGAGACAAAAGCACCATGCACCAGTATTTGAATTTGTTTCAAGCATGCTTTTCTGTACTACCACATTCTCGCCCTCATCCCAGCGAAGAAAAGAAGGATGAGATTCATCCCATACGGAGAAAAGTTCATGATCCTCTACAAGGGCAGAACTAAAAGAGGCGCGAGCTTGATAATGGCGGACGTGATGCTTGGAGAAAGATATTGGATCACTTTTTGCCGCCTGGAGGGGAGGCTGGTATAACCCATCCAGTGTGCGCTCAATTTTGTTGTATATACTGAGGATTCTAATTGTCTGAGCAAGTTCTGAGCCCGTCGCCGTAGCCTTATGAGACGGTAGATGTGTTGAAGGCAAGGGCGCAGAAGGAAGGTAAAGATACTCTAAAAAGAAATTCTTGAGAAGCTGTCCAACATTTCAAAAACGTAGGTCACATAGGGAAACTCACCGGGTAGACACTCGTGCACTGCCCCCATCTCGAAACTCGTCTCGTCAACCGGTAAACGAACGCGTAATTCTTCCGAACTGAAGCCTATGAACCCATTCGAGAAAGCACGCTTGGAAGGGGAAAAGGACATAGAGGCATTATAATGAGAAAATGGGGGTGAATCAAATGATGGGTCAGTCGTCGTACTCGTGAATTGAGGTAAAGAGGCGGCATTTGTTGACGGCTGTGAGCCTCCTGTGGACTCGACGCTACCTTGCGCATCAGTATGATGCGATGAGATTTCGCCATTAAGATTTCCTCCACTATGATATCCTCGCCCACTACCTCCTCGTAACTGGCCCTCACCTTGATAGTAAATTTCTCGCATACAATCCAATATGTATATAAGCCAGAAGATTCTTCTGTCAAATTCACGTTTAGTTCATGATTGCCAAACTGACCTTCAATAGTTGCGAAAACTGACCTTACGCATTCCTTTTCAATGCTCTCCTCGATGAATGCCTGGCTCGGTACAGGAGTTAAAAGCGGATATGTAGGTTTGTGTACGCCAAGCTCTTGAAGCATCTGAAGTGTGAGTTGACGAAATCGTTCTCCTTGAGGTGAAATCAACTTCGGATCCTGATCAGTAGAGCCTCCAGCACGCGTAAAATTGCGAGCAACGGTCGAGGGTTTCTGCTCCCAGGCGAGTAATTCATATACTGTAAGAAGACAAAGCGTCTGAGCTGTGTAAAGCGAAGCAGGAAGGACCAGAACTCCGCGGTAAAGATCGTCCGTGCTCGAGGGCTCTGCTGCGGCATCTCTGCTTTTGTCGGTACTATGATCTGAGTTGGAGTTTTTCGGAATTTCGAACATCAACCTCACTGCTTCATCCGCAAAATGTCTTCCCGATAAGCGCCGCGGAGTTGCTGCAAGTGATGGCTGTTTGGAATGTCGAGATGCAAGTGCACAGACAGCCTGTGTGAATATCGGTGACCAAAGATCAACGAAAATAATCAGTCAGCTGGCTGGCTTTCTGATGTAAGAAGGATCAACAACGCCGATAAAAACGCGGAGAAGGGTTGAAGTATTCAGAAACGACGAAACGCAAGAGAAAAAAGTTTGGATAATGGCGCAACACTTACATACAGCAGATACATCGGCACCTGGTTCATTGTAACCGCATTTGTGAAAGATGGTTTGTGTATTATCATGACCATGGGATGTGAATGCGTGAAGAAAACTAGGGCGAAAAAAATTAGTAACCAGGGGAGCACAGATAAACAAGCTGCAGGGATTTGAAGGGCAATGTGAAATTTTTGTATGTTTTACAGAATACAAGGCGGAACGCCGTACCAAACATTATTCGCTCAGCGCAAAGAGGGGTCCTGAGCACCAGAAAATCTCAGAAGGCGCAATTTGATTGAATGACGAAACAGCGGGAAACGTCCAATTACCCTGTATACAGGAGCAAGCGCAAAGATTTGGTCACGGGTGACGTTGAAGGGTTCACAGAGAAAGAGGATATGGAAATGCAAAATGGAATTTAGAACTGAGGGAAAATAACAAACTGTGGACTGAGTAAAACATAGTAAGGAAATACGCACGATTGGTCAATTCTCGCGTGAGTGCAGGTTCCAGTACGATGGATGGCCGCGTGGCGTATCCGCCCAGCGGGGTCGTTTCAAAAGTAGTACTCCGATGTCCAGGAAGATCGACAGTTTGCTGGTACTCGTTTTCCCTGGCCCAATTTGTATCGAGTGATACCGGTGAAGCAAAATCGGTACTATCTTGTCTTTGACGTTTTCTGGAAAGATGTTCTGGGTGAGAGAGTATAGAAGACGACTCGTTGCCATCCCACTCATGCCTAGGAACGGACGAAATTGCATAGAGGTTGGAAGAGGAAGATTGGGTAGAATATGAATGTTCATGTGAAGAGGAGGGAGGCTGAGTCTGTTGTGGATGAGGGAGTAAAGGAGGGAGCGATGGCGGTGGAAGATAATAAGGTGGGCCAGCGTGTCCATATAAGCTGTGCTGAGGACGAAATGATCTACTTCCTATAGAGGGATTCGCATCCTGAGCGCCCATGTGTTGCGTTCTCTCGATGGGATGCTGTACATTGCTCCCTGTACCTGCATTAGGTGGGATATTACCAGGACCTATAACGGCAGCCCGAGGTGCAGGTACGGTTCTCCCACTGGAGTCTGTATAGATACATGGTTTACTGGCGAAATAGCAGTTGCTACAAGGTGCAGTTCCGTCGCATCTTCGCTTGCTCTTATGGCAAGAATTACATGCTCGCGCAAGACGCTTACGCTTTGGGCGGTCTGGCGGGAGCGCAGGGACCACTTGAAGAGGTGGGAGAGGCGGTGCTGAAGTTGCATCTGGATATGAATGCGATGATGAAGAAGGCGATGGCGCAGAGGAAGTTGAAGTTGGAGGATTTAGTGACTGGTTAGATGATTGATACAGCGCTGCGGAATTCGAACTGGTGAATGACCCGCTAGAATCACGAGACATATCTCAGACTGTGAGCTTCGAGGATCAAGGAGGCCGAGGAATCGTCCAATTGCCAAAGATTGGTGTCAAAGCGTGGACCTTTTCCTGCTTTGAGACCGATATGAATTCCGTAACAAAACCTGCGCTCGACCAAGTTGGCGTTGAGCTACTACCCAACCTTATGCGGTCCACTGTTTGGAATTCTTCGTTCCTTTTTGATCGTTCTGGCACTTCGTAGCCACGCCTTCTCACTCTTCTTCTCGAAGACTGAATCCAGAACAAAATGGTTACGTTATTATGGCAAAAATGTTCGCAGTGTTATTGACCGAGCGCAATAGTAGCAAGAGCAGCCAGCTTTCCTGGTGATGGTCGTGATCGAAGTACAGAGTCAAGTTCGAACGCCAGTTTGGTCTTGACTGGGTTGACCATGGAGATCAAGGATGTGGGAAAATAATCTCATTTCCGGCGGCTATCAAAATAGTACAGGGGCCAATCGGCTTTTCCCCCCGAACGACTACCGGCGGCATGTCTGAGGTATTTTAAGATTCTTTGCAGATCCTGAACCCTTCGAAAAACTCACGCTGCTCGCTCTCAAGCTCGACATGAGCTCTTGTGACGCGTTTGTGCAATTAAAGCGACATAGGCTCGACTCGACACTGATTTTTTGTTCGACTTGTAAGTTAATGAATACAGCTTTGGCAGATTGCTAAATAGCTAAATACCAACATGCGTGATCCCCTTCTGACATAGCCTCTGAACCATAACAGGAGAACAATGAGTTCTGCGCGGTCACGCTGCAGAAACAAAAGATATCGCAGGCAAATGTAAACAATAAGGAATTTCGCTGGGAAAGCTGAATCAAGGTGGTATTTAAAGGGTGTACGATTTAGATTCTCTCTTTTCATCTATAGACCTGCATTGAAGCTCTGGTCCGACACGAACTCTCTCTACTTGATTAACGATGGATCCTACTATGCTTCACAATCGCTCCTTTGCAGAGGCGGCTTGTCCCTATCCTTTGGGTAGGCATGAACGAGACGCACTTAGCACCCTGCTGATTCTGGAGGAAGATGGCGAAGACGACTATAGCGCAGATGACGAATATGACATGGACTTCGAGGTAGTTTATAACCATGGCCATTTTTCTAGTACGCTCATTAAGGCTTCAGAGTTCGTTTGACACGTCTTTCGACTGTGAACGTCCGTCATTCGACCGTTGGTATTCCAAACTCCCAGCTACTCCGTCAAGGGCCCTCAATCGTGGCATTCCGAATATGCACTCCCCTTCTGCTATTCGCACACTTATTGTGGATAATGAAAGCGAATTCGAGGAAGACGAATCAGATGAAGGTAAAGTGAACCCCTGGGTTAACCAATCCGCTTCAAATTCACTGACTTCTACAACAGAACTTCTTGAGGGACACGAGTGCCCTCCAAACTGCTACCTTTGCTCTATCAGTGCAGTCATCTACAAGATCGAGTATCCAGAACTTTATGAAGAATGCGATAATCTGGACGACGAAGACGATTTCGAAGACTGTACTGCATCTGCACCTACTACACATTGTGTACCGGAATGTATCAGTTGTGCACGGGAGCGCCTCCGCGCGGAGGGTTACAAATTCCCTGCATACCAGTACGATCACAGCGACCATATTCCGGACGATGACGAAGCAAAGGTCGAGGAGAAAATAAAACCTTGGGGGCAGAGAATTTCGCGGGAGGAGGTAGATCCACAAATCAACATCGTTTTTACTACACCACCTCCTGACTCTCAGAAGGCAGAGTCAACGACTCTACCTGTAAAACTAAACGAAATCTTTCCGCGAGTATTTTTTCCGCCGCCAAAACCCTCATCGAGCACCTGCGTGTGATCGTTGGGTGATAATCGATGTGTATTTGTCTGGCATTATTTATCAAGCTTGTGTATACCTTATCTAGTGTCTAAACATATGTGTGTAATTCTATGTACTTAAAGTATAGTTATGCAGAATTTGTTGAAATCGCTGAAGCGTGTAAATGAGGGGAAGAACGTGAGCCACTGGCACATCAGAAAATGGATACTTCGTCCTCAGCAGAGCATGGGTAACGATCTCTCAACCGTGACTGCCCTACATAGTCTAAATAGGTTACAACAGATTAAAACTATTCCAAACGCTTCCTAAGTTTTCGTAGGTCAATCGCAGCTTAAGATAGATCCTGAGTATCGTTTGCACTGTGCTTACTTGATTAGCTACGCTCTTTAGAAGCAAACAAAACAACACCACTGACGATACCTGATGTCATGTAACATGGAGTATGCATACATGCAGTAATTGTAGTAGAAGAGGGTAGTGCAACGAATGTCAAAGTCAAATGAAACAAATAATAAGTTAAATGCAAAATGAATGTGATAATAATGTGCGTTTAGCTGTGATGTATATGATGTACTTAGTTGGAAAGCATAGACTACACTCAGGCGAAGACTAGGATGCGGCTGTCTTGAGAGTGTTATCGATGACCGGTTTGAACGACATCACTTCGTCAAACAAGAGCTCTTTAAGCTGTTCCTTTGATAGCTGCTCTTTGTGTGCTAGAACGAGCCATTTATCAATGGCCAGCTAGCGGAATAAATGAAATGTACTCACCTTCAAATTGGAAATACTCCGGATCGAGTGATGGAGCAGCTGGCTCATCCTCAGCGTCATGGTAAGCAGCGACATAGGGATGTTTGAGTGCCTCTTCAACCGCCATCCGCCTTTGGGGATCAAATGTCTAAGAACACAAATTAGATATTCGTTTAATAAAAATCCAGCCAAAGGACTCACGAGTGTCTTATTCAAGAAGTCGATTGCGTCTGCGGAAGCGTGAGGGAAGAGAGATGAAAGCTCTTGGGCTTCTTGATTGGCAGGGAACGGATGTACTCCTTCGATCTGCGAGACGTAATGGCGTAAAACTCGTCCACGGTAGGCGTTCCTACATAAGAAGACACATATCAACATCGCGCTGCCGTAGCCGCTTGTTCGGAAGACATACCGATAACATCAAGAATCAAATCGAGTTGGTGTGAATAGTCACGACCAGGGAATAAGGGTCTTCCTGAAATCAGCTCTGCGAGGATGCACCCAATAGCCCACATGTCAATCGCCTTCGTATACATCTTGAAGCTCAACATGATTTCGGGTGCCCGATACCATCTCGTCGCAACATATTCCGTCATTACACCCTCACCAACCTTCACCTTTTCAAACCCAGCCTTCAAACTACGGGCAAGACCGTAATCACAAACTTTAAGGTCACAGTTGGCGTTCAAGAGCAAATTCGCTGGTTTGAGATCCCGATGAACGATGTCTGCACTGTGGATAGTCTTCAGCGCGCGGAGGGTTTGATATATGAAGTATTGACAATGATCGTCGGTGAGAGGTTGAGTTCGGATAACACGGTGGAGATCAGTTTGCATGAATTCCTGTACAACTGATTTGGATATCAGTGCAAGCAGGAATGAAGGAATTGTTAGGACACACAGTAAATCTCATTGAAGGATTCAAAAGAGGTAGGTTTGATGATATCAAGAACAGAGATAATCTATGATCCCAACGATGAGCGATCAATATCGTAAAACGGACAAGATAGACACTAACGTTTTCGTTTGAACATTCCTCCGAGAAATATTTCAGCAGCTTCAACTCCCTGAGAGTTCGTAAAGCAAATAGTATATGATCGAATGGCAACACTTTTTTAATAGCAACGCGTCGTCCAGTTGGTTTGTGAACAGCAGCAACGACGGAGCCATAGGCTCCTTCACCCAGGGCATAAAGGAGTGTGTAATCTTCACCTGAATAAAATAGCGTCAGATCTAGAGCTCCTAACGGTTTGCAAAATGCAACAAACCGACGTCAAACTTGGGAAGAGGCTTGGAGGGAGCTTTGCGAGACATGGTTGTAAGAACTGATAATAAGTAGTACGAGGAGCTAGAAAAGATTCGGCGGAAAAGTCCAAAACGAGCGAACGAAGCCTGGGCGTGAAGTTGAAAAATGAAGCAAAAGAGCCCAAGCCAAGAGAGAAAGCAATATACCGGGCAAAAGTTCTCACCACCCCCTTATATACGAAAAAAAAGCGTATCGCGGTAACAAGGGTTGTAAACGATTGATGGCAAAAATTCGAAACAGGGCTCATTTGGGCTCATATTCTGGTTGAAGATCGGGCTGTGTCGGTATAACCGGAAGGTTCGAAACGTTTTGGGCATGTTGGGCGGATCCGACTTTCAATTATACAGCTGTAGAGGCTCTGAGAGCCTGGGGGTTCCTATGAGTAGTCCACCTGTGGAAGCTGGTGAGACTGTTCTTTCGCGATATTTAATTGCGAAGTCTCGCGTACAGATTGCTATATTTGCAAATTAATGATACAGGGCCATCAGTGGGGGCAATATCATAGTTCTTCAATTTTCCTTTCATCCTCTGATGATCCTCACCTGATCCTCACCACTGACCAGATCAGTTGAAAGCCCAGGGTGCGAACCTGCTGCGAACAGCTGCACACGCTGCAAGTGATTTCAAAGTGAATAGAAGTGACTCCATCTACAAGGACGCGCTGAGCGCTCATCGGTCAGAGTTGAAATTCAAGAATGGAGTTGTTTTTTGAATTGAGGCTATCCTTAGTCTCTCTAGCACCAGGTATTTAGCCCCTCGTCCGTCTCGAATTAGAGATAGATTGATACACGGCTCCGTCCAAAGACAGAGTCCCACAGAGAGTGATGTGATGTATGTAAGCACAGATTGCGAATGGGATGGCAGTGCTGACAGTGAGCAATAGTATATCGAGTCTTGAAGAGATAGTAGAGCAACGCACCTGCTACCGTCACGAGGCTACACCCGTGTTACACTTGAGGGCGAGTACTGGGCCGAGAGCAGTGGCCAGAGAAAAGGCGACAGTCATCAACACGACAAAAAAAATCCAACATAGCTGTCAGTGTGAATATCGATACTTGATTCCGCTTGAAACAGCTCACAAATATTCTGGCAAGGCAATTTCTGCGGCTTCATAGTACCACAGATGTGAAGAGTTTCGATACTATACATAGCGTATGAAGCATTAGACGGTTGGGTCGACCTTGAAAGGTATATTTCTGTCTTTGAAAGAACTGTACTATTTAGAAACGTGTTATAGCTTGTGTTAGTTCTGATATTTAATGATGCGTAGGTTTCTTCCCTGGATTCCGAAAATTAGTATTTTGAGAGATGCGTATACGACAGGCTCCTGACCATCTACAAACATATTTCTCGTAGCACTAGGAAGGGTTGCTGTGATTCCATCCAGCTCCTTCGTTAACTTGACTTGACATCCCAGTCTACTTGTATCTGTCAAGCCAAACGCCATATCGAGCATATCGTTTTCGTCGTCCTCGGGTTCCGGTAGAAGATCATAATATTCTGGACTTAGAATAACATGACATGTTGAACATGCAACCGAGCCTTCGCATGCACCTTCAAGGGAAAATAAGTAGAAAGAAAAATTTGGTAATTCCATAGGCATTGACGAACCTTCGAGGTCAATGTCATATTCATGAGCAATTCCTAGAATATCATCCCCTTCGTTTGCTTCAATCGTCTTGATCAGATTACCTTTAGAATCCTTGAAGTTCACTTTGATCCTATGACGAAGGACGTGTTCAGAATACGAGTATGAACTTCCACTACGTCAAGGCGCACCCTGTTCCGGGTTCAGGTCGTGTTATATCACCGTGTGCGGAAGCTGAAATAACTGGAGTTAGTTTTTGTTGTCGTTCAACGATGTAGTGTTACGCACTAGTTGTGGAATGAAATGACCGCGACTGTGGACTTGACAACCGAAGACCTCGTTTCTCTGCTTTTGAAGATAAATGTGCAAGTAGTAGATTCCTCGACGGCTTCGTTGTTCTAAAATCTGTTTGAATGCACCTCCGGTGACTCGTCAACCGAGGTCTCAAGGTCTGAGAAAATGACCAAGCCAGATCTCTTTTGAATGCGCAGTTCATTCGGACTGAGGCGGCTGGCGTATGGGTACAAAGAGGGAGGATGGCGGACGTAAGCAGTTTCTTTTGAGCCTTTTTTCAAGGGTTAAAGCAGCGTTGAAGTTAAGCTCGTACTGGAGCCGCTGAGTGTTGAATGAATTCAACGCGTCCTGGTCACGTTCCGCTTATTTAAGCCTGCTTGAGCTCAGTAATATATATAGTCAGACATTACATTTTGCCGTAAACTTGAGCAGTACCATGACAGACTCTGCAGGAATCGCCATCGACGCACTGATGACTCCGATACCACCGCGAGCTGGAATTGTTTGGAAACTGACGTGATGGCTTCCTCGAGAAAACTGTTGCCTGTTGACTCAACTTCCTCTCCAGAAATATCACCTTGCTTGCAATGGTCATTGAACATCCATAACCTCGAGCGCCCGTGCAAAATTTCCTTTTAAAGTTGTCGTTGTCCGATCCGACGGCGGAACAGGGTTACATCTACGCCTTATAGGGCAAAAGGGATCCGGATGCAGCCCTTTTACTTTCCCTTCATCTAACAGACTCCGACTCCACCCCTGCACTTTACCAGCTCACAACAAATTTCCTCACCTGGCTCACCATAATGCATCATCCCTAAGCTTTTCTGCTTGCTGTTTCACACCAAATTCCCTCACCGTAGCAGTGAACAGACGCAAGCAAGGTGTGTGTCCCCAACGGGGTACGTTAATTTCCACTGCAATGGAAGCAAAATCACCAACATGCTGAAAATTTCGCGCACTTTTCATTCACATCGCAGAGTGCGGGGCCGGTTGCAGAGAAAGCTGCATAACCAGCTCTGGACCATTGGACCCCTTCTCTGAGTCTCAGCAAAGGAAGTGTTCCTGCCTTTATTCCATTTCATCAATCATACAAGGAGATTCCCTATCATGGGTGAACTCCCTGAACTCGGGGGAGGATGAAGATGGCCTAGCCGACAGCGATAGCGAACCAATTGTCCAACCCGAAACTCTGTTCTCTTAATTACCCAATTTCCTCTGTTCCTCTTATAAATACATACAGAAAACAAAGCAAAAAATACACAACTGCCTAGGACCCCTGACAACCCACTAAGAGGCCTGATCCCAAAAACTCAAGTTTTACCCACATTTTTTGGGGGTCCAAAAGGTGGATTTTTACCCGGATTCTCCTCTGGCTTCATTCCAGACCCCATTCTTACCCGGTTTAGACCTCAGGGTATATCCAAAATTTGATTTTTCATCTTTTTTTGCTTATTTTTTGCCAGAAAGCTGCCAAATGTATTTTCTCTTTGTTTGTTTCTACTGCAGGTGGTTCTTTTTCCCTTGTTTTATCTATGCTGAAATTATGAACTCATCTAATGGATCATCATCCATATAGTTTCCCTTGAGCTCCAGATTCAACTACTACAATGTTCATGCAAAAACATGTATAAACAAGCTGTATAGTAATGTTTATGATACCTTACAATATGTTGTCAATATCGTGTAGTGGTGCCGAGTCAATTGCTTTGTGCTCAGTGAGCACTATGTTCGAGTCTCGTAGGGGCCATTTTACCCAACTGTAGATGAGGCCTTTTTGAAAGGAGCCTTTTTACCCAATTTTAGCCCTAGGGCTCAGCATGAAAAATTGTGATTTTTACCCTCTTTTGGCTCATGGATTCTAAAAATTTTCTCCTATTCTTACCCGCACTTTGTACAGGCCTCTTAGTGGGTTGTCAGGGGTCCTAACTGCCTACTCTTGTCAAGTCCATGCCGCGGGCCTCCATTCCGCCGTTCGGGATTCCGAAGATCTGCTCCTTATTGTTATCTCACTCTTATTGTTCTTTCTCGCTACACATACCCTTTCGTTCTAGTCCCTTCTTATTGTCTTTTACTCTACCCTGCAGGTACTACTCGTATAGCTCCTAGTAGTTAGTCTGGCGCTCCGCACCGCTGCGCCGATCCGTAGATATAAATACTGCCTGTACGCTACTGTAGTTCCTCAGTTTAATTATCGACTTAGATTCCCTCTTTCACTCTGTGCTCCTCTAAGTCTTCAGGCTTACTGCCTTGAAGTTCTCTCTACTCTACCTTAGAACTTATACGTTCTCTGGTTCGCTCCTCGTCACCGGCGTTATCGCCGCTCCGACTTGGCTGCTACTCAGCTCCTCTCTTCTATACTCTCGACCTCCGGGGACATACGGCGTAACGGCGGTGTTGTTAATAACTTCACTACTGTCCCATTCGTATTCCGCACTTAGACACTCTGTGACCTCTGGCACGGTTACACGGGTTGCATGATCTTAACAGTATAATTAAACTCAATCCGTAACGTCGTACTGACATATCATTTTTTATGCCTCCGAAAACTCGAGCTCAATCCAGAGCTAATTCCGAAGAAAACACTTTCTTCACCACAGCTCAATCATTTGCCCCATTTTCCGACTCTATCTCTGCCATCGGTCAACCACGTCGCCGTAATCGCGGTTTCGGTCCAGCCACAGTTCCTACTACGTCAACTCTTCCTGAAGCCATGGAAGAAGATCAGCAATTTGAGTACAGCACTTTGTACACCGGTGACGGACAACCTGTCCAAGTCTTGACCCCTCGCCGTGGACAACCCCCCGTGGTCGCTCCGGCTCGGGGCCGGTCAACTGCTCGAATTGATTCTCCAATTCTCCAAGCCATAGCCCGCCGTACGGGAAAACAACCCCAACGTCGAGCTGTTTCTGAATCTCCTCGTGACCCACCTCCTCATTTCGATTTGGATACTGGTGATCACGATGATCAAGACCCTCCTGTCGACCCCGACGATCCGGGTGCCGACAACAACAATGACGATCTGGATGACGATTCCGGCGGTTTACCGCGTGGTGAGCCTGGTGACCCCAGTGGGCCTGACGGTCCCGGCGGTCCCGGCGGACCTGGTGGTCCTGGTGGACCTGGTGGTCCTCGTTCTCCTAATTCTCCTGACATCCCCAACGAGCAACGAGCTATGTTGGATCTTCTCTCGGGATTCAAGGGTTCCATTGAAACCCTCGGTACCGTTCTCGCCGCGCTCGGCCGTCCCTCTGACAGCTCTGAATCTAAGAGCAAGGTCAAGGAACCCGAGGTATTCGACGGTTCGGATCCCCGAAAACTCAAGACGTTCTTCGTCAATCTCGCCCTGGTCTTCAATGACCGTCCAAAGTACTTCACCGACCAACGGAAGGTGAATTATACTCTTTCCTATCTCAGTGGGTCAGCCAAAGAATGGTTTGTCCCTGACATCCTCGATCCGGACCTCGACTCGCTGCCGGCCTGGACGTCGTCCTTTACGGCCCTTGTAAAGGAGTTACAGGACAATTTCGGCGTTTATGATGCCCAAGGCGAGGCCGAGGACGCCCTCGGTAACCTTAAGATGAAGGAAACCGAGAACATCCGGAAATACAACATTCGGTTCAACACCCTGGCTGCTAGCACCAACTGGGATTCTGCCGCCCTCAAATGGGCTTATGGACGAGGCTTGGCCGAACGCATCAAGGACGAAATGGCGCGGTTGCCCGAGCCGGCGACGCTCGCCGCTTATCGTCTAGAAGTTCTTCGCATTGACAACCGTTACTGGAAGCGCGAAGAAACTAAGAAGCGTGAGGCTGGTAAGCCATTTATTGCTCGGAACCCGAAGAAGGGTTCCTCGGACTTCAAGACTGGTTCTACTAACCAGCAAAACAATTCTCAGCCTTCGGGCTCTTCGGCGCCGTTCACGCCGAAACCTAAACCCTTCTCTGGTGGTAAGCCTAACAACAATGGTAAGCCCCAGAATTCTGCGAATTCCGGCCAATCCGGCGGTCAGCGCCCCGCGTTCAACCATCTAGGAGCAGATGGTAAAGTACTTCCCTCCGAACGGGAAAGAAGGATGAAGAACAACCTTTGTCTCTTCTGCGGTGGTAAGCATCAGATTGCTGACTGCAATAAGCGAAAAGCCCGAGAATCGAAGGGCCGCGCTGCCGAGGTT
Source organism: Lentinula edodes (assembly GCF_021015755.1). Taxonomy (NCBI): domain Eukaryota; kingdom Fungi; phylum Basidiomycota; class Agaricomycetes; order Agaricales; family Omphalotaceae; genus Lentinula; species Lentinula edodes. Next base: position 860,545 of record NW_025764311.1, read on the forward strand.
GAAGAAACCCCCGAAGCAACCATTGAGGTTGTTGAAGAGGATTCGGAAAACTAATCCGCAGCTCTTGTTCCCCGGTACGAAACGGGAGCTGCGTTGATCAGGTTCGTACCTCACCTGGGGAGTTATATCTCAACGCGTCCGCTCTTTCTTCCATTGAACGATCTCTTGTAATATCATTGACTACTGAATTTCCTTTGTCCGATTCGGCCGCGCCGGCCGAACCTATCTCTGCTCTTCTTAAATTTCCTACTCTTGTTGATTCTGGTTCTACTGACTCTTTCATCGATACTCGTTATGTTTCACAAAATTCTATTCCTACGACCAAAATCTCTCCTGTTAATCTTCGTCTTTTTGATGGTTCATTATCTTCTAAACCCATTACCGATATGGCGAATATCGCCGTTCGGTTCCCTTCCGGCGAGCTGCTTCTCTTACCCTTTTATGTCACACATTTAGATTCATCTTGTAAAGCAGTATTAGGTTACAGTTTCTTATCCCGCTACAATCCGTTGATTGACTGGGCATCTCGAAACATTACGTTCCGTAACACTTCACACCTTGATTCTCCACAGACGTCTGTGCCTTCTGCCACCAACACTGTTGATGCAAAGGTCGCTGTTCCGCTACCGGAACCTTCGCCGTCGGTTTCACCGACAATTCTGGAGACCCCTCCTGGGGACTCACCTCGCTCTCGCTCTCGCTCCCGCTCTCGGACTTCACGGGCCAAGCCCCTTTCGTCCAAATTCCCTTTTGAACCCATCTACTCTTACCCTACGGTCTCTCAATTCGCTGCTCAGCTGGAAACTCCCGAGGTAGACATTGCACTTGTCAGTGCTGCAGTCTTCAATAGGGCTTGCAAGGACGCCGGTATGGAACCCATCCTTCTTCGTGCTATCCACTCAGAGGTCGCGGCCCGCGCCGCCGACCGCTCTTCCACCGCTCCTACTGTCCCTCCACTTCCTCCTTCCATCCCAGCAGAGTATGCTGAGTTTGCAGACGTCTTCGACGAGATAGCTGCAGATTCTCTTCCTGAACACAGACCTTACGACTTGAAGATTGACTTGGAAGAGGGCGCTTCTCCGCCTCTCGGCCGTATATACCCTTTGTCTGAAAAGGAGTTAGTTGCCCTTAAAGACTTTATTGACAAACAGCTGGCTACTGGTGCCATCACCCCATCATCCTCTCCTCACGGCGCTCCGGTCCTTTTTGTCCCGAAGAAAGACGGCAAACTTCGCCTTTGCGTCGATTTCCGTGGACTCAATCGTATCACCAAAAAGGATCGTTACCCACTCCCACTCATATCAGATCTCCTCGACGCTCCGAAAAGAGCTAAAATATACACCAAATTGGATCTCGCTCACGCTTATCATCTGGTCAGAATCGCTGAAGGTGATGAATGGAAGACCACCTTTCGGACCCGCTACGGCTCTTACGAATGGAAGGTCATGCCGTTCGGCCTTACGAACGCCCCTGCGGCTTTCCAGCGGTTTCTTAATGACATCTTCTCTGACATGCTCGATGTCTGTGTCATCGTCTATCTTGACGATATTCTGATCTACTCTGATACGCCAGAAGAACACCGAGAACACGTCAAGGAGGTTCTTCGGCGGTTACGGAAACATCGGCTTTACGCCAACCCCGAGAAGTGCGAATTCAATATGGATACTGTTGAGTATTTGGGTTACATTCTTTCTCCCGACGGATTAACCATGTCCAAAGAGAAAGTTCAGACAGTTCTAGAGTGGCCGGTTCCGAGGAAGGTCAAGGACATTCAGTCCTTTCTGGGTTTTGCAAATTTCTATCGTCGTTTCATTTATAATTATAGCGATATCGTTGTGCCGATGACTCGGCTTACCCGAAAAGGCGCTCCCTGGATCTGGGACAGCAGCTGTCAAGAGGCCTTCGAAAACCTCAAAATCGCTTTTACTTCTGCGCCGATACTGGCCCATTGGGAGCCGAATCGCCCACTTATCGTGGAAACCGACGCTTCCGATTACGCCATTGCGGCTATTCTTTCCATCCAATATGCTGACGGTGAAATTCATCCTCTAGCCTTCCTTTCCAGAACGCTTCATGCGGCAGAACTCAACTACGATACCCACGACAAAGAGCTACTGGCCATCTTCGAGGCCTTTAAAGCTTGGCGTCATTATCTGGAAGGTTCGGGTGATCCGGTGGACGTCGTCACCGATCACAAAAATCTTGAGTATTTCTCTACTACCAAGGTTCTCACCCGCCGACAGGTCCGATGGTCAGAATTTTTACATCAATTTAATATGGTCATTCGCTTCCGGCCGGGGAAACTCGGCGAGAAACCCGACTCGATAACTAGACGCTGGGACGTCTACCCTAAAGAGGGGGATATCGGCTACGCCCAAGTGAACCCTCACAACTTCCGTCCTATCTTTACTAACGAACAACTCACTGCGTCTCTTCGAGCTACCTTCTTGGAAGGCCCGGTTTTACGAGCCTCGATTATCATGGATATCGAAGCCCTACACCAGGCAATCATCCTCGCCCTTCCCGCCGACCCGAGCTCCGTTGTTGGTTTGGAACTTGCAAAAGATCCTTCCAATGAACGTTGGAGCTTAGGTAGTGACAAGCTACTACGCCTTGACGACCGTATTTATGTTCCTAATCACGGCGATCTACGCCTTCAAGTCCTCCGTTACTTCCATGATCATCCACTCTCCGGCCATTTCGGCCAGAACCGCACTCTAGAAGCTGTACGTCGTCAATACACCTGGCCCAAGGTCAGAGACTTCGTACGTGACTACGTTACCTCTTGCACTATCTGTGGGCGCAACAAACCTCGCCGTCATCGGCCTTACGGGTTGTTGAAGCCTTTGCCGGTTCCGGTCCGACCATGGAATTCCATCTCCATGGACTTCATTGAGCAACTGCCAATGTCGAATGGCTTTACCGCTATTCTCGTCGTTGTGGATCGATCTTCCAAACAAGCTATATTTATTCCAACTCACGACACCATTACTTCCGAACAACTAGCTGAGCTTTTTGTTATTCATGTCTTCTCTAAACATGGTGTTCCTAATCATGTCACTTCTGATCGTGGTTCTGAATTTGTTTCGGCGTTTTTCCGGGCTCTCGGTAAAGCGCTCTCCATGGAACTTCACTATACCTCTGGATACCATCCGGAAGCCGATGGGCAGACCGAGCGCGTCAATCAGACTCTCGAGCAGTACATCAGGATCTATTGCTCCTACCAACAGGATGACTGGTCGCCGCTACTCCCGATCGCCGAATTCGCCTATAACAACGCTCCCAATGCTTCCACTGGTATTACTCCATTCTTCGCTAACAAAGGATACCACCCAAACATCACCGTTCGGCCCGAGGTCGATATGAAGTCTGATCTTGCTAGAGACTTCGTCGTCAACCTTGATGAACTCCACGCTTTCCTTCGAGAGGAAATCCTTTTAGCTCAGTCTCGTTACAAGGAACAAGCTGACAGGAAAAGAATCTCGCACCCGGAGTTCCCGATCGGCTCCGAAGTCTTTGTTCTTGCTAAGCACATTCGTTCTACTCGTCCTACTGAAAAATTCTCAGAAAAATATCTTGGTCCTTTCAAGGTCATCAGTCGACCTGGTACTTTGTCTTACAAACTCAAGCTCCCGGATTATCTTCGCCGTATTCACCCGGTTTTCCACGTCTCACAGCTGGAGCCGGTTACGCCGAATCCATTCCCGAATCGAACTCAATCTCCTCCACCTCCAATCGAAGTTGATGGTGAAGAGGAGTACAACGTTGCCGAAATCCTGGATTCCAAGTTGGACAGAAGGTATAAACGTTGTCCTCTACGTTACTATATTCGGTGGGCCGGTTACGAAGGTACCGACGATGAGTTCTCTTGGGTTGCTGCTGATGAATTACATGCTGACGAACTTGTACCGGCTTTCCACGCCCGATACCCTCACAAGCCTGGACCTTGATCACACAAAAAACATTTATTCCTTTCCTCCGGTTTTTCGCCATGCTCCGCCGAAGTTTACTTCGTGTGTTTAGAGGGTAAACACGATGATAGCAAATTGAGTGTTTACCTCTCCTTCTTAAATTGCTTACTTGTTTCTTAGTTACTATTTTACTTATTCTTCAATCACACTTAAGCTACTTATACTTCAAAAACTAATTACTTTTTACGCCGCTTCGCGGCCCATTCGCTTCCCGATTCAAAATCGCGTTAATATTTTCGTATATACAAAAGCAAAAAGAAAATAATCAAAGGAAGACAGGAGGCCACAAGAAAACTACAAGAGATACAAGAAGGGCCGAGAGGCCGATGTCCGATGTCCGTATATCCTACTCCTCCCTCTCCTTCCCTTTCTCCGACCGGGCCCTCTTCGGCGCCGGTTCTATCTCTTCCTCCTCCTCTACTTCCTCCTCTCCTTCTCCATCTTCTGCTCCTACTATTCTATCCTCTTCCTCCTCCTCGCTATCCACTACCCTTCTTCTCTTCTTCGGCAGCCGCGACGGTCCTGGTTCCGGCATCTCCGGTGGCGAATCCCTCCTCCTTGCGGCGTCCCTCATCAACCACTCGAGCTTCTTGATGATGTGGCGGTCGTAGGTGTTGGACTTGATTTGACCCTCGCGGAGAACCCGGTTATCAGCCAATAATTGAGCCACCTGGCTCTCCAGGACGGCCAACCGTTCGCCGGTCGGGTGGGAAGCGACCTCCTTCTTCACCGTGGGGGGCCGGTTGGAGTGCGAGCAACGCACTTTTGCATCATGGCAGGGCTTACAGGTGGTGCTGCTCCGCTTGCCGGCCTGCTGAAGGCAAGGGATCCTCTTACTCCTGCAACGTTCGCAAGGAGTTCTGTCGTCTTCGTCGTCGTCGTCATCATCCCCGTCGTCGCCGTCATCGGGGTCCCCGCCAACAGGCTATAAACAAGAATGTTAGTAAAAAGTTAATTGCGAGGCTCCACGCCACTCACCTGGGCCTTGGCCTTTCCTTTTCCCTTGTCCTTACGGACTTCCACAACGGGCCGTCGTGGGGAAATCGAACTTCCTCCTGGCGAAGACCCCCGCCGACTGCGAGCGGCGGCCGCCTCCGCCATCAACCTCCGGCGCTCCTCCAACTCTCGGGCGGCAGCTTCCTTCTTCCTCTGCGCCTCTTCTGCAGCCTTCTTGGCCGCTTCTTCTTCGGCTTTCCTTCTGGCCGCCGCCGCCGCCTTCCTGGCTTTCATCCTGCGGACTGTTTCTTCGGCCTGTCGGATGGCTTCGTCGTCGTCTTCTTCCAAGGCTTCGTCGTCGTCGTTAACCGGATCGGCGGGAGGCGGGTTTAAAGGGCGCGACCTTGAAGGGCCGGCCGTAGTGGAGGAAGGAGTGGTGATTGTCTGAGTACGGCTGTGTGACATTGTTGACTTAGGAAATTGGGGAGAAGTTAGGGCCACATCGGCAAAACCTGGCCCTTTTTATAGGGACAAAATGGCGCACGGACCAGCGAAAATTTTTCTTCGAATTGTACATGGCCTACGGTGCACCGAAAATTTTCTTGGATGACTAACAACAATCCCCGGCACCAACGGCGTTTGAAAATTTTTCTGCTGACTGATGGGCCAAATTCCCGAGGCTGACGGCCTTTAAAATTTTTCCTTGGTGACTAACCAACTACCGGTATTAATGGCTTTCGAGGGCTCAAGCCTAAGAGGGGGATACTGTCAAGTCCATGCCGCGGGCCTCCATTCCGCCGTTCGGGATTCCGAAGATCTGCTCCTTATTGTTATCTCACTCTTATTGTTCTTTCTCGCTACACATACCCTTTCGTTCTAGTCCCTTCTTATTGTCTTTTACTCTACCCTGCAGGTACTACTCGTATAGCTCCTAGTAGTTAGTCTGGCGCTCCGCACCGCTGCGCCGATCCGTAGATATAAATACTGCCTGTACGCTACTGTAGTTCCTCAGTTTAATTATCGACTTAGATTCCCTCTTTCACTCTGTGCTCCTCTAAGTCTTCAGGCTTACTGCCTTGAAGTTCTCTCTACTCTACCTTAGAACTTATACGTTCTCTGGTTCGCTCCTCGTCACCGGCGTTATCGCCGCTCCGACTTGGCTGCTACTCAGCTCCTCTCTTCTATACTCTCGACCTCCGGGGACATACGGCGTAACGGCGGTGTTGTTAATAACTTCACTACTGTCCCATTCGTATTCCGCACTTAGACACTCTGTGACCTCTGGCACGGTTACACGGGTTGCATGATCTTAACAACTCTACCATGCAGCACATGGACTTTCTTTGGCTAAACTGTCTGATGGGATCCCATCCTGACTTCCCCTAGGAGCTGACCTACGTTGACTGTCTACATCTACAGGAAAAGAAACATTATATACCTACAATACACATATGGTGCTGCGCGATGGGGTTGAGACAGGATTCAAAGGGAGGAAAATGGAATTTTACTGGTTGCTCAATAGATGTATTTTAGAATAACTGAAACGTAGAAGTTCATATTTTGATCTAACTTGAAGTATTACAATCATTGTATCATGTACATATGTATAGACATCACCCGGCTCTGCTGTTTTCGCTGTTGTAGCGCGTGCACGTGTTCATACAATAAGTTCCCGGATTCGCGTCGATGCCATCGACATCGATGATCGAAATCATTTCTTCTCTGTGTATTCGAACTCTGTGGCCTTTTTCTGAACTGTTATTTCGAAAAACAGCGAAGTGGAATTGAGCGGGCAAGCCTTCACCCGAATACTTATATATCCCGTTCAGGTAATCCATCAAACTTCTTTGCTTACAACGGTGCTTACAGATCGGAATGTAATGCATATGGACACAGGCGCCAAGTGAATCTTATTCCTCAACCCTTTGACCCAGCTCTATTAGCTTTGCGGGCAGCAATGTCCAAAAGATTCTGATCTTTCGACCATAACTGAACAATTCGCCACATCATGTCGATGTTCTCTAATGCCCATACATTCTCTCTTACCGCCAACGAGGTCTCCTCGGTTGCCGGAGACCAGAACATCAGCTACCACAACTATGAACCTTTTTGTAAGTCCTATGTGGGCCTGTATTCCCAACTTTCGCATTGAACATCGGATTCTACTAGCTATTCACATCGAATCCGCTCTGGACGGACGTTCAGTAGGGAATCCATTGCGCTATCAACCTCACCCTCTTCCTTCTCTCAATGATCCCTCCCTGCCTGCAAATATCCGCTACTCTCTACACTTATTATCCGCCAAGGAAGGGTATCCATTATGGAGGCCGGAACCAAATCGACGATTACCGGAAGAACATCGTAAAGGTGGCCTCCCTATCGGGTCTGTTGGAATTATACGACCAGACGGTTTTTTCGATTATCTTTTCAACATTTGCTTCCCCAAAGATCATCCAGTCAATACCGGCGGTGTTCCGGAAGGATTTAAGCCCGTTGAGTTCAGCCAAACGGATGTTTCTGAGGTTGAGCCATTTCATGATCTTGATGCTCATGTGGCGAGCCCTACTGGGTATATAGCCAAGACTTTAGCGCATTCGGGAAGTTCTTAGTGCGTGCTTCTGATGACTTCAAAGACACACCTACTTACTTTCCCGAGTAGTGTCGCTCAGTCAAGAGCTTATGATTTCGTGTCTATGCATCCCGAGGGTGCCATATTGATGCTGCCAGACGGTAGCACACGTATTGACCTTGAGAATAAAAAGATATTTCGTCAATACGCCACTCGTAACGCTCATCGTTGGTTCACCTACGTTGAAGATGCTCGGGGGCGAGAGTCCGAAGACCTATCCCTTTATATAATCACAGGTACCGACAAGTCTTCTTCTTTCGGTGTCGCATCTTTTTGCAATGCACAAAATCAGGAATTTAGCCTTAGGTTCAGTATCGATGGACACACACATATGCATTCGTGGTCGAAGCACCACTATGCTGAGTCACGATCTGGACCAAGGCTTCCTCCGGGAGATCCAATTGGAAGTGACCGACCAGTAAATCAGAGTATCTTCCTTCGAGGATTCAAGATCAACAAGCGGAAGACTTCCAAAAGCAAGGAGGGTCACCGCGTAGAATCTATAGTCACGAATGATTCAAGCAGGCGGAAGTCCACTTCTTCCCATAATCAGACAGCGTCCACGTCGAAAAAGAATGGGTCATTCTCTCAAGGATGGAACGTCTGGGATATGCCATCTCAGGCGGATGGTCATAGGCGTGTCTCTGACCCTCAGAGAAAGGTGCAAGAGAATGTGAAGGTTGAACATGTTCCAAGTACTACCGCCGTGCGTTTTTGTTTCCCCATCAGTTGATGACTTACCAATAACAAACACAAATCTCATCTCAGCCTTATCATCCCTGTGACACGATCAATAGCTTCATGCTCGAGCTCCTCTCCGCGACTTCCGGTAGTGCTGGAAGTGGCCCGTCCTTCGCAATTTCTCATGACGACGATTGGCGGTCTGTTTGGGACGAGGTTCTTTGTTTGTATGAATTACTTTGTACTCGCAATTTACTCGTTCTCGCAGGGCAATGTAAAACTACCGACCGAACAAGAGCTGATACATCGAATCTGTTCCAAATCGAAATTTGTTATCGACAACGGTGGGTCACCCGTGTCTTCGAGTTCATAGTTTCGAGTTCATCCTCTGATTGCCTTGATAGGAACTATTTATCCTGACCCGCTCGACGATGCTACTCCTCGGAAATCCCCTCTCTCCCCCGATGAATTTATCACTGCGCGGATACTCGTGATGTTCACTTGTCCTGTACAACAATGCGGAGAGCAGTTCCAACAGCAATCATCACTAATCAGTAAGCCTTGGTGGGTTCCTCTTCTTCCCTGGCGTTGAATGCCCCACAGCCCATATGCAGCAAAAGCATGACGTGGTTCACGGTACTGCCGCTAGAGTCCCGCTTTCTGCGGCAGCGGCATCTTCTGCGTCCACAACTCCCAAACCACCCAGTCAACCCGACAAGAAAAAACGAAGAGGTGGGGTAGCCGCTTTGTCCTGTGCTGAATGTCGAAGGTCTGTGTTTCCAATGTTCCTGACGAAGAATATTTTTCTAAAACCGACCATCATCAATCTCCAGATTGAAACTCAAGTATGACTCTGTCCTCCCTATTCGAGAATATTCTAACATACATTTAAGGTGTTCTCGGGTATTTCCCTGTACGCACGTATCGAAGTTTCTTCCCCTTACAAAAGCCGGATCCTCATACTTCTTTTTCCTAATAGTGGTTGCGTGAAGAAAGGTATGAATAAATCTGACGATCGATGTCCACGGTTACTGATAACGGGGATATATGGATAGGTTGTGCGGCCATATGCCCTGACGGTATGTCAGAAATTAAACCGATCGCGCCGCTCATGTAATATGTCGTTTCCTAGGTCATTTAACTACTGGGAAAGGAAATCGGTATGGGTCAGCACATTGAGAATGGTCACTCGGCGTTTACAGTCCACTAGCTTTGTCCTAGCCAACATCAACGAACTGCAAGAGAAGATTGAGGAGCTCACCACCCGCGCCAAAGCACTTGAGGATGCCTTGGCTAAGTCTCACAATTTGGTCTCTCCTCAACCACATCCCCTTTTGAGTGACGACCTTTTACAAATAACTCGCACTGTCAAGGAGGAGTCTCCTGAACCAAACCTGTCCACTGATTCAACAACCGTCAAGAAAGAAGAAAATAATAAACAAGAAGAAGATGAAGCATTGATTGTGTATAAATCTTCCTTGGGATCGTTGTAAGGCTAAACTAATCGATGTCGTTGGTCGCTCATCGACGCTTTTTTGCTCCAGGTATGCCGGTGAACAAAGCACGTTCTACGGTCGCAGTAGTACTTCTTGGGTGAGCCTCTGTCCGCTTTGGAAATCTTCCCATGTCCTGACGTTTCTGTAGCATTTCTTATTGGTTCGTTCACCCGCCTCCTTGTATGACCGTTCTTTGAACTCGTGTTGTAGAACGAGACTGGGGCGAACCAGCAGAAGGAGGTACCGAAAGGGATAATCAAGCGACCTCTACCGAACGACTTACCTTGGTTGGCTAATTCTTTCCCTTTTTCTGCTCCAGTCGATCGGTCAACGCGGCAGAAGCTGGTGGGATTCTTGCCAACAGTCGCTGTGGCTCGTCGTCACTGTCAAAATTATTATCGCTATGGTGCTTGGCAGTCAGTCTTTCGTCACTCCTCTCTCCTTCCCAGTGTACAACCTTATGAACTGAGCATACGTTGATAGGTATACACCGATCTCCGAGGTCGAATTCAAAACCACGATATTTGAACCATATTATGAACCTGATGAGGGAACTTTGTTTGAGGACCCCCTAGTCTCTCATAACTTGGCGATATTGTTTTTGGTTATCGCGTTGGGTGCTCTACTGGACCTTGAAGGACCAGCTCATTCACAGGAAGCGAAATGGTACTATCAGCTCGGCAAAGCCGCTTTGGCGCTGGAACCCGTGTTAGACAGTTCTTCATTATCCACCATTCAAGCACTGGTCTGTGGCTTCCGTTGCATTTTCATCTTTTACATTGCTGAAATATTGCATCAGATTCTTTTAGCGTATTACATGCTACTGGATGACATACACGATCTAAGATGGTCCATAATGGGACTGACGTCAAAACTCACACAGACTGTAAGTTTTTCAGATATGATTTGTTAGGAAAGAGTACTCAGTAATGCGGCAATATAGGCTGGACTTCGTAAGCTCCTATGTGCTCAGCTCCATATGATTTTCTAATCTGCTGAATAGACATTGATGGTACGCATTGGAATTTACCCCCAGAAGAAACATATCGGCGGCGTTGTTTGTTTTGGGAAGTCTACTCCTATGATATACTTCAGGTGAGACGAACTATATTCTTTGTGTTGTCTGCTGTCTAACGCGAGGGACAGAGCTTAACTTACGGTAGACCACCACACATGGCGTTGTCATTTGTTGACACCAAGAAGCCTTTCGAGACGACAAGGGATGCAAACGGAGATGTAGAAATGACATGTGGGTTCTTGCGCTTAGCAATCTTGAGTAGGAGTTCATCGTTGTGTTTTTTCAGGTGATGCTTGGAAGCACAAGTTTTTCAGCGAATGCCTAGGTGTAATTTGGAATAAAGCATTTGGGGCTCATCCTTTGAGTTATGACATGCTCAAACACCTCGATCAACAAATGCGAGCATACTATGTTCCCCCGAGCCTTCGAGTACCAGGTTTTGGAGGCGCCAAATTGAATCAGGACATTCATCCGCCTAGCCCGGAGTTAACGATGCAGCGTCATTTCTTAGTTGCTTTGAAGGAAATCAGTACGTCCACAATATCGAGTTGCAGCCTTACCTTCGTTTACCCATTTGCTATAGCATCCTTCTACATGCATAGGTACAGTGTAAAACGGCATACTCGACCTCTAAAGCGCTCACGTTTTTTTCTCTTAGGGGGTTCTTTATCAGAGCGATGAATGAAAAACCAGAGAACCCCATTGAACATCATCCTTACGGAGAATCTGTCCAGACAATCTACGATAGTGCATGCATTTGCGTGGGCTTGATGAGGAGCCTGTTCAGGCAGCAACCTCTGATCATGCAACGATTCCCTTATTTCTTCGACCATATATTTTCATGCTCTGTAAGTGTAATCCTTGTCTCTTGTCTTTTGATAGAGACTATGCGCACTCACCGTGAATTTTATTCCAACAGTATGTGTTGGGTTCAATAGCGTCAAAACCCAAGGTCCCTATGGCCTTGTCTGCCCTCACGAATTTAGAGCTTGCGTATGATTTCTTCGAGGCAATGGCTGATAATTCTCCACGAAAATCCAAATTCTTGGTAAATGCTACATTCATATATTCTTTTGCAAGTCGAGAGCTTACCGTTTGGTTAGGCTGAAGCTGGCAAGCTGCGCGAGCAGGCGCGTTTGGCCTTAAATGTAACACAGAATCCTTTGACGGAAGCTCAGAAACTGGCACGACCGAAGCCCATCAAGACCGAGGAACCTGTATCAGGCCGCCAACAGTCTTCATGGACAAAACATGTCCCGTTTTCCTTATCATCCACCTTACCATCTGCCACCCTTACCTCTCCTTCCAATCATAGATATTCGCCGACTACAGCGATTACACCGGCGTTCCAAACGACGTACAACCTTCCGCAGCCTACACAGTATCCCGTTGACCAGTATTCCCTATACCCGTCAACTCCTTTGACTGAACAGTCTCAACCATTGCTTCCACAGCCGTTTTCTGACGGTAACCCGTTCTTCGATCAACCCAATACGCCGTACAACCCCATTTCGGGTTATCAATATCACAATTACCAAGATGCGGGATACTTTCAGCAAGAGATGGATTACCAGTCAGGGTATGATGCTTCTGGTGATGTTGTCATGCCTATGTTGGAAGAGTCGTGGCAGAATTTCATGACTCAGATTAGACAGTAGATTCGGACTGCTTGCTTCATTTGTTTCTTGGGTGTTTTGTGTAATGTATTACCGTACTGTTTTACCGCTATCACATATATGTACCGTCGTGTTTTACTGTTATTCTTTTGTATCAAGCTACTTGCATATAGTTAAATTACTTTCTTGCAAATTACAAGTGAAGTCTTGTTGTCAAGTACAGTATGTAGTGTGGATCCTCCCTAGAGAGAAGACCAGACCATCCAGACGTCGACCGTGGGTACCAAATCTGGACCGTAACTCAATCATTCGGTATCTCGGATTCATTCCGGATTTCGCTATAGCGATCCGACTTTACGCGCCTTTCTTTACCGTACAACGCCCATGACCACTTCGGGCCCACGACCTTTACGACTAGCATTATCCGCAGAATCACCTACAATCACTTCTCCAACTCCATTAACACCGAGATCAGCAGGCCTTGATAGCTCAAAGAGGAATTCCAGCTTTCGCTCGAATCCGCGGCGCCAGTCGTCTATTTCATATAATCCACGTTCAAGAGATGACCCTTTGTCACCGGCTCTGTTTAGTCCAAGGCATGCCGCCTCAGTTTTGACGCCAGATTCACCAGGGCCAAGTTCAAGGCCGAATCTAAGTCGCAGTGCTTCGGTAGGCTCAAGAGTCCCCAGAAGGACTGAATCTAGAGGCGAACGAAGCACATATAGTGGAAAAGACCCCTCTACACCCGCGACGGTCAACTGGAATAGAAATCGAAACAGTACAGGGTCTCTGCTCGCTGAAGAAAGGGAACGACCAGCATTAACCTTGGTTGAAAAGTATGTCTTTCGGCAGTGTAAATGTGTAAGGACGATTGACTCACTGCTTTGGCTTAGGCATGCAGAGTTACTGCACTTTATTGCACAGAAGGAGTCAAAATGCTTGGAACTGCGGACGCAATTGAGTGCCCATGAAGCTGAATTGTTACAATGTATGTATTCTTAATTCTTTGTTGACCTGTGTCTGATGGCGCATAACAGTAAAGAGAAAATGGGAACGAATTGTTTTCCGTGGTTTTGAAAAATCCCAAGCCAACGGAGAACGAAGATTACCATCGTCTACGTCTCCTTCCCCAGATTCGATACCTATAACAAACACCACACATCCACCTTCGGCATCCATCTACTCTGCCGCGTCTCTTTCCTACCTCGACAGTCTTAGCACGCAAGCCCAGGGTGCAGGAAGTGCAGCTATGCTTGAAGCTCTCGGAGGAATGAAAGGAATACGTGAAAGTGTCCAGCAAGGTGTTGGACGTTTCCTTGGTGCCGTTGCAGGTACAAATGATCCCTCGTACACGACCTCTCATCGTAGATCCCTCACGCATACGCCGTCACAGAGTTCATCATCAGCATCTACTTATGCCACGTCTAGCACGCGATTCTCCCAGTCTTCACAAAGTTCATTCGGTGACATCGTACCGACTTCTATTTCAGAAGAGGACGGGGACTTGATGTCAGATAGTAATATTGACGTGACCTCGATGAAGAGGGCAAGGAAGCATCGACCGACTCATATTGGGATTGTGTCAGATACGGGTGCTACCCCGCTCGTGTCTCCGACGCGTGATTTCGCGTTAGAAAGTCCACCACGTACTGCGACGCCCTCAACCAGAGCTGTGCATGGAGGAGGGAACATGCGTTCGAGACGCAAATCTCGCACGTTCTCGTCCGAATCGCCTACTGAGGTCACTGGGACTTCTGCCTCCGAGGAAACAAATCGGTGCGCAGACTCGGACACGAATACATCTGAGTCCCTTTCGTCTTCGTTGGTCGATTGGGGAATGGGGTTATCATCTCCTCCGCCTATGGACTCTCCAGTACCTGGGCAGGGTAGCGGCAAGAGAAATCTGAATAAGCGGATGTCGTTACCAGCGCGTGCATTGAGCTCTGGTTCGGGTGCTGATTCGTGGATGGGAAGTATGGTGGGGAAGCGTTGGGAAGATACGTCAGTATTTCGATTGTGCAATGTATGTCTTTCTTGTGCTAATCTCCTTTCCTTGTAGGATATCCAAGAATCAAAAACGCGCCTCCGTTCTGCTTTCTGACGTTTCACAATCCATCTCACAATCCATACCTCAATCTATCATCCAAGCACTGGTATCTCCCCCGCTGTCAGCTTCGTCCGAGCTTGCTCCTCCATCAGGATATCATAATAGGATCGAAAAACAGACCTCACTGGCATCGGCTTCTTCGACATCGTTACTAGACGAGGATATTCCTCCCGAGGAATCTGGAGGGTCATTGACACCCTTGTTGGAACCTTCGCCTGCTCCTTTCCCCGTCCTTTCTCCCACGAAATTGGCCCCGTCATCAACTGAACCCCAGCCCAAGTCTCCCATGAAGAACAAGCTCAGTTCTTCACCAGCTGGAGTAACGAATGCTGGGAAGACGAACAAAACAGGCTCGAAATTCATCTCCGCGGTAGCGAGTCAGGAAGACGACGACGACGACTGGAACTGGTAATAGGTACCGACACATCTTGCCACTCTTTACCATGTTTTTATGTTTCTAGATGTCTCTATATTATACATACCTCGTTTGAAGCACCGTTTGCAATAACTTACATGTCACCGTAAGGTCCCCCACTTTAGTTGCTGGGACTTGGCAACGTTTTTATTCACTTTCCTTTACAAACCACCTACATACTTTACTTCAATTACACACATCACACTGCAGATACATAGAAAGAAATTGGACATTGTTACGATCAGACCAGAGAACACAGTGAATTGTGCAAGAGGAGGGCCTTCCCTGACAACCAAAAGCAACAGTGTTAGAGGCCGTCCATCAACAGCTTGCCTCCGTCCGAGGGAATGAATTTCAATGAAGAACGTAGTGCTTTGGTCCAGTCTCTACGTATGTCTATGGGAATGTTTTCTTTTGGAACCCCGTATTCAGTGATGTCCTGAACCAGCCTCCTTCTCGGCTTCTGCGATGTATTTACGGATGCTGTTCATCCTTCAAGTTAGTTCGCACAACCCTGTCCTGTAAAATGATAGGAAATGGACGCACAATTCTTCCTCCTCACTAAGAAGAGCACAATGATAAAATCGAGAACGGAAAAAGAGGCAGATGTAAACAATCAGAATTAGCGAATATATTCCGCAGCGTAGCAATGGACGCACCTCGAGCCAGCATTTAGAGGAACAGCCTCCTTCACCTTCTCGATAATGGACGGTGTAGCAGCTTTTGTGTCCTGTTTGCTTCCACCGCGAGTAGCGAGGAATGCTCCTCCGAATACACTACCTAGAACACCCAGAGTAATGTATTCGTTTTTGATGGCACGGCCAAGGATTACGCTGGAAAATAGTGATAGTGTTCAGAGTCAATGTATGTTGATCGAGACTTGAGAGCAATAAACGCACTAGGACATCGTTGAAAGAGAGGAAAGAGTTATGTGGTTTAGGTGGAGCGGAACGTGCCGGGTTGGGAGAGCGCCGGCCTGGCGCCTATGTATGCATCAAAAACTTGAATATCACCTATCACTACCTATCACATCCTATCACACCAATGCCAGAGGAACGAGCTGTATGGTTTGATGCCAGAGCAGATATACTACTAGCTAGCTAATGTGCCAATTCTAAGTTCACGGTCGGAGTCATTCCCAGTGGGACCCAGTGAAAAAGCGGTAATATTGTGCTTGGTATTTTTGACGCTTTTCTTCTACATACGAAAGTACTGAATAGTGACCTTTTTTCTGCAGCTCAGTCTGAATCTGGTAGAACACCCCGCACCCCATACATAGAGATTGTAAGTTTGTAACTCAGAAATTTGTTTTTGTCAGAGCTATCACACTAGCGAAAAAAAGAAAAAGTAGAGGTAGAGGTAGAGGTAGAGGTAGAGGTTTAAGTAGAGTTTATTCCAAAAGTAGAGCCTTCGAGTACCTCTACTTATTCCTGTGAGTAAATGGTAGAGCCGATGAGCTCTACTTTCCCGGCACATGTTATCCTCTTCAGCTCCGGAGGCTGGAGGACGCGTCCACTTGTGATTATGACCAATATAGATATTCATTTTTGACCCATTGTTGATCTCTTTGTTGTTCATGAAGTCCTATTTTGGACAGTAGTTATGCCACTCGATGTTCTGCTTATATGAATAGTATCTCAAAAGTGTTAATCACCTATTTTTTGCCAATTCTTCATCTATTCTTAATGGCTCGTTATACTACCAGTTATCGTCGGAAGCCCTCCAATGTCCTACCCAGATTTGTTGAGTGCAACAGAATGGGATGCTCAAACCCTGTTAAGGTCTGGCTATGCACTGGCTCAAACTATGCTCATCACCGAGGACATTGGTACGAGTCAGTAAGTCCTAATCTTCTGTCTCTTTCGAAGGTGATAATTTTGACCTGTATATATAGTGCGTGAACAAGGATAACCCTCAAGACACTCATTTTGTATCCTGGAGGCCTGATCTTCCACCACAGCACATATCTGACCTGGTCCGGCATGAAGTTCGAGGTGTTTTGCCTAAGTTCAGCCCCAAAAAGCTTTCACAGATGTCAATGCATGATATCCTCACACAGACTACTGAAGCACATCCATTTTCGGCTTTCCCCCCATCTCCATCACGTATGTTAGACCGTCCCAATCAAGGAAGTTCACCAGTAAAACGATCCACTGCATCTATGGAGAATCTCTTTGATTTTAGTGAAGCAATGGAAATAGAGATTCCAGATCGGGTTTTTACTGAGGAAGAAGCTCGAGAGTTTGCTCGAAGTGTGGATCTAGCCGAAGAAGAGCAAGGAATAGAAGGTAGCGTTGTCCTCGGGATTCAACTACTACATGAACAATTGACCCAACATCTTTCTGGTCAGTCTTTCATTTCAAAGATGGTAAAACATCTCACGATTTTTGTATAGCTTCTGCAAATTCTAATATTTCCAATCCTGTGACAGCCGATAGCGCTCTTGTAACAGATGAACCTCCGAGCCAGGATACTTTGATAATATCAGCATCCTTGAGTACACAATCTCATTCAAAGGAACCTATTTCATCATTCCTCCACAATTCTAATGATTCCGATTTTCCACCTCCCCAACCCCCTTATCCTTCATCTACCACTCCACCATTTATCTGGAACCCCGGAAAGACTGAAACTCGTCTTGTGAATGGCTCCATGCGTGCATGTTGCCTTGGTCGTGGTTGCGCAGGGAAGGCCGGAGCTACAATCAATACAAACTGTAGTTTCAAGCTTTGCAAACCATGTTGTGGAAAATATCAGGCCGAGATGAATATCACCTGTAAAGAAGCATCTCACAAACCCCAGGCAAAGACTTCGACATCAGGTACAGATCAATTGCCTATGTATCTTCACACCCGGCCCCTTCTACCTCAGCATTACCAGCGGAGAGAGCAGGCCCAAATTGACCATCAGGAACGATCCACTATACTGGAAAATCGACAGTCATATGCAGATGATATCCGACAAAAAGTTTACATCAAATTCTGGGATGAGAATGGAACATCCGATATACTTACAACTGAATGTAAGACCTACCCATTCTTTTGTCTTGCTGATTGCTCTGTTGCTGTACGTGAGGCTATCGGAGCTACTGAAGGAAGGATGGTGAAGACTTTTGATCCTCGACTAAGGACTTGGATACTCCAGGAAAGCACTAACAAACAGCTTCTTCAGGATGGGGAAATACTGCTCATCCGTTCTCGTGTCTGTCAAAGTGGAGAAGGAATGAAAGAGGCTGAAGCGGAAGAGATAAATCGGAAAAATCCACATAAACGAAGATATGAACAAGATGTAGAATCTTATCTGATTCCGACCATGCCATCCACTCCTCGCCGCCATATATCTCACCCAGAACCTCTTGTCTCTTGCTCTCCCACCCCACAGCTCATTCAACCTCTTGCAACTACTTTCCCGAGGGATCTTTCAAACTCACCAGACCTCCCATCCATCATCAATACTCGACCTACTACTCCCACCCCTGCTCCTAAGAAGGTGAAAAGAACACATGTTGAAGAACCATCGATTCCCCTTGCAACTATTGACCTCACTGGATCAAATTCTCGACATGGGAATTGGCCTTGGAAATCCTATCAACGGATGCATGATGGTTTTGTCAAGTTGGCAGAGACAGGCGGAAAGCATAGTGATGTTTTCCCAGTAACCTCTAACAAGACGAGGTCAGTGGCTAGAGCTGCATGGGCTGCTGGATCGGTAGAGCTCAAAGCAAAGTTCCGAACAAACCCTGCAAGCACATGGAAGGAATATGTGAAGGAGGTACGCACTGCTCATGGCGGTTTCATTCCATCATATACCACTCAGAAGGTGAAAGTAGAAAAGGTGATTGCACCCACTTCGCCAAAGGTTAAACAGGAGGTTGCCGAACTGCAAATAGATGGAATCCTACAGCACGAAGTAATAGAAATAGAATCTGATTGAGACAAAGTATATGTATACATATTTGTATTGAAAAGTAGCTTAATGAAGGCGGTTTGAACTCTGAAGAACTCACAAAATCAATGAATAGTAGTCATAATATTAATATGAATCTACATAACGTGAGGATAAGAAGGGATATGATAGGGTGCTTGATTTGTTCTGCTAAGTTTAGCTACTAAGACTGCATTTCTGCGTTTGATCATTTCATCAAGAAAGAAGTTGTAATTATAGTAGAGCATTTCCCGGACTATTGCTTGATACCCTCCAATCCAGACATTTGCTTGTTCAGCTGCAGACGAGTTGAATACCCATTCTCCATCCTCCCCAACAAGTTCTGTCCACTGCGAAGGGTTGCAGTGCTTCTGGCAAAATTCGTCACTTTGCTTGTGCTTCGATTTGAAATGAAAGACGTCAACTGGAAGCATCGTACCACGGAAGTATTCATCATTTTGAGCTAACAAATGAGCTTGTAGTTGGCAGTTGTTGTCATAGAAAATGACATCGGGAAGGTCGTTTGGATTAGGGTAGACAGACTTTAGAAAATCCTAAACGAAGTTGACAATCCGAAATCCTATATGAATACTGACTCACCTTTACACCAGAAATGGCCTCCGCACCAAACATAGTTGCTCGTGCCGAAATGATACCACATGAACATACCACCAACTGCTCATTATGAGTTCGACGACGAGCGAACATTGCTTTTGAAGGTCGGTTACCATTATCCGATTTGTGCACTGGATCAATGGGATCATCGCCATCTATATCCAAAAGTTCTGCAAGATTTTCCTCCACAACAGAATCAAGGCCCAAAGAAGTCGACGGTTGTTGAACTCCGACACGTTGTAGCCGTTTGCGAAGAAGAAAAAAACCTTTCCCTTTCAAGTTTCGATACTCTTCATACTTGCGATGCGCTGTATCATTACATGTTCGATGACCAGAACGGGTAGGGCGATTGCAGTCTGTGATGATGCAGACATGTTGTTGCTCCATATGTGTTTTACACCAGTGATGACGATTGTTCTGCAGAGGTTCAGTGCAATTGTGGACTTTGCAGCAAGGGTGCCCCAAAGTTACACCATCCGTTACAACTGCACGAAGTGATCCTGCAATATCTTAGTACAAAATCAAGTATACGGACAAAAAACGCACGTAACCCCATATGCGAACAAGGATTTTCAGTCGGCACTAACTTTTCACAAGTTTCGCAAGCATGCAGACGCTCCGACTGACCCTCCGCAATCATATGATCATTGCGCTCACACATCAGCTCCTTCAACTGCGCATTCAACTCACCATCATCACGAACAGATAATATACAGCCCCGCTCCCTCCAATCCTTAAGTAGTGAGACTAACACGAAAGCTCTCCAAACTTGGGTGGGCGTGAGCATGAACTTGCTTTCACTTACATGCTTCTGGCCATAAGGAGACAGTGCGTGGTTGTATATCAAGGCACAATTTTGCGATGACACCCAGGCAAATAAGGTGCAAGCTGTGAAGAGTTCGGACAGACCAGATTGAATGAATGAGTGTTCTTCCAGATGAAGAATGCTCGGAACTGCCTCATCATAGTAGCGACGGACTTTGGCCTTGATTTTGACACTATAATTTGGATAGTAGCGAGTTTCGCATGATTCTGGTATAATACAGTGAAATCCTGGTTACAGAAATACAACAATTCGGAGACATACCTGTTCTGCAGCGCAGAGAAGTCGAATAAGCAGAGAAGGGCCCATCTTTTGTGAAAAAAGTTACAGGGACTCGAGATATATGGGTGAGTATCTTCTTGCAGTCCGGACACTTTGTGAATGGAGGATAGAACATGTAGTAGGCTTCAAAAATATTAGTGAAGTGATGATGATACTAAGAAAAGGATATTACCTAGCCGTTGATGATTTTTTGTAGTCCTCGAACCATGCTCATCAAACAACAAGCGTTCAGTGGTCTCGATGGATGGTTCTTCGAGCTCCCAGATGTATTGACGAAGGGAAGCCCACAATTTGAGTACAACGGCTCCATGGATATCTAATGCATTCGAAAGAAATGAGGTGACATGAGGAGGCAGGAATGGAGGAGGAGCAGAACTGTGCTGCATTCCAAGTGCAATCTCAGGCTTCAGGCGACGGGTGAAGCGGATGAAGCGGTCAAGATCGCTGAGAGACAGCGCAGTACATTCAACGGATGCAGAAAGAACAGAGAAGATCTGGGCTATTGAAGCCATGATGGTCAAAAGCGAGCGGGGAATTTCCAGAGCATCTATAAATCTTTCATTGCTACTGTAATCGGAGTACAATGGAAGCATTGACGACGGTCGGTGGCCACCGTCGTCAACAATGATCACTAATCAAATCAAGGGGATCCCGGCCGGATCCGAGGTCTACCTTTTGAGTAAGTAGAGCTAATTAGAGAACTACCTTTCTCAAAGCTCTACTTCAACAAAGTAGATTCAAACCACCTCTACTTCGGGCTCTACCTCTACCTCTACCTCTACCTTTAAGGTAGAGCTGTTTCTTCTAGTGTGAATGTCCTCGTTTTTGTTTGGCTCGTCTACATCGTCATGTGATGCAATCAACTTCAACCGTCGACGACGTTCAAAGCACAATTCCAATGGTCGAAAACGATCTCCGAATCACTTTTCCTGCCCCGCCAGGTATCGTTCGCCCTCCCAATCCTACCGGGCCGATTACGTCTCGCCATATCTTAAACGCTAGCAGATATGTGACCGTATTATCACAGGAGCCCCGTACGAACGATTCGACCTAATATTCACTATGCCCGAGCTGAATCGTTATTTTCGCAGAACATGGCAGTCAAGTTGTTACTCCTGACCATTATGCACAGGCTAAGTCGCTGAACATGCACTGGTTGCAGCATACATGCTGGAAATTCAGGATGTGCCTATGGATATTGATGATGAGATTGGTATTGGCTCAAAGTCCTCTTCTAACGAATCATTCAGTAAGTCAGTTTTCGGGTAGTGAATGATGGAGGTGGTGGTGGAGGTGCACTTTTGTCAGCAATGCGCAGAGATCTATGAGCGACGAAACAGTCTCAGGCCACTACAACGCACACCCTTGCCCGAATTACTGAAACCCAAGAACGCATTACTGAAACCCAAGACCGGATTATCAAAACCCAGGACCAGACTACAGGAACCCTTGCCCGGATTACAGAAAACTTGGACGACATGGCCCAAAGCCAAGCTCGAGTGGAAACTGAGGTGAAGTCCAACACCGTTCGTTTGTTGAGGGTGAGTGCTTTGTCTTTAATGACTCATGGCTGTATTTGTGATACTCCTCAAGGTTGAAAATTCCTGGCGAGGTGATGGGAGTGATTTCAGTTATGAAATCAAATTCTTGGATGGGTCAGACCCACTGGTTGCGGTATGTATGCTTCATCTAGGTATTCACCACCTTTTCTTATCCTCATGCAGGTACTTGGAAGACCCGCCTTGACCCTATTGCCCTATAGGCGATCCCTACTGAACATTACAGTAGTAGACGAAGTCAAGGCTTACCTGAATGGCTATGAATATTCATTGGATGAGATTGATGCAGTAGGTGATGAGGCCCAGAGTCGCAAATGTTTGTTATTTTCTGCATTATCGTTATCGTTATCATATTTCTGTACTGTATCAATGTTCATACAGTGCTGTAATTAGAGCACTTCCTGACACTGGACAAAAAACTCTTACAAGTGAGACCACATTAAGGAGCTTTCCTTGGTTCCACAACGTTCAGAGCCCCCTGATGGCAGACCAAATAAACTTGCGAGAGGACTCATTTAGCTATATTGTATCCATGCTGTCCGCTCGCCGTGGAAGGAACATGAAATCCCTGGCCAAGAGAAAACTTCGAGACAGGGCACAAACTCCTTGACACCGACACTCACAAGGGAATTAAGGTTCAACAAAATACAATCCGCGATACGCTGCATCTACTCTTGCTCGGAGCGCCTGTCTTCAGTGTAGAGAACGCGATTTATAAGTTCAATCGGGATATCATACAACTCCAGCTGCGGGGTTTTATTTCCTTCACTATGGGCATATGGTGCGTAACTTGAAAACATGGTTTCCTGATCGTATGGATCCTTTGAAACACGTTTGAGAGGAAACTGGGCTCTGGAATCTTCAACAACAGGTTATATAGGCACAGTCATCCAAGGTAAAGTGCTCACCCGTGACAGCTGACGGCTCGTCAAACGCAGGAGTTCCATAGATTGTTAAAGCCATATAGGTGAAATACGTCAAGAGTACAACGACCATAGACCATGCAGGGAGTAGGAGAGCCCATTCCCTATTCATTCATATCGTTATAGGTTCGACGACTGGATAGTATCCAGAAGCACACTCGCCTATTAGGATACCATTCAACACCAGCCCGGACAATGTATTCATCAGGAAGTAAAGCCCAAAAAACGTATACAACGAATAAGAAGGATGTTGAGGTCCAAGCAACGAATCCGTAGAATTCAGGTGCTCGAGAGCGGTATTCGTTCGGGGGATGAGAAATGGGTTCGGTCAAGATGGTCATGAAAAGCGGCACACAGCGGCAAATCAAGATCTAATCATCCAGTCTTATCATCCAGTGTCCACGACGGATTTCTTGCTTTGAAACTTATGCGGAGTACAATATGCCACACAGTCATATAAATCCGTAGAAAATTATTGCATGTACATAAATCGCATAAGGATGGCATTTTGGGGAGCGTGTAGCAGAGCAAAGAACAGGCGAACTAGTTGTCAAATACTGTACACGATTTCATCATTGATATATGAATTGTGTGGTCGTGCAAGCATGAGATACAACCTGGATACAACAGAGAGGCCTCCGAGTCCGACAATTACTTCAGAGGAATGCTAAGACAAAAGTATTGAACGTCAGGTACTTAAATCGAAGAAAGGAGAACGTACAATCGGGAAGCTAGAGAAGAAAAGAGAAATTATGGTGAGTCTCTATCAGGTAGACGAAAACAAATTATACTTACAGTGCGTTGCACCAATCTATAAGAGAGACGAGATGAGTTTCAGATGACCATGAAAAGCTCATATAATATCAACTTACACCGGGACGACCGTGCTTAACAGGTCTGTATGAGACAGAGAATTCACCAAGGTAGTGACCGGTCATCTCAGGTTTGATTTCCACAGAGTTGAAGACCTATGGGAGAAACGATATCGGATATCAATTGATCAACAATTATACTTCACAAAACACAAGTGAGGATACATACTTTTCCATTGTAAATACCCACAACACTCCCAATCATCTCTGGGACGACAATCATGTCGCGCAGATGGGTCTTGACAACAGCAGGCTTCTCATTTGGGGGTGCTTCCTTCTTGGCCTTGCGCAGCTTCTTAATGAGACCCATAGGACGGCGTTTAAGACCACGTTGGAAGCGACGACGAGCACGGGCGTGAACGAGTTCGACGAACTATCAGATGAAATATTTTGTTATATTGTTGGAACGTAAACGCATAGATTGACTACGCACGTCTTCGTTGTTCATATCCAGGAGCTTTTCGAGCTCAACACCACGGTACGAGAACGTCCTGAACGTTCTCTTTTTCTTCATCTCGGCAGCAACAGCGGGGTCGGTAACGTCAGCCTAAGCAGACAGCGATAAGTACATCTATTACAAGGTACATCCATCCCATCGGGTATAGCTGTCGGCGTACGCACCATCTTGGAGAATAAGTCTTGCTAGCGCTTGCGCTGTTTGTTTTCGTTCGTCCAGAAACAATGCGTGACTCTCCCTGTGACGGTCAAGCCACTGAGCATCACGTGTAATGCAGTTATACAGTTTTTACCCACGCCCTCGGGGGCGTTTCGATTGAATTTTCGAGCGTCAACGCAAGTCAATATTCGTCAAACCAGCGGTCAGAACCCATCGGTCTTCCTTTAGGATTAAAAGGTATGCTTTTCTGTGATTGCTGCTTCATTCCTCCTCATTTTGCTACCTCTGTAGTGATCTGTGGCTCCGCACCTATTAAACAAAAGCTTTCCCACTAGAAATTAAAAGTACGCATTTACTCGAAACTCGGCTATAACGTCGTTTCCTGATAGTTTTTTCCCTCTCCTATCGTGCTTCGATCACCTTTAGATGCGTTATATTGCAGCCTACCTACTCCTCCAACTCGGTGGAAACACCTCCCCATCTGCCGCGGACATCAAGAAAGTGCTTTCAGCTGTCGGAATTGAGTCTG
This sequence comes from Lentinula edodes, assembly GCF_021015755.1. Lineage (NCBI taxonomy): Eukaryota > Fungi > Basidiomycota > Agaricomycetes > Agaricales > Omphalotaceae > Lentinula > Lentinula edodes. The sequence continues at coordinate 885,557 of NW_025764311.1, forward strand.
AAGAGGAACGCCTCGACAAACTCCTTTCAGAACTTTCCGGCAAGGACATCAATACCCTAATCTCTGAGGGATCGTCCAAGCTTTCCTCTGTTCCATCTGGTGGAGGGGCTGCTGCCGCCAGTGCCGCCCCCGCTGCTGGTGGTGCTGCACCTGCTGCTGAGAAGGAGGAAGAGAAGAAGGAAGAGGAGAAGGTGCCGTTTATTTCTCCAATTGCCTAAGAACGATATGCTAATATTGGTCTATGCTTATAGGAAGAGTCCGACGACGACATGGGCTTCGGTCTCTTCGACTAAGCAGTATTCTATATCGATGTATCATCATTGCGCTGTATTCCGCTTTTCTGTCGCTTGCTGCTTTGTCGAATATATTGATACCAGTCAAATTGGTTGCTCGATGGTGTCTTCAAAAAAACCTTTCGATGTAGCGAACGTGGAGATCATTCTCAACAGTTGTTTTCCACCGGCTCATCTCAAATCGGTTGCGCACAAGTATGGGTCAATCGAATTGGTTGTTGGTGAAAGTTGTGAATCGTAATGTAATGGGCTGCGCAACTACACTTTGAAACAGTTCCCCGCTGGTGTTTGTTTTACAATGAATTATCTGCCTAACCGGCGTCTCCGTTGTCGAGGGGGTCGTTCATAGGCATCCAAGCCATAACGCATAATTCCTTCCATAGGAAAAGTGGACTGCCTGGACAGAATTGTCCATACTATTTTTCGCGTCCTGAATAGGATACATACGTCCATAAGTAGCCATAAAAAGTGGAAGGCGTGCAATGTCGGCGATAGGTTGCCAGATTAAGGCACTACTGCTTTGAAAGGGTTTTCCATCACCCGAACCTTCGATGTAAGTTCGGCTCGTATTCGGGTGGCCACAGTGTCGACCTGGTCGACCATGAGACCTGCAGCCTGAGCAGTGGTCGTAAACGTCGAAGATTAATTACGATAGAACAGAGGGGAGCAAATGGATCTACTCGTAACAGCGACCTATGTGACTATTATCACAGGTAGGCTGGAGCATCGACGGATGGTACGAACAGGGTACGAACCCAGAGCTATCACACTAGCGAAAAAAAGAAAAAGTAGAGGTAGAGGTAGAGGTAGAGGTAGAGGTTTAAGTAGAGTTTATTCCAAAAGTAGAGCCTTCGAGTACCTCTACTTATTCCTGTGAGTAAATGGTAGAGCCGATGAGCTCTACTTTCCCGGCACATGTTATCCTCTTCAGCTCCGGAGGCTGGAGGACGCGTCCACTTGTGATTATGACCAATATAGATATTCATTTTTGACCCATTGTTGATCTCTTTGTTGTTCATGAAGTCCTATTTTGGACAGTAGTTATGCCACTCGATGTTCTGCTTATATGAATAGTATCTCAAAAGTGTTAATCACCTATTTTTTGCCAATTCTTCATCTATTCTTAATGGCTCGTTATACTACCAGTTATCGTCGGAAGCCCTCCAATGTCCTACCCAGATTTGTTGAGTGCAACAGAATGGGATGCTCAAACCCTGTTAAGGTCTGGCTATGCACTGGCTCAAACTATGCTCATCACCGAGGACATTGGTACGAGTCAGTAAGTCCTAATCTTCTGTCTCTTTCGAAGGTGATAATTTTGACCTGTATATATAGTGCGTGAACAAGGATAACCCTCAAGACACTCATTTTGTATCCTGGAGGCCTGATCTTCCACCACAGCACATATCTGACCTGGTCCGGCATGAAGTTCGAGGTGTTTTGCCTAAGTTCAGCCCCAAAAAGCTTTCACAGATGTCAATGCATGATATCCTCACACAGACTACTGAAGCACATCCATTTTCGGCTTTCCCCCCATCTCCATCACGTATGTTAGACCGTCCCAATCAAGGAAGTTCACCAGTAAAACGATCCACTGCATCTATGGAGAATCTCTTTGATTTTAGTGAAGCAATGGAAATAGAGATTCCAGATCGGGTTTTTACTGAGGAAGAAGCTCGAGAGTTTGCTCGAAGTGTGGATCTAGCCGAAGAAGAGCAAGGAATAGAAGGTAGCGTTGTCCTCGGGATTCAACTACTACATGAACAATTGACCCAACATCTTTCTGGTCAGTCTTTCATTTCAAAGATGGTAAAACATCTCACGATTTTTGTATAGCTTCTGCAAATTCTAATATTTCCAATCCTGTGACAGCCGATAGCGCTCTTGTAACAGATGAACCTCCGAGCCAGGATACTTTGATAATATCAGCATCCTTGAGTACACAATCTCATTCAAAGGAACCTATTTCATCATTCCTCCACAATTCTAATGATTCCGATTTTCCACCTCCCCAACCCCCTTATCCTTCATCTACCACTCCACCATTTATCTGGAACCCCGGAAAGACTGAAACTCGTCTTGTGAATGGCTCCATGCGTGCATGTTGCCTTGGTCGTGGTTGCGCAGGGAAGGCCGGAGCTACAATCAATACAAACTGTAGTTTCAAGCTTTGCAAACCATGTTGTGGAAAATATCAGGCCGAGATGAATATCACCTGTAAAGAAGCATCTCACAAACCCCAGGCAAAGACTTCGACATCAGGTACAGATCAATTGCCTATGTATCTTCACACCCGGCCCCTTCTACCTCAGCATTACCAGCGGAGAGAGCAGGCCCAAATTGACCATCAGGAACGATCCACTATACTGGAAAATCGACAGTCATATGCAGATGATATCCGACAAAAAGTTTACATCAAATTCTGGGATGAGAATGGAACATCCGATATACTTACAACTGAATGTAAGACCTACCCATTCTTTTGTCTTGCTGATTGCTCTGTTGCTGTACGTGAGGCTATCGGAGCTACTGAAGGAAGGATGGTGAAGACTTTTGATCCTCGACTAAGGACTTGGATACTCCAGGAAAGCACTAACAAACAGCTTCTTCAGGATGGGGAAATACTGCTCATCCGTTCTCGTGTCTGTCAAAGTGGAGAAGGAATGAAAGAGGCTGAAGCGGAAGAGATAAATCGGAAAAATCCACATAAACGAAGATATGAACAAGATGTAGAATCTTATCTGATTCCGACCATGCCATCCACTCCTCGCCGCCATATATCTCACCCAGAACCTCTTGTCTCTTGCTCTCCCACCCCACAGCTCATTCAACCTCTTGCAACTACTTTCCCGAGGGATCTTTCAAACTCACCAGACCTCCCATCCATCATCAATACTCGACCTACTACTCCCACCCCTGCTCCTAAGAAGGTGAAAAGAACACATGTTGAAGAACCATCGATTCCCCTTGCAACTATTGACCTCACTGGATCAAATTCTCGACATGGGAATTGGCCTTGGAAATCCTATCAACGGATGCATGATGGTTTTGTCAAGTTGGCAGAGACAGGCGGAAAGCATAGTGATGTTTTCCCAGTAACCTCTAACAAGACGAGGTCAGTGGCTAGAGCTGCATGGGCTGCTGGATCGGTAGAGCTCAAAGCAAAGTTCCGAACAAACCCTGCAAGCACATGGAAGGAATATGTGAAGGAGGTACGCACTGCTCATGGCGGTTTCATTCCATCATATACCACTCAGAAGGTGAAAGTAGAAAAGGTGATTGCACCCACTTCGCCAAAGGTTAAACAGGAGGTTGCCGAACTGCAAATAGATGGAATCCTACAGCACGAAGTAATAGAAATAGAATCTGATTGAGACAAAGTATATGTATACATATTTGTATTGAAAAGTAGCTTAATGAAGGCGGTTTGAACTCTGAAGAACTCACAAAATCAATGAATAGTAGTCATAATATTAATATGAATCTACATAACGTGAGGATAAGAAGGGATATGATAGGGTGCTTGATTTGTTCTGCTAAGTTTAGCTACTAAGACTGCATTTCTGCGTTTGATCATTTCATCAAGAAAGAAGTTGTAATTATAGTAGAGCATTTCCCGGACTATTGCTTGATACCCTCCAATCCAGACATTTGCTTGTTCAGCTGCAGACGAGTTGAATACCCATTCTCCATCCTCCCCAACAAGTTCTGTCCACTGCGAAGGGTTGCAGTGCTTCTGGCAAAATTCGTCACTTTGCTTGTGCTTCGATTTGAAATGAAAGACGTCAACTGGAAGCATCGTACCACGGAAGTATTCATCATTTTGAGCTAACAAATGAGCTTGTAGTTGGCAGTTGTTGTCATAGAAAATGACATCGGGAAGGTCGTTTGGATTAGGGTAGACAGACTTTAGAAAATCCTAAACGAAGTTGACAATCCGAAATCCTATATGAATACTGACTCACCTTTACACCAGAAATGGCCTCCGCACCAAACATAGTTGCTCGTGCCGAAATGATACCACATGAACATACCACCAACTGCTCATTATGAGTTCGACGACGAGCGAACATTGCTTTTGAAGGTCGGTTACCATTATCCGATTTGTGCACTGGATCAATGGGATCATCGCCATCTATATCCAAAAGTTCTGCAAGATTTTCCTCCACAACAGAATCAAGGCCCAAAGAAGTCGACGGTTGTTGAACTCCGACACGTTGTAGCCGTTTGCGAAGAAGAAAAAAACCTTTCCCTTTCAAGTTTCGATACTCTTCATACTTGCGATGCGCTGTATCATTACATGTTCGATGACCAGAACGGGTAGGGCGATTGCAGTCTGTGATGATGCAGACATGTTGTTGCTCCATATGTGTTTTACACCAGTGATGACGATTGTTCTGCAGAGGTTCAGTGCAATTGTGGACTTTGCAGCAAGGGTGCCCCAAAGTTACACCATCCGTTACAACTGCACGAAGTGATCCTGCAATATCTTAGTACAAAATCAAGTATACGGACAAAAAACGCACGTAACCCCATATGCGAACAAGGATTTTCAGTCGGCACTAACTTTTCACAAGTTTCGCAAGCATGCAGACGCTCCGACTGACCCTCCGCAATCATATGATCATTGCGCTCACACATCAGCTCCTTCAACTGCGCATTCAACTCACCATCATCACGAACAGATAATATACAGCCCCGCTCCCTCCAATCCTTAAGTAGTGAGACTAACACGAAAGCTCTCCAAACTTGGGTGGGCGTGAGCATGAACTTGCTTTCACTTACATGCTTCTGGCCATAAGGAGACAGTGCGTGGTTGTATATCAAGGCACAATTTTGCGATGACACCCAGGCAAATAAGGTGCAAGCTGTGAAGAGTTCGGACAGACCAGATTGAATGAATGAGTGTTCTTCCAGATGAAGAATGCTCGGAACTGCCTCATCATAGTAGCGACGGACTTTGGCCTTGATTTTGACACTATAATTTGGATAGTAGCGAGTTTCGCATGATTCTGGTATAATACAGTGAAATCCTGGTTACAGAAATACAACAATTCGGAGACATACCTGTTCTGCAGCGCAGAGAAGTCGAATAAGCAGAGAAGGGCCCATCTTTTGTGAAAAAAGTTACAGGGACTCGAGATATATGGGTGAGTATCTTCTTGCAGTCCGGACACTTTGTGAATGGAGGATAGAACATGTAGTAGGCTTCAAAAATATTAGTGAAGTGATGATGATACTAAGAAAAGGATATTACCTAGCCGTTGATGATTTTTTGTAGTCCTCGAACCATGCTCATCAAACAACAAGCGTTCAGTGGTCTCGATGGATGGTTCTTCGAGCTCCCAGATGTATTGACGAAGGGAAGCCCACAATTTGAGTACAACGGCTCCATGGATATCTAATGCATTCGAAAGAAATGAGGTGACATGAGGAGGCAGGAATGGAGGAGGAGCAGAACTGTGCTGCATTCCAAGTGCAATCTCAGGCTTCAGGCGACGGGTGAAGCGGATGAAGCGGTCAAGATCGCTGAGAGACAGCGCAGTACATTCAACGGATGCAGAAAGAACAGAGAAGATCTGGGCTATTGAAGCCATGATGGTCAAAAGCGAGCGGGGAATTTCCAGAGCATCTATAAATCTTTCATTGCTACTGTAATCGGAGTACAATGGAAGCATTGACGACGGTCGGTGGCCACCGTCGTCAACAATGATCACTAATCAAATCAAGGGGATCCCGGCCGGATCCGAGGTCTACCTTTTGAGTAAGTAGAGCTAATTAGAGAACTACCTTTCTCAAAGCTCTACTTCAACAAAGTAGATTCAAACCACCTCTACTTCGGGCTCTACCTCTACCTCTACCTCTACCTTTAAGGTAGAGCTGTTTCTTCTAGTGTGAATGTCCTCTACGAACCAGGCAGAAACTCACCAACAGGTGCGCGCTATTTTGAGCGCTTGATTTCTGCATCTGCCAAGAGCTGCCAAGACATTTCCTGGGGAGCTCCGAGAGCGTAAACATCCTACAGCATCCTATTCGCAGACAAAAGCGTAACAAAACATTAAGTGACAACGATAAATAAAGTGTCGAAATTATTCTATGGAAGTATGAATCGTAAAGGCATTATTTGCTCGAAGGTATAATAAACTACATCGTCGAAGAAAAAAATGTTCAAAAAGTGTCGGGCCCGTCGAATAAGTTATTGAGTGGGATTTTGTGAACAATGTCCCCAGAGGGATGGAGATGAATGCGACTCCGAGTCTGAAAATGAATAAAAAATCTATGAAATTGTCATGACACATCCCGGACTGTTCAAACTGAAACAATAAGAACGACATCGGTTTGATGAGTACAAACAGCTTACTTTATGACCACTTTATGGGCCGATGATTAGCGGACTATGATCGCGGTTTCTCTGCAAGGATATGATAACTTGTTGTGATGAGTCGCATCCGATCCGCCTGGATGAACGCTTGACCATCCTGCGTTAAGCGAAGCATAAGGGTTTTGAAATGGGGAGGAAGCACGCGAAGCTTGACGAGTGCAAGTATAAGCGACTGTAATCGGCGGAAATATCCGTCTGCGCGTTCAATGAGCGGCGCCTGCAGACCATCGATACTGGCGTTGTCACTCTTGAGCACATGGAATCCGGCCTCCTCCAACGCTGTATGAAACTTTTCCACGGTGGGAGTACCAACAGCGCCGATCAGGGGTTTGATTCTACGCATGAGCTCAGCATGCTCCGAATTCCCGGGATCATAGGCAGGTAAACTGACCCAGTCCAGCAGAGAAAGCTTGGCTCCCGGTTTCAGGACGCGGTAGATTTCACGGAATGTGGCGGGAAGGTCTTTGCACAGACTTAAAGCCTGGATTTGATAAAACGCGTCAAAGCTCTCGGTTTCGAGCTTGAGGGGCAGGACATTGAAATCTTGTTGAATGAACTCCAAAGGCAACTTTCGCTTTGCGGCGAACGTGCGCGCGCTGGCAAGCTGGTCGGCATCGAGATTGAGACCGGTAACATGGGCACCAGTGTATTTGGACATGTGGGCAGCGACGCGACCTCGGCCACATCCGAGGTCAAGAACGTGGTCCCCGGACTTGAGTTCAATTTCCCGTGCAACAAACTCCTCATAAAGAAGCTGATTGTCGAGAATGCCGGCATGAATGTTCATCACAGGAGGAATATACATCTTCTCAACCTCTCCTAAAGCACAAAGATGATTCAACACACTGTAGTAGCTGACGAGACAATCGTGCACCGCGGTAGGATAGTCGGGGCCGAGAGTGGTAATCATCTGCGCCTCATTCTCCCAATCTAGCCCATAGATAACATAAGAATTCATGAAGTCGTCCATTTGCTTCGGGGTCAAATTTTTCAACACGCGATAAGAGTTACGCATCGTTTTTAAGCGTCCGGTAGAGGCGGATCGGTCGACGTCGACGGACGAAGTCCCCTTGACCTTGACAGTCTTTTGTTTTGTCTCAGCAATACTATCCGAGCTATCAGTACGGTCTGAACTGCCACGGCTAGGAGCAGTGGCAGAGGCTTTTGAGGGAGTGGGGACAGGAACGGCAGTCTGAATGGCCACAGGGGATGAACGCGTAGACATGTTTACAAATCCGCGTCTTTTGGGGAATGGCCCTGGTGAAATGTGAGCAATGGCAATGAGGAGGGGGAAGAATCAAGGAAATCAACGTACAAAGTTGACAAGAAGGAAGGAAGTAAACACAGTGTCTAGAAACGGGGTTTTATACTGGTGAACACATCAAGAACCCTTTATAATAAAGCTGAGTAATCGAAAATCAACCCATATTACGGACCGTACGTATGACTCGCCCAAATCTTCGGAGCCCTTTCGGATGTTTTGCAACCTAAATAATTCATCCTCCAAGGACAAATTTTTGAACTGGTCCGGCTTCCAAGTATGACCGAAATGGTACTGTTGGGTATAATTCTACCGGGGCTCAGCGCTCAATCGGGTCAAATTTGAGGCTACCGGACTCGTAACGCCCAATATTGGTACCCACTATAAGACCGAACAATAACCAAACGGCCCTCAAAGATACAACAAAAACTGATTGAAGCTGCCGGGACGAATACGTCGCCATCAGCGGATGATCATATGTGCATGTGGACATCAACTGATATACATTATAAGTAGCGCGCCACGGGCACTCAGCTAATGGATGTTGATAGAGCATGAAAGCATACATTGTTGCACGTAGGAAGAACATGACAAGAGTGATAAACATGAACGCAATATAATTTGGACACAGTCGACAGCTACCCAACAGACAGACGACCAGATCACCTGTATCTGCGAAGAGACAAGGTGTTGTGCTTCTTCCATGTCGACCGAGCGGGAGTGTGATTGTAACGATGGCCCTTGCCCAAACCACGGTTCTATGAATATTGTTCAAGATCAGAAATTTCTCAAGTGTAGAATACACCAATACCTTCTTGCCAATTGCTGTGAGACCACGAGCCTCGCGACGCTTATGTACAGGGTTCACAATCCAGTTGATACGTGCGTCACGACGGATCTGTGAAAAAGTAGAAGTTAAGATTGGATGTCAAATGAGATGCTGATATTTAACGCACGGCCTTGTGGTTCGGATCGACGAGTATAACCTCGTAGTATTTGTACACACCGTCCTGGTTGATCCAGTACGAGTTTAACACACGAAGATTTCCGCAACGACGACCGACACGCTCCTCGGCAGTGCTCCTCAAGCCACGCTGGTACTTGAGGTGGTTGACACCCTGTCGGACGGGTTTACCGTATGTTGCACCTATGAGTAAGACAGCATAAGCTGCCACCTATTTTCTAGATACCTAGAACACACACCCTTAGGGACGGGCTTTTTCCTGTTTCCCCTACGGACTCGGATACGATAGACAACGTATCCCTGTTTGGCCTTGTATCCAAGACGGCGAGCTTTGTCAGGGCGGGAAGGACGAGATGCACGATGGATAACATTGAGTTGACGGTATTCCCAGCACCTAACAAACGCACTCTAAGATCTATCCTATCCAACTTATTGCCACCAAGACTCACCGTACTCTGAAAAGGAATCGTAAAACATCCGACTGTTTCTTTTTGTACAGCTCCGTCACGTATTTGTAGCCTCCCATCTTGCGGATGCTACGTCAAAGAGTAAGGAAAATATACGAAGACAATCCGCACGACGACCTCACCTTTTTTTGCTTGCGACCAATCAATAACTTGATGCTAAGGCCTTTCCGAATGAAAGCACTGCCACATACTATACAGCTGTCCCACAGTCATGCGACTGTTATTCCGCTGTCACGTATGCCACTGTGACTCGTGACGCATCGCGTTAAATCGCGTTTCTAAACTTCACGCACGCTTATTCTCTTCATGAACTATGTATGAAACGGTTAGCCAGACTACGTCTTCGTATCATCCTATCTATATCGATTAATTCTCGGTTCTGACAGATGTTACGTCGCACAGAGGCATACGAAAAATCAGAAGATTGTTGCTCGTTTTTGCTGTTGGCGATGCCCACTTTTGTAATAGTCCGGTCGATGCAACAAGTCAGGGCCCTTCGTGAGAATACCCAAGCGAACAACGGTCCCTCCAGATTTCTCCGACGCGTACCATTTGACCAATTCCATTAATCCTCCTGCGGCACAGAGCTCTAGGTACGCTTCATGGTTCGATGATAAACTGCGTAAATCGGCCCGCATCACAATAGCTCCCCACACAGAAACGTTGGTGAAAGTCAATTTCGACCTACTTGGTGAGGTACCGTCTTGTGCCAAGTCCGTCCAGCGAGGCTTCGAGAGAAGGACTGCGACTCAGCCGAAGAGAATATCTTCATTGCATTATAATATTTGGCCCTACATCGTCACCAAGACCAAGTGAACCATGTCGATTGGTTGCTACAAACTCTGAAAGAAGCAATGCTCATGACGTTGCCAAAGTTTCACGATTCTCGAAGGTTGAAGCTTCAAGGCGCTAGTAAATTGCGGTACCCATGAAACGAATAATGATAGTGGCCTTTAAGCGGCGTACACGAAGAATCCATGGTTTCTAAACGGTCTGCGCCGCCCTTCTGACTGGCGTTTAAAGTTTCCGAATTTCCATTCAGGATCCTTGAATCCAACTCGGAATGAACTTCTATTCGGCACTAGATTATTGGGAGTCTTTTACGTCGTATAAAGAATGCCAGAGATATTGGTCTAGCTTCTCTCCAGCTGCTCACAGAGTCCCACACGGTTTGTGCTATGGCCTCTGCAACTTATTCGGACGAGAAATACCCTCATCAGATGAAAGTCAACATCTACAACATCAATGACAACGCTATTACAACTCCCCTTTCTGTAGCCGCAAGACCCAATGCTCGCACAAAAACTTTTCTGAGGCTCCTCACCGTCGCCGGACTTGCCGTGGCATGCACTATCGCATTCATTCATGGCTTTACCAAGGGTTCGATGCCTCCAATGGAGGATGGGTTTTATCCCAACGTCGTCCTCAAAGAGCCAGGCGAGTTTACTACGATGGAGCGCAACCCCGCTTATCTAGTTGAAGCTCAGAACGGTGTCGTGGCGACAGAGAATAAACGCTGCTCTGATATGGGTGTCATCGCCCTTCGTAAAGGTGGTTCAGCGGTTGACGCTGCAATCACGGCAACACTTTGCATTGGAGTAGTGAACTCATTTTCGTAAGTCGTCGTCGTCCTCTTTGCTTTCGCAGTCAGTAAGTTGTAATTTCACCCATCTTATCAGGTCTGGTATAGGCGGTGGAGGTTCGTGCCCACCAAAAATCTGTTATCTCTCTACTTCAATTAAAGATTTTATCACTTAACATAGGTTTCATGACCATCCGCGAGCCTCCCGCGCGCCGTGGCGACAAATCTAAGGTCTTCACCATTGATTTCCGCGGAATGGCACCTGCTGCCACGACCCCGACCATGTTCGACAATGGAAAGAGAAACTTGTCTGAATCTCAAGGTTTATCGATGACTATCCCTGGCGAACTTGCTGGCCTCCAAATGGCTCATAACGAATGGGGAGCAATGGCTTGGAGAGACCTCGTTGTCCCCAATGCGGAACTAGCTATGGGCTGGACGGTTGATAAAGAACTCGCGAGACGTATACAAGTTTGTATTCATTTATTTTTGAGGAGTCTGAAGGGTTTCTGATTCATTTTTCGAATCTCAAGTGGTTTCCAGACCTCTTCCTCAATGATCCGGATTTCAGAGAAATTTTTGCTCCGAATGGCACTCTTCTAAAAGAAGGCGATCCCATAGAACGAAATAATTACGCTTTCACGCTTTTGGAGGTTGCCAAGGGAGGAGCTGACGCATTCTATAATGGCGTGAGTCCTTTTCTTCTGCCGCTTGATATTGTCTGTTGAGATCTCGCCCATCAGACCTCAATCTCTGAGGCTCTCGTAGCCAAGGTAAATGAAACAGGTGGACACGCAACTGTGGAAGACTTTAAGAACTATCGACCACTTATGTATCGCTCGTTGGAAGGGTCGTACCGCGGCAAGAAGCTTTACACTGCTCGTGCGCCATCTTCTGGGCCAGGTCGGTTATCGGATCCCACTATGAAGGTCAAAGACTTGTTTATATTTCCTTTTGCAGTCCTCCTTCACATGTTGAACCTAATGGAAGGATACAACTTTACCCGCAGAAGTGGCTTGGATACTCATCGAATGGTCGAAGCTATGAAATTCGGCAATGCAGAAAAGTAAGTCCCTCCCTCCTGACATTTCTTTCTAAATTCAACTCGTTGTTAGATCTAGAATGAGCGATCCCAAATACCGCTACGACACCACCCTCATCGATGAGATCCACACTAAACAATTTGCGGACGAGATTCGGGAGCGCATCAACGATGTAAATATCCTAATTGTTCTGCTATCAAATGACAATCAATCTACACTTTATATCCTCTGTATGTAGCAACGAACTCAGCCTGCAGAGTATTACCGCCCTCTATACACATTGAGGCCAGATCCTGGTACAGTAAGTCCACGCGAAGGTTGTTTGATTCGGCGGCTGACTCACCAATATCAAGAGCCACGTCTCTGTCATCGACAGTACGGGTATGATGGTCTCTGTGACTTCGACGGTCAACTGGTGAGAAAATTGGTCTAAAATCTTCTGTGATGAAGATAACTGAATAATCAATCGACATACGTAGGTACTGGGGCGCACAAATCCTTGACCCTGTCACTGGGATAGTGATAAATAATCAGGTTGGTCTTTTGATCTCACTATCTTTGCTGTGCTCATATGTTGTTTTTGACTTGATTTAAGATGAACGATTTCAGTACTTTCAACGAGACAAACATCTTCGGAGAATGTAAAGAATACAACCTCTCTTGCCTATACCCTCTGATCTGACCATATTTTCCAGTCCCTGCCCGATGTGAGCACGTAGCACGACCTCTTGGATGCTCTCGGAATTGATCCTCCCTGTTCTGATTGTAGGGAACTTGCCTCAACCTGGAAAACGTCCACTATCCTCGATCTGTCCAACCATCGTTGAGAACGCAGATGGTAAGACTATGTTTAACCACCTTTTCCTGGCTTGAATTAAATGATCTTGATTTTTAGGCTCCCCTTACATTGCCATTGGTGCCTCAGGAGGACCTACAATCTTCCCGGCAGTGTTCCAAACTCTCATCAACATTATTGACTACCATTTGGACCCTAGCGAGGCTATTGAATTCGGGCGCCTTCATAACCAGTTGAGACCGGAATTAACGATTGCGGACGAGACGTATCGTGCAGACATCTTAGATGTTCTAACGAGGAAGAGGCATCACATCGAAAGTTAGTATATACTTCACTAGGAGCCATACTATGAACGACGCGCGGACACCGTTTGATTGAATATTCTGTAGTTGCGGGCATCTACCGAAATGGGTCTTCGTGTGTGCAGGCGGTAATGCGCGATCCGGATAGCGGGCTTCTCCTTGGTGAGTAAATATAGTAACATTTGTAGCGGGTCATCAGCTGACTACCGTGGAAATCGACTTCCAGGTGCGAGCGACTCCCGCAAAAATGGTATCGCGGCTGGGTACTGAGAGGCATGTTGCAAGCATAGGTTTTAAAAAGAATCTCAATGTCAATAAGGAATCCTTTCTTCACGAGGACTCGGAGTTACTAAGTCTCCCGAACCTCTTTGAATAGATTGTGATTTAAACAAACCTCCGTGTCCAAGGATCGTGATCTACCATGATGAGCATCGGGCTAGCGCGTCTGATACACACTTATTCTGTTGTTAGAGAAATACTAATATCGTAACCCAAAAGACTAGAAAGGTAAAGTCTAGTCATAATTGGCGGAGGACAGAGGACATCTGTCCAGAACTCCACAGAATAGACAAACACTAAATGGCCGATGTATACCCATCATGATTTGTGACGAAACGAACGTCCAAGAGGGCTGTCAACATGAGCATAGTCGAAAATTTATCACATTGCCCTTTTCAAACTTTCCCTGGTTGAAGTGCAGTTTTCTTAAAGATGTCAATGTTCAAACTCCCAAAGAAGACGCTCATCTTTGCAGAACTTTTATCTTCCTTTCCCGACCTTGAAGCTCGAAGCGTCGCCATTTCCGTCATGTTTCCAATACTGCCCAGTGCTGGACCTTGGGATCCTACTTATTCGATGTCGTTATTGTACTACTACGGATGCCGGATGAACAGCTCATGAAGCCCAAACAAATGAAACCTGATTGTGCTCACCAGGTGCTCACTTACAATTCCTTCTTGAAGCCTGAAGGAAGGTGGATAGTATGGGCAACTACTCGGTATGTACAAAGCCCCGTGGCAGCGATATGGACAGTCAGTCAAAAAAAATTTGGTTTCATTCTGATGTGTATAACTGCTAATGGAGTTTCCGAGCAGGCTTTGAGAGATTGGGACGGATAGGGATGGTTGCGCAAAATTAACGAATCCAAAATAAGTATGATCTGCACCCTTTCACCATTTGAGCTGTAACTCAATCCTGTCAAATCAGCCCGGCAAACTTTTGAAGGGTCCTGGATGTCACTTCGCCTGGTTTGGGATAAAAACAGTTTTCTATCTATATGACCGCCTCAGATTCCTCACTGTGGTTGTGCAGCATGGCCCCTCCGTTACACTACATGGATGAGAAACGCCCCCAATCTCTTCCCCATGCTCTGGAATTTGACCGCTGCGATGTCAATGATCATACCCTTTCTCTTCCTCCCATTTCCATTCCTCAGCGCGATTCTGGCAAGAATCGCTTTCTGAAGCTTCTTGCGGTCGCTGGACTGGCTGTTGCGTGTACTTTTTTGATACTCACCTGCCCCAAAACTGCCAAGAGTGCGATGGAATATCATCCTCGCGTCATTCTCAAAGAGCCGCACAACATGACTATTTTGGACCATAATTCTCCACGTAATCCTGCATATCTGATCGAAGCCCAGCATGGTGTCGTGGCTACAGAGAACAAACGATGCTCAGAAATGGGTGTTGATATGCTTCGTAAAGGTGGTTCAGCAGTAGATGCTGCTATCGCTGCAACTCTGTGTATCGGAGTTGTCAACTCCTTCTCGTGAGTCTTATTTGTGCATTTTCTACCCAAACTCAATCCTTCCCTTGTAGAGCAGGTATTGGTGGAGGAGGTTTGTATCTAGTATTTCATTTGACTGCTTTACTCGACTCAACCATTGATCATTCATAGGTTACATGACCGTGCGTATACCCCCTAAAAATCCAGGCGAAAGATCTAAAGCCTACACGATTGACTTCCGGGGGATGGCTCCGAGCGCTACTACCCCGACAATGTTCGACAACGGAAAGATAGCATTATCTGCGTCTGGAGGTTTGGCAATGTTGATCCCCGGCGAGCTCGCAGGGCTTCAAATGGCTCATGACGAATGGGGAGCCATGACTTGGAAAGAAGTTGTCGTGCCCAATGCTGAACTTGCTATGGGATGGACAGTCGACAAGGAGCTTGCAAGGCGTATCCAGGTCTGTAATCTCTGAACCAGAGGTGCACATATTGATTTTGTATCTTGCAGTGGTTCCCAGACCTGTTCACCAACGACCCGGATTTCAGAGAAATATTTGCACCAAATGGAACCCTCCTAAAAGAGGGCGACATAATCGAGCGAAATAATTATGCTCGCACGCTTCTGGAGGTTGCGGAAGGAGGCGCTGAGGTTTTTTATAACGGCGTAAGTTCTCCTTCTAGTTCTGTGTCCTAGTGGTCTAATATTGTGTTGGTGCAGAGCTATATCACGAAAGCTCTTGTCTCCAAGGTGAATGCTACCGGTGGACATGCGACCATTCAAGATTTTCTGGACTACCGGCCCCTTTTATATCGTTCACTAGAAGGGTCCTATCGTGGCAAGAAGTTGTATACCCCTCGCGCTCCTTCTGCTGGACCTGGTAGATCTCGGTCTCTCATATAAGAGATGTCTCTGATTCCTGCTCTTATTTAGTCCTCCTACACATGTTGAACCTGATGGAAGGCTACAACTTCACTCGTAGGAACGGTCTGGACACCCATCGAATGGTTGAAGCCATGAAGTTCGGGAATGCGGAAAAGTGAATTGTTTACATTTTTTTGGTCTGAGGTAAAATCACTGACTATATGCTGCGAATTACCACCCCCACAGATCTAGAATGAGCGACCCCAGATACCGTTATGACACCACCCTCATTGATGAGATCCATACCAAGCAGTTTGCGGACGAGATTCGGGACCGTCTCGACGATGTATGCAAGGATTATGGATTGTCCTTGCTGTGACTGATGTTCATCCCTAGCATCGAACCCAACCTGCAGAGTACTACCGTCCTCTTTACACATTGAAACCTGACCATGGTACCGTAAGCATGTCCTTTGTCGATTGTGTACCTCTTGGTAATTGGTTCGCTGATTATTTCATCCTCTTAGAGCCATGTATCCGTTGTTGACGAAGAGGGTATGATGGTCTCCGTGACTTCGTCGGTCAACTGGTACGAATTCATACAATGAATTGAATGAGTCGCTGACCGAGTTTACTGACCCATAGGTTCTGGGGCGCACAAGTTCTTGACCCTGTTAGTGGGATAGTGCTCAATAACCACGTTTGTACCAGATTTCTCGTATCAGCTCGGTCATCTTACATCCGCATCAATATAGATGAATGATTTTAGTACCTTCAATGAAACTAACATCTTCGGAGAATGTAAGTGCACTCATCGTTACTCATTGAGAAGATTTTCTAAAGTTTAATTATGTTCTGTAGTCCCTGCTCGATGTAAGTACAGACATTTTATAATATTCAACAGAGCCAGAACTCATGTTTCAATCTAGGGAACTTACCACAACCCGGAAAACGTCCCCTATCCTCAATGTGTCCCACCATTGTCGAGAAGGAAGATGGTGAGCAATGTCCAGATCTCAATATATATTCTCTTACTCTCAATTTTTAATATACTAGGCTCTCCTTACATTGCAATTGGCGCATCTGGAGGACCTACCATTTTCCCTGCTGTATTCCAAACTCTCATCAACATTATTGACTACGGTTTGGATCCTAGTGAGGCTATTGAATTCGGGCGACTTCATAACCAGTTGAAGCCCGAAGGAACATTCGCGGATGAGACGTACCGTGCGGATATTTTGGAGGCGTTGTCGAGACAAAGACATAGAATTCAAGGTTATTATGTGGTGCTCAACTCGATTTTGAGCTAGGTCCTGACCCCTTAAATTCTTTTCTTCTCGATTTAGTATTGGACGTTTACCGCAATGGATCGTCGTGCGTGCAGGCTGTAATGCGCGACTCTGAGAGCGGTCTCCTCCTTGGTGAGTCCCCTTGCTCCAAAATATTTGGCGAAACGAACTTTGTAACCCCTACGTTTCAGGCGCCAGTGATTCTCGAAAGAATGGTATTGCTGCTGGATATTGAGGGGGCCGAAGATATCTTGTAATGTGCATTGTGTTCGTTTTAAACGTTTGTCTGTTTCCGGATATGCTACTTATTTATGTAGAACTAATGAGCTCTTCGATTGTGAAGGGTATCATATATCGAGTTAGATGTTCAGCCACGATGAGATGTGTCTGGACAACCAAACAATTAGCATAATCCATCCGATAGTGTACTAGCTGACATGCATACGCAAGCTCTAGATCTAATCATCATCATCATCCGCATCCGAGTCTGAGCCATTGTCAGATTTATGAACCTCCTTCTGAAGACCCTCTATCTCAACACCCGCACCCGCCTCTTCTTCATCACCACCACCCTTTTCTTCCCTCTTCTTTCTCATCTTCGCAATCACCTTATCCGCCCTGTTAAACATCCCACCCGTCGGTGTTCCACAAGCCAGGCATTTCGGTGTCTTTGCAAACCGTTTGATAGCACATGCGGAGCAAAAGAAATGCCCACATTTTGTGACGATGGGATCTGTGTAGGGCTTTCGACAAATTAAGCATGCGAAAGGGATATCTTCGTCGTCGTCGTCGGAGTCATCGCTGTCTTCATCCCCGACTTGTTTTCGAGGAGTATCTGCGAGCTTGTCTAGTTGCCAGCCGGCGAGATCTGGTGTAGGAAGATTTGGGTTGGTGGTTGATGTGGGGAAGAAGGGAACGAACTCACAGGTTCCTCGATCGTGAAGGAATTTACAGGTATCTCCAAAACCACAATATCCGGTTTCTGAGAAAGAGATATCAGATACAGATGTGCCATAAGTAGTTAATGACATACATACCTTTATAGTCTTTACAAACGTCCGGCTGATAATCCACAATAGTGACTGTTCGAATTGTACTACTCGTATTCCGCTGAGGTCCAACTCGCATTGCTTTCGGGACTTCCGAACTTTTCTTTATATGCGACTTGTATGCTTTCTGCCCTTTATACAGTCCATCATCCGGCCCACCATATTCATCCTCATCGTCCTTTGCGTCTGCTTTACGTCTTTTCGCCAGCAATTCCTCAGCTTCATCACCAGCTAAGATATCTAGAGCTGCATGCATATGGGAACCTGCTGATGTCCATTTCACATCTGGACCATCCTTCTCCGGTGCATCAAGATCATCGTGGTCTCTTTCTGTGAGTTTACGTTTGGTGCCGGCACTGAGAAGGTTGGATGTGGTTTTTTTGGTTGGTAAGACTACTTCGGATTTTGAGGAGGAAGAGGAAGAAGGTAGGGTTGAGTGAGCAGTTGAGGAGGAGGGAGAAGTCGAGCGTTTACGGCTAGTGGTAGGACGCGAACCCTTCTTCTTGAAGAATGGCACTTTCACTTCGCTAGATGACATGGTGGATGGATTAAGAATATATATAAGCGCCCAGATTCATTCACGGCTTATTCAGCCAACAATCAGTCATATGCGGTGCCGGCTTTCTGCGCTCAGCTCTCTCTTCGGAATTCCAGTCAAAATGTTGGTAAGTTATGCAAAATCACTGTATGTCTGTAGCTGGCGGTCGCTTACTTAGAAGCGGGCTTGCTGGTCATTTTAAGAACCGATATGTTCATGCATCAATCTGTATATCAACATAATCCAACTTGATTTCAATCTCGAGCATCGCCTACACATCCGGTCCTTCAAGCTTAAGGAGCACCTTCTGGCTGAACTTGCCCTCTGCCATTCTATGAAACACATCGCGTATCTTCTCGGTAGCTTCCTTATCCGACTCTTGTGCACCGATAGTTATGATTTGATGTCGTGGGGCTTGAATCTACCAGGGGACATTCATTCAGAATTCATGTTAGACCGAGTTGTATCAATGACACATACCTTTCCCTCTTTCATCATCCCCGCCAATTTGGAAATCAACTCTTCTTTCTCTGTTCTCGAATGTGTTTTCGACCAGTTCGTTTGCCAGAATCCGTGAGAAGTGAGGTTTTTGAAGATATGGAGGGAGGTTGGTAGGGACAAGGGTTTCTTCGACATGGCGCCATAGGAAACTAGGTGTGCGTCTTGACCAAGAAGCTTGGCCATGCTCGTGGTGGGTTCGCCGCCGACGCAGTTAAGGGCTAGCCGGATATCCTGGGTATGGTTGGTTGAAAGGTGTTCGAGAAGAAGGGAGAGTTATTTGAAGTGTCGTACCTTGCCACCAGTCCATTCTTTGACCTTGCCGCGTAGAGACTTGTCGTTGAGATCGTCGTAGGTTAAGACCTTGGTTGCCCCCAGACTTTCAAGATGCTCGACAAGAGAGCGCAAGCTAGAGTCGTCTCTGTGGAAATTCTGAGTCAAAATGGCTAGATGCGAGGATGATGATTGTGTACCGAGAACGGACGAAATTCAAGGTGTTAAGACCCCTCTCTTTAGCAATTTGTAGGACAAGCTGGCCGACCTAAATACTCCGTAGCTAGGTGAATGCACGATTTAATGGATAGACACCATTAAGACCGACCGCACTATTTGCCCCGTTTTGGATGACCCAGTCCCCTGCCTGAAGTTTGACGAAACCATCGAGCATGTTGTATGCGGTTGTGGGATTTACCTGGAAGGATAACGGTATATTAGGCATGAAATGTTGCAATATGGAATACATACGGTCATGGTTGCGCCATGGGCTTCCGTTAATCCAGTAGCCGGAAGTTTAATCACGCTATTGAAAGGAACATTACGGCTCGTCGACCATGTACCCAATTGCGGTCGGTCCATTACTACCCAATCATCTTTTTTCAAACCTTTAACACCTTCCCCGACTTCCACTACCTGTGCCAATCCTTCGTTGCCTCCAACAAAGACTGGTTCATCTTTACTTCCCAGACCCGAGGCAGCAAGATTGGACGTATGAGTGGGCTTGGAAGGGTAGACCCCTTCTATAGTATTCACGTCGGCTGGATTGATAGGCGACAAGAGAAATTTGAGATTCACAGTGCTTGGCGGAGGTGAAGGCAGTTTGGGGTATGTGAAAGCAGTGAGAACTTGCGTAGGATCACCATTTTGGGTATATGCTATACAGCGGTTGGATATAACTGAGGAAGAAGAGAAAGAACGAGTTGCAGACCGAATGATTGTTTGGGAAAACATGGCCCAAGAATTATGACGTCAACGCTGAGATTCAACGAGCGTCTATTTATGTATTGTTTATTGTTTGTTATTGCTTGGTTGACTCACTCTTCACCACCACGAGCGACACCTCCAATGTCCAACAGGGACATTCCGGAACCCATAAAATTCTTCCGGTACGCGTCTTTCTGCTACGCCCTCAAGCTCTCCCAGCTGATTTAGATTTATCTTAGTTTTGCGGAACTGGTTCAAGAAATCGCGAAGAAAAGCAAAGCGAAATCCATTGCTGAGCGCAAGGCAGCTGGCAAAGATCAAGCAAAGACTTGGTTCCCTGCACTCAGCGTATTCAAAGCATACTCTCTGAATCTGCAGGCTGGACCTCTTCCACCGGGCACCACATCAATACTATTTCGTTTCTTGTTTCCCGAGGAGGACCACAAGCGAAAGTTCGGTTTGAGGGATAAGAGTCTTGTCCGTGACATCGCGGATAGCCTCTGTGTAACTGAAGACGCGCTCTGCGAACAGTGCGACTTTGCGGGATGTCCAGGGGATCATGTTTATGAATTCCTCCTTCAAAGATATTCTGTGAGTGTTATTGCGTTTAATTGCTTTGTATGCTAATCAATAGACTCTAATAGCCCGACAAGGATTATCGCGGAAATCTCGACATCGTCGAAGTCAATGAACTTTTGAATCAGCTAGCTTCAACATCACCTTGGTCTCACGTGGATTATTCGAAGAAAACCCTCAGTCGTAATTCTACTAAATCCCTTCTGACAAGGAAGGACATCTTGAAAACTCTCTATCGACAAATGGCTCCCTATGAGGCTGCTGTTCTGACCCAAATCATTTTGAAAGATCTACGTGGACTACTTTACCCACAAATTGAAAGGGATCCTACTGCTGCTTTGAAAGATTATAATACTAAAGCAGTGAAAATCTTGACTAAGGAAAACGCCATGTGGGCTTGGGATCCATCGAATAGTATGAATAGGTCGTATCGCGCTAGATGGGATTTGGACGTTGCAGCCAAAGCATTTGAGAGTGGTCAGGAGGTGGGACCAAGGATCGGGACTCAAATTGGGGTATGTCTCCCCATTAAATTGGCTCTCTCGCATCCTTTCTGAAACCTATATCGCTCCGGCTATCCTTTTACTAGGTTCCAAAGTCCCAGAAAGGTCGTAGCTGCAAGCATGCCCTTTCATTCTTCTCAGACTTTTCGCAAGTGTGGGCAGAGACCAAATATGATGGAGAACGGGCACAGATACATGTTCAAGTCATACACGGGCAAAAACCTCAAATCACAATATTCAGCAAAAGCAAGAGGGATTCAACAAGCGATCGTCGAGCTATACATGCCGTAATTCTGGATTCTCTTGGGTTGAATGGTCGTCCGGGAGTTGAGCCCCGAATCAAGAGGAGTGTGGTGTTGGATGCGGAAATGGTTCCGTGTGAGGGGACACGGATTTTGGGTAAAGCTTTATGACTTTCTCGGGTGTACTAGCGAATCTGATTCGTGAATGCGACAGAATTTTGGAGAATACGAAGGTTGATCCGCGAAACTGCAGTAGGCGTCCGAGGCAGAGGAAGAGATAGAGGAAGTCGAAGATGGACAGGGGATAACGATACTCAAGAGGAAGAAGAGGAAGATCAATCGTGAGTGGACAGGTAGTTCCTGGAATCCTCTTACGTGGTGTCCCATTGAATTTATCATAGAGATGAATGTGTGTCCGAATCATCACTCTTGTCAAACACACAAGGCCAACATCTTGGCCTTGTCTTCTTCGATATCATGTATCTTGATGATGAGTCTTTACTCCAAACACCTTACAACCTCCGGCGTGAAAAACTCGAAGAGCTGATCATCAAAGAGCCTGGAAAGGCTATGTTGGCAGATAGATGGCTCATCAATCTCGATGAACCTTCTCAAAACTCTCCGAGTGATTGGAGTTTCGACGGCAACTATACCGCTGATGACGACGAAGAAATGGCCTATCACCGTGAAGAAACCGCTGATGAAGATGTGAACGGGGGAGGTACTGCAAGACGAACTTTGCATGATGTATTTGCTCGGCGTATAGCGGTCGGAGAGGAAGGATTGGTACTCAAGGCAGCGGATTCCGAATATAACGAAGCGAAAAAACCTTGGGTCAAGTTGAAAAAGGATTATATTGAAGGTCTTGGGGATACTGTTGATCTAGTTCTTTTGGGTGCTGCATGCGTTCCTGATCGTGCGCTGGAACTTAGAGGTACAAGATCTGCTTTCACTATGAGTCTGAATCTGACGTTTTCTATCTTTTTTTCTATTTTCCACAGTTCCTCCTACTACTTTGACTACGTTCTACATCGGGGCACAGACTAATAAAGAAGAAACTGCGAATAACGTGGGTTACGTTTGCATCTTCTATCTATCTTACGAGTCGGATTATTCAACTAACAATTCGAATTGAACCATGATAGTCCGAAGCGTTACCCCACTTTTACATCTATTTTACTGCTGCGTATGGGCTTTCCCGAGTAGAGTTGGAAAGGCTCAATTTTTTGTTGAAGAATGATGATCCCATTCGATATACCACGAAACAATTGGTTCGTATTTCCTTTACATAACCTCCAAAATCAATGATCGACTCGAATTTCGTTCTATATTCTATGTTCTCTATAGCCACGGGATGGACTGGAATACACGTATACGATGTACGACAAACTAGCTCGACCAGAACTCATGTTACGAAAACCGATCGCAGTTGAATTATATGGGGATAGGTTCACTGTTCCAGAGGGAAGCAAGGTCGGTACCAATGTCTCATTTCGCATACATTCAAAACCTATTGAATCGTGCAATTGCATAGCAATACGAATTACGCTGGCCTCGAATTACCAAATATTTTCGTCGACATGAACGTTCGTGGTCAGATTGCATGTCGTTACAAGAGCTCCGGAAGCAAGCGCGGGAGGCGATGGGTCGTGTTGCGGCTGCAGAGGCTGCCCGTAAGGATGCGGAAACGACATTCATACACCCTAATGCACGAAATGGAAGGAATGCATTCGTCAATGTCAATCATAGGCCTGAGGGTATGCGTAAGCGGGTAGAGATGTGGAGAACGAGAGTTGCTGCAGCGGATAGACCTAGGAAGAACAAGGGAAGTGGGGAGAAGTCCTCAGGTTCATTGGTGAAACAAAGGAAACGGGAACGATCTGTTCACAATGATTTCGGAGCTTCGCCACGGAAGAAGAGGGTGGTGGGGAATGGGAATGGAGGTAATAACATCATTCCCAGTAGTCTTGCGGGATGGTGTACTACTGCCTCGAGTCGCTTACTTCTCTTGTCCGAGGTTCCTGGTCGATGTGTTCAGATGGAAACTTCTGTTATGCTTGATAATTCCCTTGCAGGGATTTCGGATGACCAGATCGTCCCTCCAGTCGTTGGAACTATCCCGGGAAACACAGTTGATATTGTCATTCCACTTGTCGAACACCTAGCATCTGAAGACCAAGGCCTTCCTCTCCAGAATGCTACGAATATGATACAGTTCGCAATTCAAGAAGATTCGCACTCTAAAAGTTCCTCATCTTCAAACGATGAGAACAGTCAACCCTCTGCTCCAAATCCCCCAACCCCAAGTCTAGCAAAAATACACTTCTCCCAGCTGGAGTCACTTCGTTCGAAACGTAAACAATACCCTAGTCCTCCAACTTCTCCAGTCCATTCCAAACGATCGGACGAACGTGTATCCCCCACCGTATGCCAAACCGATCCTTCCGTTGACCTGTTCTTCAAAGACGCCTTATTCTGGGTTCCCTCCCTTAAAGACCGACAACCCGGTCTTCCTTCGGTCAGATCTATAGTCGAGTCTGGTTCGCGTGCGAATGGGCTGGAGGCGTTCCTTGGTGCGTGTAGATGGAATCCAAGAAAATATAATCCAGTGAAGCCGCCGCCCACGCGTGGGATAGTATTCGTGGATCTTGAGGATGAGTGGGGGTCGCGTTGGAAGGGGAACGTGGTGGATGGCATTAGGTATCTGGGACGTCAGTGGACATGTACAGATGAACCTAGGGTGCCAATATGGATTTTCGACCGCAGGACGGTATTTCAAGCAGGGAAGGATGTGGGTTCTCAAGCTCTCCATGTATTCAAATGATCCAGGGGAACTTTTATCTTTATGCCTAAGTTATAACTCATGTACAGTGTTGAGGAATTATCTTATGTAGAGTGGTGTGTGGACAAGAACAAGTTCTACAGGGGAAGTAAGGACTCGTAAGGACTCACAGTAAATGTACCTGTTAGTCTCGCGAGCCAAAAATCATGAGCCTGAGGAAGGTGAATTTGTAATCCCGCGACTAAGGCTTACCGCATCTGCAAAACCTCAGAGGTGGTGTGGTACTGGCATTATCTTAGGGTACCAAAAGAAAATCCATATTGGTTGACTCTACCCGCAGACATTTGTGCGCAAGTAATGTACACTATAACACATTCACTGGTTTCTCACCTATTATCCTGCACCTAATTTGTCTGAGCACTATTCCAGAGTTTTGACAAGAGAGCTTATGATACACAATCAAATCACAGAGGCATTGAAATAACCATTGTAAACTGAAACTAGGAGGGGAAAGTTAACTTAGAATATGGCACACTGGATGTGGCATGTGACCTGCCAATTGCTTCACGTGACCAGATTTTTTTTTCTTCGAATTTACGGATTTGCGAATTTATGATTTTCCTGAGGGCTTCAAAAGCTTTTATTTCGGTTCTAAAAAGTGAGAACAAGCAAAACACATGCTCCCTGCAAGGCTCGAACTTGCGACCTCGAGATGGTGGGATTGATGCCCCGCATACAGTAGTATGAGACTCGCGCTCTAGCCAACTGAGCCAAGGAAGCCATACTCTCATGAAAAGGGATCTGGATATAATCTTATTCAATACTTTATTGAAATCTGTATGAATTCATTAAGTTATCTACCATGTGTTCGTTTTAAGGTCTGGACTTTCAAGGTATTCAATTCTCTCACTAGCAGGGTTGGAGTGGACTCATCACTTGTATGATAGTGGAAATGCGGACACTGAGATAGGGTGATTGCGAAAGACTGTTTAATAGCCTTCAGCTCCTCGAATCCCTCATTCAGCTTGCGAGACCAATGATCTGTCCTCGGAGTGTTCATGTCCTGCGCAGTGCGGGGGGAGCGTGGATTCATCATTGAAAATCCAACGAACCTTCGAGCTCTACGCACTTTTGGATTTCAATATATAAAGATCTTGCTCCCAATCAATTCAAGGTTCAAGGAAGTTCGGTGTGTATGTACGTGTGGCCGTGTTGTGTGGAATATAGTCATTGTTGTTGAAAGTCTATGAGCAATTTTTACCTGCACTTTCCTTTGTTAAGAGCGTTTTACGGGTCTCGCCGCCGTGTCAAAGGCTGAGGCTTCGGTTAAAACTTATTATGGTCTCGAGCTTTCACTAGCGGCAGAATCTATGGATGTCTTCTCTTATGCATACTCCCATATCGATTAAGAACTGCATGTATATAATCCATCTTCCAGTTCAGTCCCAAATTCAAGATGATTTTTCCCGTCATCTGAAGAGCCTATCCACTCTCCGAGAAACCGTGGAACGAAAACCAGTCTTGGAAGCTCAGTTGAGACTAGTCTGAAACTCGGAAATGGAATGCTTGGATTTGATTGGAAGGCGAGTGAAGGAGGGAAACACCAATATTGGACAGGTTACGGTCTCCTTGAGAAGCATGTTCTAAGCTCAGTGGACATGGTGCAAACACGAGACATGGAAAGAACTGACAGTGGGCGCATCCACAAGACTCCACTCAATCAAGGGACGGAAACTCAGCCAATCTGGAAACAGTGAACCCTTAAAGCCTCACCGGTGAGCTACGCTTTCATTCCAGTTCAAAGTGAGGCTTTGAAAATTTCTGCTATGGATTCATGTAAGTCCCAACCTGCAAAAACCCTCATCCTCTGCATCTAAAACTGTGTTAGCAGCCTTGAGCTGGTGTATACCTGATTAATACCTGTTCACGTCTAGTACGTATCCCTATCCGTGTCACTATCAAACAAAACATTCGGAAGCGTCACTTCACAAGGGCCCAGAAACGTAAAATCCGCCAGCTCGGTCTGTTCCTTCACGTTCTCAATCGAGAATATTGCCACTTTTCCACCGTGGTCCTTGATTTCGTGAGCAAAGCCTGCAGCCAGCTGAACCTTGAAGATGGACCAAAAGAATAATAATGAATCCATTGCATGAAAGGCATGGATGAGATCGATTCACCGTGGAAGACGTCCCTATAACAAGACAGAGATCGGCTTCATCGACTTTCCGCCATATCTCTCGTGAATTTCGAGGAACTTCGTCAAACCAAACGACACCGGGACGTAGTAGACCCCCGCATTCGGGTTGTTCGCAATGAGGGAGTTCATCGACAGGTATCGGATGATCACGGACCATTAAAAGTTCTCGCGTGAGCAAGCGCAGGACACAGAGGACTTTTCCCGTCATGACGGAGATTGCTGCACTGGGTACATAAAGTATCAAGAACACGACCGTGCATTTCATATATATGACTCTCGGGTATGTTCTTTGTGATAGTGGTGTTCATTGAACCATTATAAGAAAAGATTGATGGTCCTAATGTACCCTGGTGGTGTTTTAAAGCGTCTTCATACGCGCGAACGCTGAGGCCATCGATATTCTGTGTGATGAGTGTGAATTCGGCGTCGGATGCAAGATGGTGCAGAAGCTCTGGGATGCAGAGCATAGCCAGAGATACGTGAGCTGGGTTCGGTGTGGAATGTAAGGCGCTAGAGGCATAGAGCATGAAGACATGAAGAAGAAATTCAGTGGCGTCTTCCGAAATCTGGAAGATATATTATTGAATGGAAAGTAGTATAAATGACTTACATTTCCCGTAAAACATGATAATGATGCCACACCAGACTCGGATCTCGGGTGAATGCTTCGAGGGAGGCTAGTATAGCAGGGTCATAAAAGTTCCATATGCCTCCCTGTCCTTTCTGCCCTCGCCAAGATGGTATTCCTACGGGACGTTCAAGCTGATTTTGAGAAAAATTCGGCGCTGAGGATACCTGATGCCGTTGATAGACCAGCACCCGCCACCGCCACAACGTGTCGGCTTTCTCGAAGTACCTTTCTGAAAGCCTCTATTGAATTTGAGTTAGCCATAGATAATGGACCAGGAGAGTAGTTGTCGAAGGATAAGATTGGATCAGGGCCCGCTTGGGCGCTTATTGTGGCTATCCGTTCTGGTTGGCTTTCCTTTCTTGTATCTCCCGACCCTCAAGCTTCAAGGCATTACGCATGGCAAGTCTCGAGATTTAGCTCGATTTTGAGGGGACAAAGTTCTTGTCTGAGATGCCTTACATTAATTCAGGAAACATTCGGTATGCGTTCAATTCAATGAGGCACGTCGACCTTGTCCCTTATGCGCTATGTTTATATTTGAATTTTTGAGCCTCACAAAGGATCTTCCGAATTGTGAGGACATTGAATCTGCGTGGACACTTGGTTCGTACTACGCAGTCCCTCTAGCCAGAATTTCACCATAGAGATCCGCAGATATCTAACGGGCCGGGAATGAAGAAATATAATCTTTCTCTTCAAAAATTGAAGGTACCTTGTTTGATAGTGCTTTCTTCCACCTGGATTCCTTTACCTGCATCAGATGGCACCTCCCCCAAACCTGGCTGACGCCAAACCCAGTTTATATCTTTCATGAGTCCGTTGTATCCATCTTCGTTGTCGGTAGGTCCGTTCTCTTTCACAGATTTGCTTCGGAGCCGGGATCATTGGGTACAAGAGCGCCAACAGACTATAGTAGCTAGAGGTAAGCGAGTATGTCTTGTACGTCACGGCGAAATATCCTCTCAAATCGATAGTCAGTCTTGACCATGTCGAGGATGATGCACCCTGCTGATTCTCCCAACGACAAGAAGAGACGCCAATGGTTTCTGAGCGCTCCTTCTTCACCAACAATTGGGTTAGCAGCGCAGATGACGCTGTAGTAAGGCTTGTCAAGGTACGGGATCGCGTCTTCCATAATATGGACCCCTGGAATATCTCAAGAATCTATGATAGAGCTGGACATGCTTCGTGTAACTGCCAAGGTGTGCTGTGTAGTGAACTGAGTGCCGAGCGTGTTATGGGGAGTTGGTGCTGCTAAAATCCAACCAGTATTCTTTTTATATGCCTACTGTACCCATCTGGCTTGCGAGTCTTCAAACTACAAGACGTGATGCCACAGTGAGTAATACTTGTATCAGGATTGTTCCAATACAAGCAAGTGGGTAGCCTGACAGTCTTGTTTCGACAACACAAGTTGACTTCTATCGATAGGTAGATAATAAGGGTGGTCTTATCAAGTTGCTGGAACTTACAGCTCCAGGATCGTTGTAAATCACAATGACACAGGCATAAGTGACCTCAGATTGTGAGACTCACGCTCTAACCAACTGAACCAAGGAAGCAATGCTCTCATGTAAAGGTAATGTTATTCAATGACTCTATTAAAATCTGTCCGAATCCATTAACTTAATGCACACTGAAACAGGGTATACAGTAGTACTTATGAGTACAAGTAGATGGGTATACTAGGGTCTCTTCAAGTTACAGGCCTGCTGCATATTGAAGCATTCCCAACATCTTAATCTAAATGAAACTTATATCAGCTAGAAGCAGTACAGGAGCGATCAATTGTACTTACCTTCTCTTCCTCTGTATCACCAAAGACAGCCCAAGGATCCCGTCCGTCCTTAAACACAATTGCGAAAGAGTGTTTGATAGCCTTCAGCTCCTCGAATCCTTCATTCGGCTCGCGGAGACCAACGATCTGTCCTCGGAGTTCCACCTCGTCGAGAGTTTGGTTCATGTCCTGCAGAGGGAGAATGAATTCATCATTGAAAAACTAACGAACTTCGAGCTCTACGCACTTTTGGACTTCGATATATAAAGATCTTGCTCCCAACGAGCTTGAGGTACCGTCTCCGCCACACAAGGGAGTCACCCGTTTGTAGAGTCGCCCACGCCGTTGTCCACCCACTCGACCTCAGTTCCATTTTCACTTCTTTGACCATATTCTGGACCTTGGTCTTCCTCTCAGCATCCGCTCTTCTCCTATCATCCTCTTCTTTCATTTTCTCTGCCTCTACCTCCCAGGCCATTTGCTGACGCCATTCCTCTAACTTTTCATGTTCTTCCATCCTCCGTTTCCTATCCATCTCTTTCCTCGCCTCAATTTCCCGCTTTTTTCTTGCGTCCTCTTCCTGTTCTCTCTGCTCCCGCGCGCGCCGTCGGGCTTTGATTTCTTGCAGCTCCTGCTCGAGCATGGATTTTCTCCAAGCTTCTTCCTCCTCTTCCTGACGTTTAAGCTCCTCCTTCTCCTCCTTTATTCGTGCTTGGCGTTCGGCCTCTTGCTGTAAAGCCTGCTGCTCCTCTAGTGCACGCTGCTGTTGAACAAGTTTTCGCCTCCGCGCACGTTCCTCGGGGTCTGAGATGTATACAGTATCATGCACCCATTTACGGTCAAGCGGGATAGAGAACAGAGCGCCGTCAGGCTTGTTTGAAGAAAGCGGTTGCAATGTTTTAGGAGGAGGATTAGGATGTTCAACGATGACTTCGTCGTCAGATGAGGGTATGGGATGCGATATGAATGCAAATTCCGCAAGACTCTTCCTAAGATCCGAGTTGGGTATGCTTCTCAGTCGTGCGCCGGGGGTATATGTAAAGTTGGATCTGGAAACACTGTTATTGTCTTTGGGTGGAGTGGGAGGTGCTACGTCTTCATCGCTATCCCACGGAACGTCGGTGCTGGGAGTAGCGCGTTTGCGACGCAGAATGCTGGAGAAGAGACTTTGAGACTTTGGTGGAGTAGAATAATTTAATGGTATCACAGAAGGATCACGGTTTTCTGTGAAGGAGCGCCGAATAGGGAAAATCATCGATTCTAATGTGGATTGTGGGTCAACTGGCTCTGGAGATGATGCTGAACGTTCGATGCGGATATTATGAATACCGTCAGGATGAAGGACAGCCTGGTGTATCGCAGATGGAGTGAGGTTAGAAAGATGGTCAATTGTTAATGTGGCATATTCAGTCTGTAGAGGACAATGACGAAGTTAATTTCGCACAATGAACAATAAGAGTTTGTTACCTTGACGAACAGAGCTCCAATACGCCGCGATTGCACAAGAGCACGAGCTGGTTGGTTAACTCAAGATATATCCAGTTAAACAGAGTGGGTGACTGTACCTCGTCTGATACCTGATATTGAGGATGGAATGTAATTGATCAAGGCAAATCCAGGCCTCGATTGTACTTGTGATGATTCCTCATTATAGAAGGCGATATGTACAGTAGAACTCTCCTCGAATGACTGTTTCAGTTCAGGAAGGCCTTTGGAACCAGAAGCATGGAGGTAAAATTCATCGGACTGTGGAGTTATTTATGTTACCCATGGTAACACAAGTCGAAGATATCCGCCACGTACATTATCGTCGTATTTCAGTAGCAACCTGGGGAGAATTCGATGAGTCTATAACGAAGATATAACAAACATGATGAAACGTACCAGTTTAAGTGTAGCTCGACAAGAGAATTGTAGATAGCCAATACGGCATCGACATCGGTTATATTCACGGCGGTCATCCTTATTGATTTTCTGTTTCACGAAAGTTCACAGTACCTAGATGTTCAGGGATTGAGAGGCCGGTTAAGGGAGAGTAGTAGATGGGATAGACTGTAGGATGATCATGAAGGTCGTATAAGTGAAAGTTGTTTCGATCGCAACTGCCATGATTCTAACTTTTCCAACTGAGCCTGGCAGTCAAGCACTTGCTTCGGTACAACATCAAGAATCACAATCAAAGTTGTAGCTTTTACAATGTTCAGAACATGATGGCAATTCCTTTCCCTAAAACCCAAAATAACCCTCGTAGTAGCCTTGACAATAATGTACATATAACACAGTTTTCCCGTGAACCCTCGACGTCTCAACTGTCAAAAAACCTCAAGGACAGAATGTTATTGTGGCAGGTATGGCTCCTAGAATCAACCAACCGAGTAAGGGGTGCAGATCCTCAAAAGCCAGAGCAATCACTTACCGGCACCGCACGCTCGGACCTGTTAAGAAACAAAATCAGGAAAGAAAATCTAGTAAGATGTTCTTAGAAATACGTACCGGGGAATCATCTCCACAGCCAGTCTCATCCTGTCACGACGAATAAGCTTGTGATTACGAAGTACTCGGGTAAGAATTAGCTTACACCAGGGGGGTACGCATCAGAGCACTAGCGGAGCATTGAGTTATTAACTTCCTTGGCACTTATGAGTTCGACATACCGAACAGTCTACGCTTGTGCAAGTAACTGTATCACACCCTTGAAATAGTATTGACATTGCCTGCGTGTATCCTTGAATGTTGGAAATATCGTAGGCTTGGGCTGCGTATATGTCTCCGGTATCTGAGGAAATGCATGGTTGGAGCTCATAAGAGTAATTTCTTCGAAAGTTTCGACAAAAACATACCCAAGTTGAATTCCCCTATTGTGCAATCCTCGCCTTTGGCACCACAACTAGATGCGACGGTCTCCGCATAGATACGTCCAACCCACTGCAGGGGGGAAAAATCAGAAAAAAAACCGACTGAGGAAAGCGCGGTTAAGACAGGATCGAGCAGCTGAACATACACTCGCAGGTATCGTAACTTGGATAGAAGTTCCTGCAAGAATTACTCCGGGTTGGGCCGCAGTGTACGATGAGGCATCAGAACAGCCTGTAAGTAAATCTTCATCAAGGTCCTTGAAGAAAGCCAAGGCACGCTAGAAGCTTACGAGGTGAGTACCCGCATTTCGTGTCTTCAACATAAGCAGTGATAGATTCCGGGCAGTTATTGACAAGAGTAAACTATGTTCAAAAGAGCGTCAAATTAGGTATTTGCAAGCACTGGACCAGGGAATTTACCGTGTGATCTCCTGCGCCTCTTCTCATCGATATGGGTGCCGCCAAGTTCAATGAAAGAAGGAACACTGCGCAAAAGTAACTGATAATGACTTTTTGGAGGCTCATCATCGTAACGAAAGCAGTCCAGAATCAGAATTGGGTGTTTGTGTTGGGTGGAAAAGAGTGTATTCGCTCAACGAATATTCCAAGAGGGTAGGGTAGGGGGGATGCTTGTCCAAGAGCGTACCAGCGCAAAAGGTGAAGAGGAAACATTCCGTTCGAACATCGCATTTATATGACTGGAAAGGAGTGAATCTGATTTGGGAAACCCCGAAACACTTTGCTTGACTTTTTTCATCTTATCTCCGTCGCTTATCAAATTTGCCGATTTTTGAAAACGCGGGTTTACTCAGCCTCGACTCCCGTTCATTGACCATCAAACTCCAACCTATAAAATTGGTCTTGATCTTTGTTGGCTCTGCATATGTATGTACATAGCCGTTCTACCGTCTGAACAGGTTTCTCAACAGGTCGAAGATTGATGCGGCAACGAGCGACCCGAATGTCGCTTTGATTCTTGAAGTTTTCACAAGCGGATAAAATTTTGAAGGAGAAACTGACTAAACTGGATATGGAATGCAATTTCAGAAGTGATTGATCCACACCTATCCACACAAATTACAAGTTAATAACCGTTCCAAGTCATTCGGCCACTCCCTCACACGGATTCCCGTCTTGACTGTTCTACAGCAACGACCCCATCCCTCACTTGATCGAACTGATACATAGGGAAATCTAATAGCAAGGTCTGTTTGAGAAGGCGCGGCAGGGGTTTGTAAACGACTGGAGGAATGGGGATGAGGATGGATGTTCTCCGCAAGTATTCCTTATAATTCGACCATGCATGGACATGTTCTTGTTTCGCGTTTTCCCCGTGGCTCATAAGGAAAAACTTTTTTGCCTGAGGTTTTTCGGCTGTGGGTACGCCAGATCCGAACATAAGCAGACTGGAAACGGAGGATGGGTGTCAGACGAGCGAGAAATTTAGAGTTCAAGGAAACGTACATAAGAGTGAAGAGGGGGGATACAATCGCACCATACTGGGCGGACTTAGAATGGGATGAAAGAGAGCCGTTCGTTGTAGGAGAAAGACATAATATCCAGATTCCCCACCAGCACATAATTCTGGGGTGTCCTTCGTTAGTATGAATATGAGTTGGTTGGGATAGACAGACGCACTCTCCGAAATAAGGAGGATGACGAGACCATTTCCATAACCCAGTCTGAGGAAAGAAATACATAGTAATTAGCTAATGTAACCAGTGAAAAACTACAAAACACACCAGAACGGGCTTGTCTTTTGGTTTGTCTTTCGCCATCTTGTATCTGAACTGATTCCCAGAGCGACTAAGTTAGTATATTATCTGAGCTCTTGGTGTTTGTCAAAAACCTTCTGGGCATCGGACACAGTTTCGATCAACCATCCCAAAACCCAAAGGACAATTCCTGCAATATCGCGTGAGGTACCAAAGGCGGGGTTCGACCCAGAGCGAGTTGTGTCGGATATAGCGGGAGAGTTCAAAATGGTGAGGGGTAGAGAGACGGTCCAAACCTGGCAAAACCATGGAAGTTAGTGGAGTAAAAAAGACAGATTTGGGAAACGACGCACCCAGATGATTTGACCTGATCGCCCACATGAATAAGATTATTTCGAAACCCATAACCTCAGCACGAGGGTGACACCTACCTAGCCAGAATCCTGGATACACGAATTATGGGGTTCAGCTTAGAAACTCAGATTACGAAGCGGGCCTTTTTACCTAAAAATTTGAGGAAACTTGACCTAATTTCATCGAATCGGGTGTCGCTCCCCGTCTTTAGGACACGATATAGAAGAAACCCAGCGATTCGTGTGGCCCACACCATAACCAACACACTGGCTACAATGTTCCGAGCGTGAAACTCATTTCCAATGAGTAAAGTGAGTAAAGCTGAAACAGTTAATCGGATCAACTTGAAGGAGAAGAAAATCGCCGTTATGAACTAACCTAAGATGAAGAAATTCGATCCTGTAGTTGTCGTTGTCAGGTCAGCGCGACGATTTTACCACCTGCATTGCATACCTCCAGTGAAGTCTGTGATCTTATCAAATTGAAAAGTCCACGCTATGGCAAATCCAAGGAGCTGATAAGCGGCGGTCACCAGGACAGTTATAGCGAGGTAGTAATGGTCGAGAACATAGACCGCCATTGGTCAGAAATTGTTGAATAATGGTTGTTCAGCTTTTC
The DNA here is from genome assembly GCF_021015755.1 of Lentinula edodes. Lineage (NCBI taxonomy): Eukaryota > Fungi > Basidiomycota > Agaricomycetes > Agaricales > Omphalotaceae > Lentinula > Lentinula edodes. The sequence continues at coordinate 920,060 of NW_025764311.1, forward strand.
TATGTACGGCGAGGGGAGTCAAAACTACTAGAGGTTAAATATTTGTTGGATGTCCAGCATCGTAGACAAGCCACGTAAAAGGTTTGAGATGAACAACGATCAGCGGGAAGTCATCGAACATTATTTTCGGCGCCAATTTCTTGTACCAAGCGCTAAGCAATTTAAGTCCATCATATTGGCAATAGCGATGTCCTAGTCCTGGATAATAAGAACATATTAGTATACCTAATCACAGGCGAAGTGCCTTTAAAAATCCTCTCCATCATGCATAGTGAGTCTGCAGAAAATACCGAAATCCTCTCTTCTCTATGACCTGGCATAGTAATACACGAATAGCGGGAACGAGTACACCATCATTATATATCTATGAGCATGTTCCAAAAGGACAGTAACGGGTGTGATCCGACGAGGCCTAGGGGATGTACGGACGAGACTGGGCAATTTATGTCGAATGGCAGATGGTGGAACATTGGTGGACGTTGCTGTTCCGGGTTCTAGGAAAATATCGGTTTGGGCACCTGTCATTGTACAGATTACTTAGCCAGTTAGATATCATTGCAATAAAAATATGCATACCATTTCTAAATCCACATTTCGCATTATAAGCAGGGCTTTTGTGATCTCCCGCGAGATCAAGTCCTTCGACTTCAATATTGTTGCCTTACAGATATTTTCAGGAAATACGAGATAGAACAAAGATGCAGTTATTACCATCCACTTGATGCCAATAAAGCATCTGTTTTGCGCCGTTCACACAGCGATCGGGGTCATCTTCGCACCATACGGGAGCTTGTCCCGGGGCGACGGCAGCATCACCTGTTTGCCCAACAACTTTACACCTATAGCCAAGGTGATACATGTTGGCAGTCCCGCATCTGATAAGAACCGTCAGTAAAGCTCATTCACACTGAAATAACCTAGCCCCACCCGTTTGGAATCTTATCAAACAAAACAGCGAAGGGTCAACCAAAGTATTGACGGCCAGAGAATTCTTCGTACCCATCCCCACTAGAAGGGAGAGTCGACGTTTATACGACATATGAAGAGAGATACGTATCTGCTTACAGCACATATACATCCTTCGGGAGGACACGCTGGTAAGTTTGGGACCGAATACGTTGCGATGCGTTTCCAGGGCGTACTATCGTAGTTCAGCGAGTTCCAAATCCGAACAAAATCAACGGAAGACGAACTGGTATAACACAGTGAAAACCACCAAATTTTCAAACGTAACTAGGCTCATATTCGACTGTGGATTTGCTAAGGTATGTTGTCCAATGCGAACTCGGAAAGCTTACCTGATATGAGATAGCAAAAGCTGTACCCGCAGCCATACTCTCGTTTTGGGTATGTACTACGTATTTCTTGAGTAAAGACGCAGCAAAACCTACAGCAGTACTCACTATTTATGGCTGTAATACAGTCGCCATCTTCGCCCATCCCAGGATGATCCTCTCCATCTCCAAAGTCGCCTATATCTTCTCCATTGTACGAGAGTGTGGTGAACGCACGATTGAGAGCATGCTCTACCGTGAATGTGCCGTTCACTGGACTGATTACAAGGTATCTGTCAGCAGTGGGAATGAAAACGCAAATAACAGGCGCACAGGTCAAGGAAATCTCCTTCTTCTGGAGGAAATCGGTCACACTAGAGCGCACAGTTAGCGCTGCTTGAAATATACTATGGTTCAGGCAGCATACTTTATTAAAATGGTGAAACCACCAATCGTCTTTGGTCATCTAAGCAGGTGAATGTTACTTGTCGAAAGTGGAACCTGGGATGTGCGAGGTGACATACCCGATACAATGGCTGTATAGCATCGTTCGTGTTCGGATTATCATACCCTGAAGTTCCATTCAAGCAGTACATTCCTAAGGTATCCTTGTAAATGATATATATCGAGAATGCAACGAATTAGCTGCTCACCGTAATGCCAAGCCGCAACATGAGCCTGTACACCTTGAGTTGTGATGGTGAGCCCTATTAAGAGAATCAAGAGTACAAAAGTGCATGTGCGTGCCATTTGCGCATCCAAGCCGTTCAGGACAGAATGTGAATGCTAAAAGCGCATACTCAACGCGCTCCAATAAAGTGCAAACTTTAAGGCAGCAAAGCGCCCGAAACTGTCTTGTGCACGTGACCACCACAAACGTCAGTCTGCATTTGTCATCAAGTTTTGTCCTCTTCCTCCTTCCATCTGAGACTGAAGTTCTTTACCAGGCCTGACGCCATGGCGGGGCTACTATCGCCTAAGCCCGTATCCTACCTTCAACAGCAACACAACTCGCAGTATAATCACTACAACCGATCTGCACTGTCTGCATATTCTGAGACCCCTCCACTACCTGGTGCACAACTTGTCCATTCGATTCCCCATCAAGCTGGGCAGCAGTTCTTGAATGGAACCAATGGTGTCACTGGAAACGGACTGAGCATACAGGATGATAGCAAGATTTTTGCTTTGGTCATAGACCTCATGGATCCGGGTATGAGGGAGACAGCACTTTTGGAGCTGAGTAAGAAGAGAGAGCAGTACGACGACTTAGCTCTGATTTTGTGGCACTCTTTCGGTATGGCGGACTCCTTCCTGAGCCATGAAATTCAGCTCATTTTTTTCTTAATTTTTATAGGAATCATGCCTGCCTTATTGCAAGAGATCGTTTCCGTCTATCCCTTGCTATCACCACCAAACCTCACCGCCCTTGTTTCCAATAGAGTTTGCAATGCTCTTGCGCTTCTTCAATGTGTTGCCTCGCATACAGAAACTCGCCAATTATTCTTAAATGGTCAGTACTATAAATTCTTGTCTACTACCGGCAACTTACGGTCGTCATGTAGCTCATATTCCTCTTTTCCTTTATCCATTTCTAAATACGACATCTAAAACCCGACCATTCGAATACTTGCGTCTCACCTCATTGGGGGTAATTGGTGCTCTCGTGAAAGTACGTGTTAGTAATGGTTACACTGGCCTTGATCTTACATCGTTGTATCTAGCAAAACGATAATAACACCGTCATCCACTTTCTTCTTTCAACCGAGATTATCCCACTCTGTCTACGAATCATGGAAACTGGTTCCGAACTCTCTAAAACAGTGGCTATCTTTATAGTACAGAAGATATTGCTCGACGAAACCGGCTTGACGTACATATGCCATACGTATGAGCGGTTTTACGCGGTAGGCACCGTCCTCAGCAACATGGTGAATCAGCTGGTGGAGACTCAAGCTGTCCGCCTCCTGAAGCATGTGGTTCGGTGTTATCTCCGATTGAGTGATAACTTAAGGTGAGTTTGCGACTCTCTGTATTCAAATACTCTCTGCTTACGCCTACTGCAGAGCACGAGAGGCTCTGCGCGCTTGCCTGCCTGAGCCTCTTCGAGATCAAACATTCAGTGCTCTCTTGAAGGTGTGTATCATTCTTTTCGATGAGGCGTGCCTAGTCATTAATACTTCGCGTACAGGGGGACATGGTAACAAAACGGTGTCTCACCACTTTACTCAATAATCTGAACGAACCTTGACTTCAACTTAAAGCGCTTAAGCCTTGACTTCGACTGTGGACTTTGGACTTTGTATATCCTGACCATTCAGTGTGTGTGTCACCTCGATTTATATAAATAGCTGCTCTTACCCTTGTCTTCGCATGCTCGTTCCTCGTAAAACAAAGTGTACAAAATTAATTGTTGAATATCTTCAATACCCACCCTTTTTTCGTAGAATAAATGTATCAAACGAAATTCAAACCTAGTGTCTTATGATATTTGGTCTCTTCAGTCGGAATGTTCTCGTTTGCTCTTCCAGTTTCTGACCAGGCGCTCGAGGCGGGAGCGGGTCAAGTCGAGATTTGAATGAATTCATTGAATGTGTCAACCTCAGGTCAATCAGGTGATATCCGGAAACCTTTTTCTCCTCCATAAGTTAAATCATCTTCTGGGCGATCCTCCAGCCATGAACCACTCCGTCCACTCTGTCTGTTCTCAGTTGGATGGATATACCATTTGCTTTGACTCGACAGACCACCCGTTCTATCATTCGTCCCAGCCCACACTCATCGACGGTGTATCAGACCCTATCCTGACTCTAGCCGGACCCATTTTAGCTTATTGGACGTTATCCTTGTTCTTCCACTACCTTGACACTGCTGAATGGAAGTGGTTCGAAAAATACCGCATACACGAGTCGGCGGAAATACAGTCGAAAAATCTAGTGTCTCGAACACAGGTCGTTTGGGCCGTTATATTTCAGCAGATAGTCCAAACTGTGCTTGGTATTTTTTGGCTATCGGATGATAGTCACGGAGACTACGTACAGGGCCTGCATCATATAGCTCAATATCTGGCAGTGATAATGCGAATACTGGGGACAGAACGGGAAGCGCAATTACTGCCAATGGTGACTTATGCGGTCTATTGGTGGGTTATCCCGACATTGCAGCTCCTGCTTGCCATGTGAGTCCAGTGCCTTCTTTATTCCTCAATTCATTCAATAAGAATCTAGGTTCGTCATCGATACTTGGCAATACTTCCTCCACCGGGCGATGCACGATAACAAGTGGTTGTACCGGCACTTCCATTCGTGGCACCATCGTCTATATGTACCTTATGCTTATGGGGCCCTTTATAACCATCCTGTGGAAGGATTTCTTCTGGATAGCGTCGGTGCTGTCATTGCGGAATCAGTAACCAGGATGAATTCACGACAGGCTCTTCTTCTTTTCGTTGTGTCAACTCTCAAAACTGTAGATGACCATTGTGGATATAGACTGCCTTTTGATCCTCTTCAAATTATTACCAGTAACAACGCTGATTATCATGATATTCACCATCAGGTATGTTTCGTGTAACGTTCAAAATGTTCCTCGTTTGAATTTTCACCATAGATCATTGGGATCAAGTCCAATTTCTCTCAGCCGTTCTTTATTCACTGGGATTCTATCTTGGGTACTCGCATGACTCGCCAGGAGCTTGAGTCTCGTAAACGACGAGACTGAGCTACGTACAACTGTCTTACATGGTTTGTAATCTCCGCCTTTCGTTTGTTCTTGCATTACAAGTATCATATATGTATGTCTTTTATAATATAACACTGGAATAATTTTTGTGGATAGTTTATGGTACAGATGAACATTGTACCGAGTGTGGAAACGTCACTACATAAATAATTGAGCAGAGCGTCCGGCAAGGCTATAAGCATACAGTCACGTTGCAGGGTCAGTATCCTTCCGCTCCAATTCAACAATATTTTTGAACTCTACACTACGATGCTCAAAGCAGCAGCAATACAAGCTCGTCCATATTTCAACAGGGTCCTACTTACTCGTTCATTTTCGACAACCAATATTCGGTCTGACTTTCACTTCGACACACATCAGTTCGTACAACGGCTAGAACGCGAGGGTTTGAATCGAGCGCAAGCTGAGGGTATTATGTCTGCTATGGCTGAAGTCATCGACGAAAGCATTAGAAATATGACTAGTAACATGGTGACCAAGGCTGATCAGGAAAAGGTGAGTAACTTGAATCACAGATGCACTGTAAACTAATTTACAGCATACAGCATCATTATACACAACAGGTTGACTTTGCACAAGCAAAATCGGAACTTCAACTCATGGAGAAGAACGACCTTGCGATGATCAAGGCAGAGAATGACCGGCTTGTTAACGATATTGAGAAACTAAAACAGCGGCTCAGAGAAGAGATCACTCGTACTCAGGCAGGAGTACGTCTGGATCTCAATCTAGAAAAAGGAAGATATAGAGACGAGAGCAGCGGGAAGGAGCTGAAACTGAAAGAAGTAGAATACAAGATAGAACAGGAAATTGCTGGGTTAAGAACGGCGATTCAGGCTTCCAAGGTGCGCCACATGGAATTCGAAATTCTTGCTCCCTATCCACTAACAGATCGATCTGTAGGCGACCACCTTGCAATATCTCGTTGGAATTGGTGCGTTGACTTTCAACTTATTTTTCGACCGTTTCGACTTCTCAACAATTTTGCAGTAACTGGATGTTCCGCTTTGCTGATGGCCTATCTGCGGTTTCGCGCATGACGACCTCCACGTTTACTTGTACATTTACATTGGAAAGGAAGTTTATTGTACGCCTCGGTCCAAGAATTTTGCACGCCGGTTCAGGTATTGCCAAAGCGGTGCGACACTTGCACCATCGTCCCTGGGACCGTTATTGCAATTCGGATCTTAAACTATAGACCAGTCATAGACATTTGTACATACATACGTTCATTCTTACGCTTATTCTTTCTACCTATTCACCTATCCATCCATCACCACTCTGCAGGTGGGCCAAGTGAAGTCATGGAGAATTGGATGCTTCCGCTAGAGCCTTTGATATAAGTTTCCTTGACTAGGCTAGCTACATCCTAGGGTTGCAGATATTATATATTAAATATGCACTTCAGCAAAAACAACTTACCGTCAAAAGGTCGTTGTAAATTTTTCCTCGATCCATAATTCCAGCGCGTCTACCGTCAAGCTCCACCACGTGTGGTACACCTTCCATCTCAGCTTCGACAAAACAAGTGAAGTGGAGATCTGTATCGAGATCAGTGGGGACTGCAGATTGCCCAGTCGATGCAGTTTCTGCATGTATTTCGGCAAATAGAGGCGTAGTTTCAAGGAATTCCGCACGTTCTTCGGGAGTCTTATCTTTTTTTTCGTGAAATTAGTAAAAAAAACAATGAGGATCTAGTACAGTGAACAATGATACGCGCCTTTGCAGGCTTCGATGAATTGCGCCAGTGGACTCCCTGGTGCGAATTTGATACCGGTCTGCAACAAGGATGCAATGAGCTCGACTTCTTGTCTCAGGTTGTGATCATCATTCAGAGCAAAAGGGGTAACAAATCTCCACTCCCATCCAACGATGAAAAGTTCAATGTAGCATTGTATTTGTTCCCAATTAATGTGTTAAAGGGAATACCGAACTTACATTGGCTAAGGCATGCAATAATCCAATTGTCCCACAAGCGTTAGAGATCTGTGAACATGTATGATCACCGGAGATGATGAGCATCGATAAGCAAGGGTACAAACAGTTTGCTTGATCCAAATTACAGAGTTGAACAATGAGGGACTAGAGGCTTCCGATCTGATCAAGTCATCTTCCTCGCGTCTCTTGGCTTCGAGCGTTTTAGATATGGGAAATAGAAGGAGAACGGCTTTCACTGGCTTTGAAACCATGTCCAAAAGCTGCAGCGCGGAGTACCCGCGTCAATCGAGCATTGAAAAAAGAGCAAGTCCCAGACCTCTTCATCGAGCCCGTAGATATCGCTGAATTGTAATTCTTCTTTGTCCAGACCAGCTTTATTGGCCCACTATCAAAAGTTGAGTTATCGCAAGTTTCGAACTGGCTACGAAGGCCATACTGAGTTTAATACCTGATATTTCGATAAGAAAATATAAACAATGAAAAATTCATTCTTACTTCTGGGTTGCTTTCGAGAGGAATCCAACGAGTCATTGCGAAATAAGATAGACGAGGATAGCTGTGTGATAGGGTCACGGGGTCGTTACGCGTCTTCATTCACAACCATCATGATCACTGTCAGCCAGTGTCAGCCTTCCGCTTATTATTCCTCACCCAGGAGTTAAAACCTGTCAAAACAAGGCAGTCTAACTCTGCGCAACTACTTCTCGGACCTGGTAGTATTCATCGTAACTCGCTTGGTCATAACTCGGTCAATGACCTCGATCGTCTTTACGATGTCACAACTCCAATCAGAGGTACATACCTGCAAGTTGCGACTATAATTACTCAGGTCACGGTCAACTTTTGAATGAAATTTTGGGGCTTCGGGCTGTTTTGGGGCGGAGACCGGCGCTGTACTGAGACGCGAATAAATTGTACATTCTTCCAGTTCAGAATGGTTATCTACTGATGGAAAACACAACTCGCGCCCTACACCTGATGCAAAGGATTCTAACACCAATGTTCGCCTCTATACATGATGAGTTTTAAATGTTACAATCCTTTCGATGCTCGCTAATCTATTGCTGTGTAGTGGATATTTAAAGAAGCGAAGCGGATTGAATGCAAACGGCGGTCGCAGGCAGCTCCCCCAACTACTGTCATTGGTTCTTCTTTTGAACAAGATCTATGTTATCTGTGTACATTAATCACAAACATGGAGTCAGTACACGCCTTAAAGATCGTCAAACAATATGTTTCCTTCATTTCATATCTCTCATTCTGATCGCCAATATGTTCTAAACGGCTCCGAATCGCTTTCCAAGGCTTTATATGCCTCTTGTTTGAATAATTGATCTACAATAACTTGTTTCTTGAACTTTCAGGTTTCCTTTTGCGAAATATTCTCTCCTCGGTGTTTTGATATACATGAGACCAGTCTCCTAGGACCAGCAACAGCAATACAAGGTCCAATTTTTTAAATTTAATCCTCTTCTTTCAACAGAACACCCTCGGATCTATCAGTAACCACCGGCGTGTAAGTCCACCGGGTCACCTTTCATCCGCATGCTTATAATCTCAATGGTGCACATTCACGCAGGTGCTCTACATTGATGATGCATTGAAGGAAATTCTTGCCTATATTGGGTGGCATAAGTAAGTAGCTCAATAGAATAAACAGTGGGTTTCGATGCGCTCATTATATGATTTATCTGTATTTCGTCCTATTTTCATCAACTCGACGACGAATTTCTAACACCGATGTCCTGAGTAAGTATAGTAATGAATGAAAGTTTGTCCTTTCAACACGATGCTTCTCTCTCCAGAGTACTTCTACCGGCCATCCTATAACTTGAAGTCGGCTTTCCACGTGGATTCTGGTGGGTTACATAGCTCTTTGTGGGTCATCGAACCTGCGATAAGTCCCTCCTCAAGCTTGAAGTGGAGGGGCCCTCTATTCAAGGCACAAAAACCTGGCAAGAACTTGCTTTACCTCCAAACCGACACCATAGATACTTGCAATGCCATATCCTGTCATCCCGTTGCCATTAATCATCAACATCCCCGAAACCTGGCGGATTTTGGGGTCGGAGAATTGACTTTACGTCCGATAACCATTGAAACTTGGTAGCCTTGGGAGTCGAGCTGAATTAGTGCTGAATCGAGGGTATGGTACATGTGTCTTTTTCTCTGCAAGTGAGCATCTCGTCTAATCGAGGAATACAGACAGGGCCAGACTGTCTCCTCCTGCTACTATATTGCTTATCCCCTGAAATTCATGGTTCTACTTTGCAGCGAGTCGCTATTTTGGTAGTCTTGAGCTAAGTTTAGGGCTGACTTATTACGGTGGACCGATAGTACTGGGTTTTTGGTCTTGTGCATTATTGTATGACTGCTGTAATAACCTGAGTCTAGATCCAGGCGAAGGAAAAATATGAAGGCAGGTGATGAGCGCAATTAGCGGTGCTTCTGGTCAGATCATAATGAAAGCCCCGACAACTTTGAATCAGTTCCTCCTGAATGCATGCCTAAGCTTCAACAGAACCATCCAGAGTTTAAATCTCCATAGACTTCGGAGTAAGTACTATGCGAACAGGGATATGTACACAATAATGGTAAAGAAATCAGTCTGAACGACCCCCTACTCTGAAATATCACTTGAAAGTCTTCTGTGTCGCAAAGCTGTCCACTGGCAGGTCAAAACATTACAATGCCTAGAGATAAGTCCTTACCGCAACTTACCGACTCTGGGGTGCAACCTTTTTCGCAATGGGGATCGAATCACCCTAGAAATTTGTGCAAAAGTTGTCAGAAAGAGGTTGGTCGGAGAAGCGTGATGACTTCGCAGCGGAAGAACACGAGCTTTGACGCAAGAAGAACGAGCTCATAGATGGACAGCGCCGTCCGATTGAGTACGGACACGGATACGGATAGATACAAGAACTGTGCGAGGTCTAGATGCCTATAAACGAGATTTGCATCCGCATCGGGCTTATCGACCTGCGAGAATACAGTGACAGGACAAATCCTTGGGCTTACAATGACATTCGAGAATTCCCAGCTACCATAAGCAACTAGACCTCTGAGACGAGCCCAGGCCAGCTACTCGTCGTTGCGAAGACGTATTACGCTTCCGGGCTTCACGGTGGCTGCTTGGGCGGATCGGTAAATTGCAAAGACCAGCTCATTGCGAAGACCAACTCTTTCAGCTGGAGAATTATAAGAATTCATATCTGTATGTTTAAGCGAGTAATGTCCAACCTTGTTCAACGTATGTTTTAATGCCTACTTTGAATTATCAGGAACGTTGTAAAGAGTCTAACAGTGAGTCAAATCACGGACAATATATAAAACGCCGCACCTGCATTGACCGTACATGTCGGAGTCGGGATTCGGTATCTTGAACTGAAGAAGAATTGTGAAGCGACGAGGATCCACCGTGACGAAGAGAAAACACTTATGAAGACGTAATCCGCGCAGAAAGGAATACGGATACCCGTCGATACGGTAGGCCGCTGAAGCCTAAGGCTAACGATCAAGCGCAGACCAAAGCCTAGTAGATTTGTTTACCGACTGAGTGGCCAGCGCTGTGAATCATGATGACTTCAGCTCCAGTCTCGGCGGTCAACGTTCAACCTCCTTACTGTATCCAAAGGATTCGAAATGAAAGATATTAAATAAAGCTGAGTCTACTGACCTGTACGTCGACCGGTGACTTCCAAGATGATTCCGAACTTACCTGGGTAGACATGATCTAGATTTTAATTGCTCATGGGCAACGCGTACAGTACAGATTAGAAAAAGATTCTCAGACGTCAACGAAAATTGGCCTCGTTACAAATTTGTCAAAATGGGAGGGGGTGCTTTATGGAGCTTCCTCGCTCTGGGAGGAGAGGCGGGGAGATGAAACTTCAAGTCAAAGTGACTCCAGGTGACCGACCATCATTCACACGATATCTTCAGGGCGCATCAAATGACATCGGGGCAAAGCGACTCTCTGCAGCCACATCTGATAGTAACTTATATGCCTCTGATGCCGCTAGCGCGTACTAAGTCAGGGTCGTTTGTGTAGTTTCGAGCTAAACCGAACTTACGCTCTCCGGAAGAAGCGGAGTCGGGGCACCATTACATCAAACACCAGCGTACTCAACTGCTTGCAAGTTTTCTAGAGGCCAAGAGCCAGGCCCAGCTGAAGGCGTTTTTCGTTTCGTCTCTGTCCTGGAGAGTCTGTACATCTTCTAGAACGATTCCTAGTAAATGGAATGTACCAAATGACTGTTTTCCTCCGACTTCTTCCGACCTTTCCTTTCACGACGCATGTACGCAGTAAGCCACAGTAAGCATCCAGAACCGGCCTATTTTGGTCAAAACTTACCGGTTTGAATTTTGCGCGTGCACTGAACACTTCAAGTGATGGCTGCGGTAGCCATGTCCTTGGCCAAAAGAAGGTTTCTAGAGCTTTCTACGCACGCTGAACGCCACTGCCACTGCCATACAACTCGGATGGTACACAGCTGAACGAGCGTTGCAGTATTTGGACGTATTGACACCGGTCTAATTCCTTTCACATCGTAGAATCTGATTGAAAATCAAGTATGTTTATGGTGCTTGTCAGTTTTAATCACTTCGGGATTACTTACGAGTCTCGTTTCTCGGTTCGAATATCTTTCAATATGCTGTGTTGAAGTGTGTAGATCGCAGATAGACAGGGCTCCACCTAAATTCAACTGTGTGTTACGACTATCCCACCCTCAAAGTCGCGGCTACTTTGTGAGGAAAAGTTACATATACATAAGGATGATGGTTATGATTAGGATGTATGTCATCTATTGTACTGATTGCAACTCGAATGGAGATTTTTTTCATTTGCTGACACGTTCGAATTCATTGCGGAGAAGAGCAAAACAGCAGTGCATTTGTTGGTTGTGTTTTGCAACGCAAGAAATATAGAGTAGTATGAAGCAGTAGCACAGTTATGGGGACAGTGGTGATGTCTAAGTAGTAGAGCAATATGTACGTAGTGATGTACAGGAAAATTCGTAAAAGGAGAGTATGAGTACTTTCGGTAATAGCCATTGGACGATAATGAGTGATATTGGCAGTTCTGGGGTATGAGACAATGTATGCACGATAGCAAAAAAAAAGTGATGACTATGCAGAGAAAATTCGAGGGGTGCAATTTTTTTTGTGAATGATTGCTGGGTTGAGAAGACAAGAAGGTGATACAGGGAGACATGCGATGTTGATGCTAACAATAAAAAATGATGAAGGCTGAGAGGAGTAACAGCAGTCTTCGTAAAGGTGGACTAGGCTGTTGTCGAGTCCTCTTTTTGTAGTGAGATGAGATAAGAATGTCGTCTATAGTGAGTGCGAGAGAGAGAGCAAGAAGAACCGAATAAACGAAGTGCAGGAAAGCAGGACATGGAAGCGAGAGAGCCAGTGGAAGAGCGAATAAACAAATTGGCGACGATAGACAATGTCTACGACCATATCTGCCTTCCGCGTAAATCGAATTCCCCGTAGTCACTAAGCCCGTCCTTGGAAGAGGGCTCGACACGGATAGGCAAGACTTTCGGCTGAAAACACATCTCGCATTCAAGCTGATATTTTCTGCTCTCTGAAGTAGCAATAAGCTGCGCTGCACTCTTTTTGAGGACCATGGACGATGCGGCAGATGAGCAATCAGACTCAGTTGTCCACCACGGGTCCTTGGTGTCCTCATGAGGAGAGTTTACAGTTGAGAAAGACGGACCAAACTCATAGTCGTCTTCTGCGAAGGAATCCGAAGAAAGTGATGAGATTCGTTGGACCGGGGCGGTCGTGTACGGGAGACGCTTTTTCGTTCTGGCCCTCAGTTTGTTCACGGGAAACCCCGTCGAAGACGAGGAGACAAAACTTCGAATATGGTTAGCGAGAGATGAGAGCATAGAGACATCCTTCTGAGGTGGTGTCGCAAGAGGAATCGATGCAGATGTAGTCTGGGACATAGATAAAGTGGGTGGGACAGGTCTGGCATATTGGGGACGTAGTAGCTTAGGAGGTGATACCGAGTACGATGGCAAGGTAGAAGGTCCACTTGGAGGTGCTCCAGTAGGAATGTTAGCGGCCCAAGCCGCAATTCCTTTGGCAGAGCTAGTATCGTGTACGATATGGAAAATAACGGCGTCGTCCCCAGACGCGTCTAATTCTTCGCTTTGAGTCCAATCGTGTACGTTTGAAGATAAGTTGAGAATTTGTTGTGAAGGTGTCGGTTCACACTGAGGCGAACAATAATTTGTGTTAGGAGAATCCTAGAAAGATATAAGAAAGCAGAAAGAGCGAAAAGCAATGGAAGAGAGCGTACAAGGTGTCGGTTACATGTTAGACACCAATCTAAATCGACTCCTGCGGAAAAGCTCATGGTGTATAGAGATAGAGATAACAGCGAGAATTGCAGAGCGACGAAGACAGGCTGGGAGCAGAGAAACTAGTCTTCGCAACCGACAGGTGGGTTGAAGGAGAAAAAAACGACGCTTCATCAAAGAGAGAACTGCTTTTATCATAAGTGGACATCCTTCCAAAAAAACTCAGGCTTCTCACAAACTGACAATTGGAGATAGGATCGATCTAGATTCTCCAGACACGGACGAAATTTTTTGGTCCGTTCGATCTATTTGCGGAAATAATTCAGTAAATTCAATTTTCACTGCCATTCAGATTCCTCGCCCGATTCTTCGTCAGAACCCATTAGGTTCCGCCTTTACTTGCCATAAGCTTTCATAAGCAGCACCTTCCAGGCGTGAATACGGCCTGGCCCGCGTTGTTACCTTGGAGCTGGCTCTCATCATCTTGTGCACTGGTCAGAATGGACGGCAAAATTTGTAGAACCTCACGACTTTCCTTTGATTAGGCTTCCATCTTTCTCCATGATGGAGCGTTCTGTCTCCCCTTACTTAGTGCCTTTGCCATGTTCTCTGCCTGTTATTTCCCCTTTTGATGCAGCTTCCTTCCAACACCTCGCCCTACCCCAGACACGGTTGCGCATATCACAAGTATCACATCAGTTCCATCGAAGCATCGAAGCATTCCACCATACTTTCATCCCAGACGAGGCCTGACGAGGCATGACTTGCCGCGACGCAAATTCCACGAAAATCAGGAGTCATGTCATATGTACATGGTCACTGGATGGTGTGATTTTCTTCGTCCCATGTCGTTGGGCTCACGCTCACTCGAATCAGACCAGACGAGAACTAGATTTTTTTTTTCCAACTCCGAGTTCCTTTTTTTCAACATTTCTCCTGATGCTAGGTATAGACTATATTGAGTACTCAAAACTTCACCTGGATGAGATACTGACGTACTTGCCTCTTCTTCGCAGCTATTCGCAATCATCGAATCATTGGCAAATATGTATCGTGTCATGCCTTAGTTTTGTTGTTTTAGTGTTGCTGTTTCTGCTGTTGAATCTGACAAGATCTTCTATGGGTTATTCTTATCTTTCGCTAACTGCCCCAACATGCTATCCCCGAATTCGCAGGTCTGGCCTGAAGTGTTTGCTAATCCACTTGTCGGCCTTACTTTTAAACGAGGAACACGATTGACTTCTGTCCCCAATACTTCAGAGATCTTAGTGCTGTCGAGACAGACGGCGGCGTCGAAGATCTTCTCATGATTTATTTTCGTCGAAATCACTCACGCCATGTTCTGATTCTTAATTGCATTTCTGAATTCTCAGGCTTCGAAAAAAAAGCATATCATCTAAAACGCAAAGAGGAGTGACTTTTGAAGGTCGTTTATTGGCCCTTTTACCCACCCTGTAATGTCGAGACTATACCCAGAACTTCGAAGATGGGCAACGTAGGAGACACTTTGTCCGGTCCCGCCGTCTTAAGTGCGCATTGTTCTCATCTCACAGTATGAAGTCACCGCTGCTCAAGCTGTCGCCGCCAACTTGGGGGAACCGAGTGCTTCGTCCGCTTTCAAATACACCGAGGAAATAGTCAAGAAGCAGGTCGCCGAATAGCAATTGAAAACCCTCGGAGCGCGAGAATTTGTTGCAGGTGGGACGCGCCATTTAAAATATTTCGAAGGCGGAAAACGGTCAAAACAGTTTCTCAGGTTGTAGTCTGTCAATTTTCTCTGGGGCGTTTTCCTCACCCCAACCTACCTTTCTAGGATGCTTTTTTTGTTCCGCAAGGGACTGGGAAAGTGGTGAATAAGAATATAAACGCAGACCACTCATGAAAGTGATATTTCTTCGTCTCTTGGGCATGACATGCCGTACAAATTATGATCCAACTGTATACTACTTGTGAAGGTATGTTGATGCAGGCCGTCGATTCAGATACAATGATGTGCTCAAGTGCGTGATAACAGAAGCAATCTGCTCTTATGTGCAGTATGGTAAGAAATATCAGGTTTCCGTTTCAAACGCCAAGTCTACTGATTACAGCTTTGCAAGCTTAACTCAGCTTCATGCTGGCCCAATGGAAGGCTCGGACATTGAAATTTGTAAGAACCCTCGTTGCCCACTCGCAGTCATGATTGATATGTATCACCAGAAGTCCGACAAATCGAGGGCCCAGTATCAGATCATCGCTGTTTTCTCGAGGACACCGTGATTAACCAAAGACAAATGTATGCAGTTTCGGCATCCTTCTCATCATCAGCTTACTCTGACATGCTTGCGACGATCTACAGCATCCAAGTGCTGTGTATCTTTGACCGCTGTCCATATGGGACAAGGTTGGCATTGAATGCTCGGGATCAAGGCAACACTTAAGCTTTGTTTCTGCTGGGAGTTCTCTTCTCGATTCATCGAAGAAGGTTTTCATACCATAATGGTTCCCGTTGTCTAGAACAGGGTCTTGAAGCTTCAGCCTTTGCAACGTCTAGGCAAGGATCTCCGCCGGACCATCAGTTTATTTTGAAGAAATCTATCACTGGACGTCGGCTTTAGAGCTCCTTCGAACGAAATTAGACCGTTTCGTCAATTTTTGGGACTAACGAAATTTCATTGTGCTCTTGAGAGCGTTCTGAGCCATACCAGAGACCGAGACCGAGAAGCACATAATATAAGCTAAAACGACTCGAAGCATTGCTAGGGATTTCTTCTCTCTTTTGTCGGGTATAGTCATTTCACATCCTACGTAACCCTCAGACTTAGCACTGGCGTTAGTGGTTACAGACGCGGCGAAATTCATCCGAAATTTCATTCGTTTGTCGAGGATCAAATATCTGTGTCTGGACAGGAGCTTTGTGGATTGCCTTGACAAGGTTTGGACCCTATTAATTCTCATTTCCGAGTAGTTCCCAACGTCTCGAGCATATGGGCCATCAAACTATTGCGGCTGGAACCAACACCTGACTGTTGGCTCTCTTCTCAGATCCATCGTTCCAAACCTCAGCGTAAAGTCATCAAATAGCGGACTGTGTTTTCTACCCCTCTTTCTGCATGTTAATAGTAGAACGAGTCTAGAATCACAGTGCGCACAGTGTCCGTAAATTGCCAGTGTGTAAAGACTGGACGCGTTGGAAGTGGTGTCAACAAATTGCTACCATCTCTGAATTAAAGTCCGGCATGAGGAATCTAGGTGTCGAATGTCTTAACATTCGGTTGATACAGTGTATACATTCTGTAACGTCTTCAACACGGGATTTCCTAGTGTCATAATGGCTCCTTTCATACCCGCACTCAGATTTATCGCAAGCATGAATCTCATTCTTCAAGTAATAGGAGTTATTGTCACTAGAAGAGCAGTGTAACGAATTCAAACGAATCAGCGTTATTTTCGGAAAGCAATTCAGAGGAGGACCTACAAATGTCGTACGAAATAGCTTGAGAGAAATGATATATTTCAATGCAGGAACAATGGATAGTTGGTAGACAATGGTGTCTGTATGTGAATAGCCAAGTAAATACATGTGTCGGATTGTCTCGCCGTAACGGAGTTTCGAGAACCCCTTGTGCATGAAACTTGTGGACACTACTATCAAGAGAGCACCCGAGAGCACACCGGGTGGCCTCTAAGACTACTTCTTCAATGCTGAGATGCAAAATGGGATCGTCGCAATACCGCCTGTCTCCGGAGCCGGACCAAGCGGTTATGGATCCGACACGAAACTAGCCAGTGACAAGAGGCTTTTTCGGCGGTTGTTGAAGGGAGTCTTCTATGCAAGTGTTTTCTGTTGTAGACGGTCAGCATTTAATCAGCCTGGCCGGGATCCGAAGGAAAGAATTAGAGATTTATTTGACAGAACTGACTTATAGCACGATACCGTAGCACCCCGACCAGATGCGGAGGATATGAAGGCTCTCAAGAACGCCAGATCTTCATCGAATTGATTATCGAGCGCTCAAACGTTCTCACGGTCAGACTGTTCCCAGTTTTACTCAGATCTCAGAAGTCAGACTGAGCGATATTTCCTCATGTAAAGAGCGTCCTCAAGAGAGGCATACTAACTGCGAGCATCGCCGAGCAGGAGTACGGGCTGCATATCCTGTGATTACTATGACCACTCCCAGCCAGCTTCTCCAAATCCTTCTTATCCGAACTGGTGTAATATCAAACGTTCATCTCCTCTCCTTCTACACATCTCACTCTTCTCCCGCTATTCGTCAATTCTCGTCCCTATACGCGTTAATCATAGGAAGAAGGGATCGTAGAGTTTTCTTCGCGGATAGGTTGATTGCGTTGTTCTCTGGTTGTACAATGATGACGTGACTCTTCATATATGCAAATCTTCAGGGGTGAGGAGAACGAAAAGCCTCAGTAAGACCTATGTGTCAAGCCATATCAAGACTCAAGGCTGCAAAAATCATTGAAGCGGCAAAACGAGAAGAAGACCGTTTTCAGGATATTCCTCAAATCACTAGCCTTCACTAGCAACTGGTTACGAGCCACAACTATTCCGACGTCGTCAGAGTATTCATAGTATTTTACACAATGTTCTGACTCAGATGACTTTATGTAGCATACATTCAAAGAAATATTTGGATTATATCAAATGTTTGTTTTTATCTGTTTTTACACACACTTCCTCCGTTCGTGGTGTGCGATAGGTGAATCTACTATTCTGACATTCCTACCTGGCAACCGCGCATGTATTGCTCTGTGTTATAATCAGGCTATGATCCTCCCAGAATATGGTACACAATAATTCACCGTTTGATACTACTTATAATGTGAATTACAGCCTACTTAGTACGGGCCTTTGCTTTAGCCTGTTTCAATATGCGTAGTGCTTGACTATTTTGCTGCAACTATCTCGAGGCAAGTGTTACTTAGAGATCATTCGGAGTCTTCCCAGTGGCGCTCAGGGATTGGTCCTTCTACCTTCTTATACTACCATGATTGAAAACGAACAGCTATTGGTCGTTGGATCCTTCCAAGTTCCAGCGAGTTTGATTTCACGTTCTTAATTGGCCTTGGAATAGGAATCTATCAGACAGTACAATTAAAATTGCAATAGATTAGAAAGGTGGGGCTGTCAACTTATGAAGATCTGAGAGAAGAACATTCATAGTAGTCTAACCTAATGTGGAAGTTCTGAGTGTAAAGACTCAAGAGAGTAAAGTTGGAGAGAAGAGATGACATCTGAACAAAGACATAGCATAAACATTATAGTCAGGTACCCAGGCAAGTACTTACCAGTGCTTAAGCTTGTCGACAATAGACATCTTTTTGGGCGGTCACGGTTTACAGTTGATAAATGTCAGTCGACGTGGAGGAACTAGAGATGTGCAGTAAGTACCGATAGTGCGCAGATCTTCATACTTATAAATCTGGAAAGAGAGGATATGGGATACCACAGATTCAGTAAGGTGTCGTTATAGTACTACTCATACACGAATTTTTCCAACGCTGTGTGGCTGGACGCTGGCTTCAATATCTTGGTGCGCAACGACCCGTACGCATTTATGGTGTTGATAACGACCTAGTTTGAGATCCAATGTATATACCCCGCCAAGTAATAGTCGGAACATCTCTGAGCGATGTTAGCAGCAAGTCATTGGCACTTTCTGTGTCAATTTCTCAGTGGTGATGAGATTCCGCAAAATTGCTGGTATTCTGTAAGAAATTATGGCAGATGGCCTGAATTGGTTGGACTGGTATCAACGAGGGTGTCAGAGAAAATTTGTTGAAAATTGGTATTTTTACTGGGTCCCTCTCGCGACATGTTCTACTCTGTTCCGTTGCGCAATGAGGGACGTCGGGTCGGGACAGAGCATCTTAAACAAGTCCGTCAGCAGGTCGACATGTAGTGGTCGCAATACAAAGGCAGAATGCCTTGCAATACCGCAAACTGAATCATGTGTCAATCACTAGTGCAGTATCTATCCATCGCAAAATTCCAATAGGATGTACACGCTTGTTGCAGCTTGTAATGTTGGATCCACTAGGACCAGGGTAGCCATTGAGGTTTATGCCGACAAATTACAAGAAATTATACCGCACACTGATTCTTTACACTACATATAATAGTCCCTTTGTAAAGCACTATCAATCTTTAATAAATCATTGAAGGAAGCCACTTACATAGTGGAGCCCTGTTGCAGTCAACGACAAGGAGGGCCAACTAACACTTGTTGCGCGCGCAAGCCGCCAGCCAGTGCCGTCTGAATCGGACACTGCCGCTACATAAACGTTTCTCAAACAAACAAAAAAAGTCAATAATCCATAGAAAAAGTAGGCACACATCAATCACAGACGATATTGCGCCTCAGGTTCTGTGTACCTTTCCACTCGAGAGTTGAGGCAAGACAATGGCAAAACGTCCTTCGGGTCGGTGGAGTCTGTAGCATTAGATTCCGAAAGATATGCGAATGACAACTATTTATTGAACGCTCTACAATACTTTTCCATCGGTCTTTGCATACCTTATCCCAGGGTCGCACTGGAAACCACGGTTGGAGAGGTTTTCTCAAGCTATCTTTCGCCCCACCCTTTCGGGAAGAGGGACCAGACTATGGCACCATTGTGAACAGGCACTTCCTTTGTAGGACCACCTCCGCCATCGACTCCTGTATCGCCCATCAGGATATCCTCGCTCTGAACAGATACACCTTCTGAGAGGGACGAAGGTACCTCGATCGTTTGTCGTTTGATGCTGACCCATCTCCCAAACCGATGCTCTTGGCCCACGCTAGCAATGAGGAGAATTGGCCGAGCATCAGGGTTCTGTTTTCTAGGGCCGCTGCCATTGTCCACCGATTTCCCTTGAGGTTTGATACTGTTGACTGTGCACGCATCAGAAAATGCCCAATTTGTGCCGGCCCAGAAGCCTTCCTCTGGGGTAATGAACTGCAAGGAATTTATCACACCAGCACAAGGGATCGTGCAGAGGAGCGTAAAGGATGACAGTTGACCCACACTCTTCTTGGAAGAGGAGGAGATCAATTTCCATAGTCGGATATTGCCGTCGTAAGAACCTACAATCAATTAGAATAGGTAATCCAGGGTAGAAGAGAAGACGCGAAAATAAGACAGAAAACCTGGAAGCTGAAAAAGATAGGAAAGAAGTAGCATAAAAAAGGAAAGACAATAATAACCAGAAGCCCTGCAACATCGTCTGAAATGGAACCAAGCGTACAAATGGGGAGAGGAAGAAGCCATTGTGTCGTCTAGACACACTGACGAAAGGAAGGACACTTACCGCTAGCAAATAGATCCGAATATCTTAGTGAGGCGAGGGCAGTAATCCATCGCGGGTGTGGGGGGATCTCGATTTCTTCCTCGTCTACTTGTTCGGGTAATGGATTGTAGGCGCCGTGAGC
Source organism: Lentinula edodes (assembly GCF_021015755.1). Lineage (NCBI taxonomy): Eukaryota > Fungi > Basidiomycota > Agaricomycetes > Agaricales > Omphalotaceae > Lentinula > Lentinula edodes. The sequence continues at coordinate 940,751 of NW_025764311.1, forward strand.
AACACTGCACGTAAACACTGGTTTCTTTTTGGACGTTGACCACAGACAGATGGATCCACTGTCTCCTCCAGTAAGAAAAGTATTTTCGTCTATCATCGCGACGGATTCTAGAGAGCCTTCAATGTATCTGTAATGTTCCTGAACACCTTTCTTCTGCCCTCTTTTTGCGTTTTCGTCGCCAGAGTTCTCATCGTCTGCGGCAAGAGCATCCATTTTCCCCTCAAGCACATCCCGTAGTTTGTCTCTCTTCGTTTGAATTTCTTGGCCTTGAGCGCCTGTGGAAGTGGCCCCACCTCCCCGAAACACAAGTTGAGTTTCCTCCGGAACCTTCCAGAACCGAGCTGTTTTGTCGCGGGCACCGACAGTGAGCAATGTTTCGGCAGGAGTGGTGAGTGGGTGGCGAGCGTATGTGAGCGTCTTGGCTGATGCAGAAGCAGGAACCGGACTTGGGTTTGTTACCGTAAAAGTGGAAGGCGGTCGTCGTATGACAGATGCTAAAGATATTGGTGGCAATGTGGGTAGAGAAGGAAGACAATCGAGGGCGAGAATCTGATCCTGATGACCAAAGAGGGTTTCGATATAACCCATATTTTGCGAAGGAGTTTGAAGCCCTTTGGAAGTAGAGTCGAGGGTGAGAGATGAGAGTGGCGCAGCGGTTGGCAAGGTCCAAAGCTTCACTGTTCTATCAAAAGAAGCGGTATAGAGCGTATGAGCGGAAGAAGAGGCGGTGGCCGAATTAGTATTCGTTCGGAACGAAAGTGACTACGCTGGACGTTAAGTTTCACGCTATGAGCAATGGAAAGATTTGACGCACCGAGATAGTGTCTTTATGAGCGAAGCCAGCAATCCAGCGGCAGGATCTGGCGTCCCAAATGCACGCACGGGAATCCATTGAGCCAGACGCGAGATAAGTGCCATCTGTAGTAAGTGCCAACGAGGTCACTGAGGAAGTGTGCCCTGCAGTGCGCGTCACATTAGCTCTTCCTTTGCCCTTGCCCTTTCCTTTATCTGGCTTAACTTTATACATCGCTGCGACCTGTTTCCCATTTTGAAGATCCCATTTCAGGATATGACCTTCCTTGCCCGCCGTAAAAAGATAGTAACCTGGTGTCGTAGAAGATGATGTGACCGGTGATGCCACAGCAGCTGTACAGGAAAAGCGATGACCTTTCACCTTCAAGTGAGATGAACTGGCTTCGGCGAATTCATCAGCGACGAATAGATGGACTCGTCCTTTGTACTGAGCGCCCCTCAGCCTACTTGATATGAGTTCTTTGTCGATTTCTGCCGCGTCAAAATCTCCTTGGTTCGCCGCTAAGTCTTCCTTTACACCATCGAGATACAGATGAGCTAAACGCAGGCGTTTCTCAGCGGGAGTCTCGTTTGGGTCATCATCTGCTTCCACTTCATCCTCCAGATCGAGAGGAGCTCTGAGGTCGTCGGCATCTCCAACGCCCGAAGTCTGGTCTGAATCAAGGTCTTCGTCAAGCCGTTTGCTTTTTGGTTTTTTCCCTTTTGGATTCGGTGTGTGTCGGATTTTCTTGCCACTGTTCGCGCCAGCGGGAGAAGACTCTACGCGCTTCCGTTTTCGTGGTTTCCCCGATGTGAAGAAAGAGTCGGGCATGATTATGCGTATGCCTGTATCATGTATATATTGGAAAATTTCAACAGCTTTGACCAGCACGTGGTTCTCTTTTGGAATCCGACCCGAATCCGATTCCGATTCCGATGTCAGTGCAGGATCCGAACGGGTTGAACTCATTTTCTTTACAATAACCAGCGAGAAATTGAAAGTTCCGACTCATTGCTTCCTTCCACACGTTCAGGTAGTACACAAGCATGAACAGCTGTATCACCACCTTACTTGGTATTCTTGTTGTGTCGATACCTTCCTTTGTATGATCCTCACAGTTCCGGTCAGGTATCCAGACTCCCTTAGTTGCTCCTCCAATGGCAGGAGCAAGCGGAGGTACGACAGTATATTTCAATCACAACTTCTCACTGCTTATTATCCATTATTTCGATTTATGCACAGGAGCGTTGGCTGCACAGGTCACAAATGGAGGCGGCTTTGGATTCATATCGCAAGTATTGCACATTTGAAATCCGGCGGATGCTCAACTCTATATGGTATACATAGAGCAGGATACCAACCTGCGGAAACTCTGATTTCCGAGCTATCATTGGCTCGTTCTCTTCTTGAAACCAAGAGTTCGACGGGAATACTCCCTGTCGGCGTCGGATATCTAGGATGGTTGCTTGACAAAATGCCCCCCAAAGAATCTGAAACCCTGTTGATCGCTGCACTAAGTGCTAATGTACAAGCTTTCTGGTTTGCTTTTGGACGCAATTTGGGGAAATGGATCCAATATGTTAGAGATAAATCCCCTGAAAAATGTCCATTGATCTTCGTACAAGTCAACTCTTTGGATGAAGCTGTTCATGCTGTGGAAAACCTTAAAGCAGACGTTATTGTAGCGCAAGGTGAACATGAAGGGTTCAGCCTGCTCTTTGACGCTGATGTGGGTTATGTTCTACAGGCATAGAGTCTGGAGGGCATGGTGGCAGTTATGCTCCGCCACTCTCTGAGTTACTCCAAAGTATTCTAGCGCAATTTGCCGGTTCCTCTCAAGAACCGTGTATTCTAGCTGCAGGCGGATTGGCGAACGGATCAGACATCGCTCTTCAACTCGGTCTAGGCGCTGCTGGAGTTGTAATGGGCACACGGTTTCTACTTTCTCCGGAAAGCAAGTATACAGATGCACAAAGAGAGGCACTGATTACCGCACGTTCGGAAGACACAGTGCGCACCATGGCGTTCGATCAGGCCAGGGGGACGATAGATTGGCCTGAAGGAATTGACGGAAGGGGATTGCGGAATGGTGAGTACCACCGAACAGGACTTCTTTGTCTAGCCCGAGGGTGTAGTCCGACCCAGAATTTGACCAGCACTCCTACCCGCCTATCAATCTTTTGCTCAAACTCGATTTTGGGACTTTAGATACCGTGTCCGACTTTGAGCAGGGCATAAGCTTTGAACTTATTCAGTCAAAATTTAAAGAAGGCATTCAAAATCAAGACCACAAGAGGTTCTTGGTTTGGGCGGGAACAGGGGTCGGCTTAATGAGTTGCACTATGCCAGCAAAAGTCAGTAGTTGTTCTTTGACAGGAAAGCTGTAACAAGTCTAATCAACTGGGTAGGATATTGTTAAGGAGTTGCATCAGGAATGCGAGCAGCAGCTCAAACTTTCCAATCTAGAAAGAAATCCGTGATGATTCAAGTAATATACATCGACCTTGTGTTATCTAGGTATATTTAGGCGTACATACGTATGTATTTCATTTGGCATCGCTCGATTTATTGAGCAGAGTTTATAACAACCGGATACGAGTACTTAACCAGGTTGAGTATCTTTAATGCACAATTTCGACCGTCAAATCTCCTTGATTGATGGAATCACCTTTCGAAGAAGAGATCATGATTATTTGGTTTATCTCGGAACGAGACTGAGAGGACAACAAACCTTCTTGGACAACCACTCGCTTCACGTGACCAGAAACCGGGGCTGTGATTGCAGACTCCATCTTCATAGCACTCATGACTAGACAAAAAGAAATTATTGAACCGACACGCGAAGTTGAGATAAGTATACTGACCACAAACAGGATCTCCTTTTTTGATTTCCTGGCCCTCCTTCACCCGCACTTCAACAACGACACCCGACATCGGTGCGCCCACGGAACCGGGATCCGTAGTGGCCTTCTCCCGCGAAACAGTTTCTACTGCGGAGTTTTTGTCTTCAACAGACACCGCTCGGACCTGAAAGTCAATACAGATAAATCGGGTAAGGTCAGTTTGGATTGAGTGGAGTTTAGGAAAAAAAGGTAGTCGGGAATTGGGTAGGATCGAACAAAACATACTTCTCCATTCACTTCAAACCAAACATCGCGCTGTGCACGTCCTTCTACTACAGGTCCAACGGCCATAAGACGGATGATCAAGGTTTTTCCCTTTTCGATGGATATATGCATTTCTTCGCCGACATCGGGACGACCCAAAAAATAACGAGTGGGAACAACGCTACGCCAAACATCCACTCAGCTAAAAACGCAATACACCTTGGGGGAATTCCCTTGAATGAACCGATACATACCTGAGATCTCCATATTTCTCGATGAAGCCCTGATATTCTTCGAAGACCTGTTGAATATAGGTCAAATTACGTAGATGATAGTCATTACTGAGAACAGACCTTTGGATACATCACATAGGAGGTTACGTCCGAATCCGTGATGTGCTTGCCAAATTTCGTGCGCAACTCCGCCTTGATCTTCTTGAAATCCAACGGTTCCATTGTTGCACCCGGTCGACCGTCGATTCTCGGTTTGTTCCTTATCACATGAGAACGCAGAGGCTCTGGGAAACCTCCTACTGGCTGTCCAAGATAACCTTGGAAGAACTCGACCACAGAAGAAGGGAAGTCGAGCGATTCTGCACGCTGTAGAACATCGTCTTTCGAGAAAGAGTTCGAGGTCATCCATTGTGCAAAATCACCCACAACCTTAGACGAAGGAGTGACCTGGTTTACAAGGATTTGAGCAGTTGTGATAAGCAAGAATAGTTTTGAATACCTTGATGATGTTACCACACTATCAAAACAAATTTAGACAAAAAGATACAAGCACGTCACAGAACTTACAAGCTCGTTGGCTTCGATATACTTCTGCTTGATTACTGGAGGACAATGTTAGAATCAAGATTCTCTTCGAAGGAGAAGAAATTACCAGTCCACTGTGTTCCTAGGCCCAGCTGAGAAGCTTGGAACTGAGGATAGAGATATCATGAGATTCGTGAGGTGTGTTGGAATTGTAGAGCCCCCACATACCATCAGGTTGGTATATTGACCGCCAGGCATTTCGTGGTCGAAAACACTGGAATCCGAGGCACGAACATTCGCTTCGAAGCAACCATACAGAACGCGAACTTGACTCCAGTATAGGTTCAAAGCTTGTATATCTTCATATCGTATACCGGTTCCAAGGGACGTCTGCTCCAAAGCCCCACAGACTGCCCCCATTGATGGTTGAGAAGTCAAACCCGACATACCTGATTAGGGTATATGAGGTATGTATAAAGTACTGGATACACTTCGGATACTCACTATCAATGGCAACATCAACAACATCTGCGCCTGCCGCTGCACAGGCAAGCATACTGGCAGTCGCGATACCAGCTGTATCGTGAGAATGAACATGAATAGGAAGCTCGGGATACTTTTTGCGAATAGAACCAATGAGCCTGCCAGTCAAAGGGTGTGAGCAGTATATAAATCTTGAACGTCTAAGATACGCACAGTTTAGCCGCTTCAGGCTTCAACAATCCAGCCATATCCTTCACACCGAGGACATGAATGCCCTCTGCAACCAATTGATCAACAAAATCAAGGTAATATTGTAGGGTATACTTCGTCTCTTTGGGACTCGCGACGTCTCCGCTATAACAGACGACGGCTTCGCAAACACCGCCAGCCTTTTTTGCAGCATCGATACCCAGACGCATCTAAAAAAATACAAGATAAGACATGAATTATTAGCGAGAGTTTGGTAAAGGATACACACATTCTCTGGTGACAGAAGAATTCAGCAACGTCGAACAAAAGTTTTTCAAACAGAAAGTCTCACCGATGTAGTTAAGCGAATCGAAAACTCGGAAAATGTCAAGACCATTCTCAACGGCCTTCTTGGAGAAATCGTATATGGCATTGTCACTGGAACATCCGTCAGAAGATACAAATTAAGCTCGATTGTTAATAACATACGGATAGCTGGTATATCCCACACCGTTTGCACCACGAACGAGGGCTTGGAAGGGAATGTTAGGTACAAGTTTACGGAGAGTACGCTGGGTTGGAGAGTCAGCCTACGCAAGAAAAAAATCACTGTTCCGACAAGAAGCACATACCAGTCGTTCCCAAGGATCTTCATACAGGAACCTCATCGCAACATCGAACGTGGCGCCACCCCAACACTCCAAGCTGTAAGCATTGGCTAATGCATGACTAGTCTCTTTCGCAATGTTAACCATATCAATTGTTCTTAGTCGAGTGGCAAGAAGAGACTGGTGCGCATCACGCCAGGTAGTGTCCATGATAAGAGTGCCGGGATATTCACGGACGGCTTTGGCAAACGCTTCAGGTCCTTTCTCGACTATGATGTTTCGCCATCCAACCTCGCAAGGGAAAGTGGCGTCGAGAGGAGGACCATTAGGATCTTCGCGGTTCTGGAACTTCGGAATGATAACCTCTTCTTTGAGACCAGGCTCGCCCTAAAGCAACCAAATGAGAAGATTGATAGATATCAAGTTCAGAACTGAGAAAGCTTACCAGTTGACCTTTGATAGAGCTTCCATTGACAGCAAGATCTCCCAAGTAGGATAAAAGCTTCTGAGCACGGTTCTGACTCTGAACAAGTTTAAACAGGTCGGAAGTGTCATCAATGAACTGCAGAACCTATTTGATCCAGTACGATTTGCATAATCAAAGAGTCACCGACCGTAGTCCAGGTCTTGCCGCCGATGAAAACGTCATGGGTCAAAAGACGAAACAAAAAAGGGATGTTTGTCTAGAGTGTGCAGTCATTGAAAGCGTGTTTATAGCTTGAAATGAGAGGATTATTGACCTTCACACCACGGATCCGAAATTCGACAAGAGCACGAAGCATTTTTCGACGCGCAACTTCATAGGTGGTTCCACTGACAGTGCACTTTACCAACAAGCTATCGTAGTGGGGCTGACGGAAGCAATGCCAAGTCAGCGTAAGAAGTCTTTCGGCCGAAGGTAATACTTACGGTAATCTGAGCTCCAGCAAAACCGGAAGACGCGTCAAGCCGTACTCCGTTTCCACCCGCACTACGGTACACCTCGATCTTCCCCGTATCTGGTTGGAAATTCTGAGCAGCATCTTCGGTAGTGATACGACATTGTATAGCGAATCCACGTTTAGTGATGGCGTCCTGCGTGAGGCCCAGTTGGGGAAGAGTTGCACCAGCGGCAATTTGAATTTGTGCAGCCACGATGTCGATGCCAGTAATTTCCTCTGTGGATTCAAACAAATGCATCAGGAAAGGGGAATATAATGGAACCCACTATGTGCTACTAACCGGTGATAGTATGCTCAACTTGAATACGGGGGTTGATCTCGATAAAGTAGTGTCTGCCCATTTGGTCGACAAGGAATTCGGCCGTCCCAGCGTTTCTATATCCGACACTCTTCGCGAGCTTGATAGCATCTGCAAGAATGGCCTGTCTAACCTCTTCGGGTAGGTGCGTAGCCGGAGCAACTTCGACAACTTTCTGATGCCTCCTTTGAACAGAGCAATCACGTTCGAACAAATGGATAGTGTTTCCCTGTGCGTCCGCGAGAAGCTGAACCTCAATATGACGCGGTCGCTCCAGGAAGCGCTCGATGAAAACGGTGCCGTCGCCAAAGGCTGCTTTAGCTTCACTAACAGCCCGTTCGAAAGATGTCTTGAAGTCGGACTGTTCACGAACTACTCGCATACCACGACCCCCACCTCCCATTGCTGCTTTGATGATGACTGTTTTTAAAGTGTGAATGAATAACTGTTGTGGATAAAAATATCATTGACTGACCAGGGAAACCATACTCCTTGATGAAAGACTCTCCATCAAGGTAAGAGTCGACGGGTCCAGGGGTACCGGGCACAACTGGAACGCCCACTTTGATTGCTGTAAGAGGTCACATTGTCAGAAAATTCGCAAAGACGCGAAGAAGTTCACAGTCGTACCTAGAGTACGCGCTTTAGTCTTATCCCCAAGTCCGTCAATTACTTCGGGGGTAGGTCCGATGAAAGCAAGTCCGGCTTGCTCCACCTTCCTAGCAAATTGGGCGTTTTCGGATAGAAATCCGTATCTAATAGGATCCGTTACAGGGGTGGCTGGGGTAGCGAGATAAGCAGTTCCTCACCCAGGATGGATCATATCGACTCCATGCTCCAGAGCGATCCTGATGATGTCGTCTTGTGCGAGATATGCACCGACGGGTGTGAGACCTTTGCCAACTTGGTACGCTTCATCAGACTAGACCAGAACTCTTGAATGAAAACTCAGTGGATCGTAAAGTGACTGTCACAACAGACCTTTTGACGATGAGCAGATAAACGATCCTCATACGAAAAGATCGCGACGGTGTGCATTGCCAATTCATGAGCAGTTCTGAAGACCCGAATAGCGATTTCCTGTATAGATATTAGTATCAATCATCGTCATGAACGACAATATACTTACACCTCTATTAGCGACTAGAATCTTCGTCAAAGGTCCACTATGTCCAGCAGCTTTTCGTCTCATTGTTTGTATGGAATGGACTGGAGTTCCCGGTACGCTGGGTGTACCAACGAACATGGGTGCCAGCCTTGGAGGGTGCAAGGTAGCCGTAGAGGAGCTCATGATGGATATGGTGGACGTGGTTCAACTTGAAGTTCAAAGGACCAAGCACTGATTGAAATGTATGTTAGTGATGATGATGGTGATGGGAGAAGATATGCGGACTGATGCGGAGCTATAACACTTGGCAGTTGCCGTCGCCGCACGCAAATTGGATTTAGTGCGGGGTATTACATGGGCATTATGGTCAAAGAACTATCATTTTATCATCTAAGTCCACACAGTTACAGCTGGTGGTAAATATTATGTGGAGTTTATGGTTTCCGACTGGTCAGAGGTATGATTCCTTCAGAGTGCATCCGACTTTCTGCCTTCTTTTGATTGTTTTTGGCCACTGCGTAAAGCAAGCCGGCAAAAAATCCCACACTAATTGCAGAAACTGAACCAAAAGTGACTGCATCGCCAAAAAACAGCATCCCGGACGCTGCAACAGGCAGTTTATTGAGCGCACCAACCATGCTGTGGTAGTAATTTGAGATTGTGATTGAAACAAAGGGTAACGCCTACAAACCTGTACGTTGTGCTGCTAGTCACTCGAACGCACCAGGCAGTGGTGTACGAAATTCCAACCGCCGCTGCTCCCGAGAACGCTATTGCCATGAAGAGGAAACTCCGGGTCTCTGCGGGACTGGCGGAGAATAAATGAGTGATACAATATGTGTGAAAATGACAAGATAGCGCACAAGTTGCGATTCAAGTTTTCAGTACCCCAATCTTCCACTACGATTGAGAAGAGGGCAAGGACAGGTATTGAAAGGAGATTGGAGTAGAACATCGAATCCCAGTCCGAGAAGCCTGTAACTTTAATCCGTTTACGCATTGTGAGTACCTAATTGAAGCTTTGTTAAGACGTCATCCCGCACTTGACTTCCGGATAACTCACATAGGCAGCGCTCGTTAGACAGTTGACGAGCATCCAAAAGTAACCGATGTTCAGCTTCTGTACAACATCCTTTACGTCGTGTATAGACCCCATTCCAGCTGTTGGTATCGCATCGTTCATGGCATTCGAGACGTCAGACCAAGCTGCGATGACAGAGGAGAAAACCTAGATTGGGCAACGTTGAGCCCCGGATAAAACTCGAAATTAAAAGACGTACCATGAAGATGAAGGACACAAAGGTAAGCCCGGTAACTCTGCCTCCAAACCATACAACTTCTCCATAGGCCTGAGAATGAAACGTTTACATGCGAAAAAACAAGGTAGGCATAGGTTATACACACTGACAATCAATATAATCGTCAAGTTCTTGAAGATAGTGTATACCGGAATACTCAGGAATTGCTGCGCAGTTTACTATAGGATCAGTACGAAGCAAAATTACGTTGCGGCAACGTACTAAACTTTTTGAACCCGTGTATATCACCATTGCAAGCATGAAGCTAATAGGAAACCATGTCTTGGCGTCTTGCCAATCAAAAGCTCGAAACGAGATGATGCCTAATTTCTTCACCGTCGTAACGCAAGCTATACATACTGACGATTGTATACACAGGAGAAGGAAATTCATTGAGAAGTTTGCCCCTGACACGACGAACTGCAGTTCTCGGGATGAGCATGGTGGAATGAATGATATTGAGCCTGAACACAGACTTTGTTGACGACGGTCATCAGGATTGAAGCAAAGCAGTAACAAAGGATAGGGGGAACTGCATACGCGAAAAAAAAAGTCATTTTAGTTCTTCAAAGTAGATGAATTGGATGATAGATACGCACTTGCAGATAGTTGCACATTATTATCTAATGACGGGCTAGTCGCCAGTGCCCTCCTCAGCTCTGCAGTATCTCTTTCAATGGATGAGTTATTCGAATTCAAGGTCGAGGCCATTTATAGAGATCTTGAAGCTATAGGACTGGACCAAGTCGAGAAAATAACTTGGTTCAAACAGAGGAAAAAGTGTATGCGTGCGGGATGGTCGAAAAGTAGGAACAAATAGGAGCGACGACGGGTTGGAGCTAATTATTTGGCACTCACCTCAGTCTGAGAAAGAGAAACAAAATCAGTCACGCCGCAGGCCTGGTAGGCGCAGGTAGGCGCCCAAAGGAATACACGACCTTGTAACCTGCTGCTTCCGGTTTAACTTCAAGTTGTACTACTCTTTCACCAAAATGTCTCGAACATTTCAGTGGTTTGCCTTTACTTCTATCACTTTATGCTTATGGGCACTAGGAATTTTATCGAGAAGCAAGGTCAACGGTGCCTCAAATACTCAAATATTCGTGGACCACGAAGTTCGCTCAAGAAATCCGTCAATTCCTGCTCGCGACGCCAATATTCCTTTCAATTCTGACAACAAGTCTTTTATCAACGAGCATTCGCTAACAGCGATTCTTCCTGTCACTGAAAACTCTCTTCCCAACTTGCGCCACATTCTTGAACCCCTCGTTCACCCGGACACTGCGTCTGTCTACCTCCGCGAAATCCTTCTAGTATCCCAAGATCGCATAACATCGAACTTGCGTTCCGAGCTTTTTACCATCATGTCACAGATGCAGTTTACCAGACATATCCAATGCTCCATCCGTTCATGGAAAGATACGCTCAGTGAAAGCACTGCGCTCATTCAAGCCGCCCTTACTTCTTCAAGTGAATGGATTCTGTTGCTTGAACAGGATGGTTTAGTCAAGCTTGACAAGAGTATTGGATGGACCCTTCTCAATCCTCCCATGACGGCGCTACCACTAGGTCCTAGAGGTATCTGCCTATCCCATAATGTATCATGCATACCTCCTTCTTCCGACACCGCTCTCGAAGCATCCTATCTCATTCCTCCTTTTGTTATGCCAAGCTCTTTGGCTATGCATGCTGGTGAACACGCTACATCATGGGCTACTTTTGGCGCATATGTATCCAGTCTCAAGTTCAAAGACGCACAAGTTGGGGGGATTGTCCTTCCCCAACCTTCTCAGACCACGCATGATATAAGCTGGTGCTCTTCAATCGAACACACCGTTACGCATGACATCTATCCTCGGCTAGACTTTAAATCGTTATTTGATCAGTGGCCTTCTTCCTCACCTACATCTGGTGAAGTATCTGATGGTTCCCTCTCATTGGACAGCTCTCCCATAGTTTTCGGTATCCTTTTTCTTACCCGCGATGACCTCAATTCGTTTGCCCCGGTCGCTTGTCGCCTTCAACAACGTGGTCACACGCTTCAAATATCTCTTTACGACGGAAATTCCTCTCAAGCACCTCCTAAACTCGGCTTCCTAGAGCACTCAATGTGTATATTGTCTTATAGAGCCTTATCTGCCGATGAGCCTCCAGCTGCATGGCTCGACGGATTGGATGGACATCCTGAAGTCATCGTTACCTTGTCAGAAATGACCGATCCCTTGAATGGGTGTTCAAGTACGTCAATCATTCGTCTCCCTCGCGAAGACTTGGCACACACTCAGTGGATGAGTTCTCTTACATCTCATGAATGGCGAGGTGAGTACTGTGCTTTTTTGACCCAAGATGTTCATCATTAAATCCGGTCAGATTGGAATATTCCGCAAGTGACTTTGAGTATCATCACGAAAGATCGGCCACAGTCCCTTTCCCGACTACTCGAGTCCATAATTGATGCGAAGTTCTTTGGGGATAAGATCGATCTTCGAGTAAATATGGAGCAGTCTTCCGACTTGAATACGAGGAATATCATCAAGAATTTTCGTTGGTCTCATGGGAGTATGTTTGTGCATCATCGGGTCATCCATGGTGGTCTCCTCACCGCTGTCGCGGAGTCCTGGTATCCTCACTCTCAAGATGCATATGGTGTACTATTAGAAGACGATGTCGAGCTGTCCCCTTTGTTCTATGCTTGGATCAAGATGACTCTTCTTCGCTATAGGTGGTTTTTCTCGCTATCCTGTTTGGAAATACATTCATTAATGGTTGTCTTTTTGCGGCCTTTAGGTACGGTTCAAATCGAGGCCGGGCTCCGCAAATGTTCGGGATCAGCCTATATCAGCCGAAAAATTTAGAACTGGACCTGAATGGAAGACGCCCATTCAACGCTTCGCATACCTTACTCTCCGCTGGTTCAAAAGCTTTCACTCCATATCTCTCCCCAATCCCGTGCAGCTGGGGTGGGGTTTACTTTCCTGAGCACTGGATGGAATTTCACGATTACATCACTATGCGTTTCTCTGAGGACATTCTCAACCTCTCACAAATCATCGTACCCGACGTTCGGTCAAATCAGTGGACTAGGTCATGGAAGAAGTACTTTATAGAACTTGTCTACCTTCGGGGATACGTCATGCTCTATCCCAATTTTCCTCAACAAATTTCTTTCTCTACCAACCATCTCGAGGTCGGCTCACATGTCAAGATCCGTTCCATGGAGAAAAGAGAATCTTTTTCGGTCCCACTGATGAAACTTGGAGGTGGAACGGCCGCTCGTGAAGTCGATTTACTTGATCTGCCAAACAAAACCCTTCCTGATTGGACATCACTACCCGTCCTAAATCTCACTGGAGTGCCCACAACGCTGGACGCGTTAGCAGAGGCCGGCGTGCGTAAGTATTTCGAGCTCGGGCTCTGCGGTGATCTCTCTGATTCGGGGGAGTCGAAGTGTTGAGGCGCTGGTATACGAAGATTGGGTGGGTATGACCGGCTTGGGACCTCTTGGGACTCAAGTGCTGATACGAAAGTCAGGGTATTAGAAGTTTTTAGAACCTACATAGACATCAACTTCACAAGGCTTCACCTCCACGCTGATACTCGTCTCCCCGACAATGCAGAATTATTTTCAGTGCAATGACTTTGGTATCATTGTATATCACTGATTCAATCGCAGAAACTACATATTCCAGAGTCTTTTTCTCATGGCTCTCAGTCCTCCCTGATCATGGATGGACAGGTCCAGCCGTGTCAAACATGGGTCGAGTAGAGTAGAGTACTTTCGGGAGGTACTCAATTGAAACTTTAGTTGGAGCTACGATGCTTATCAGATTCATTCGGACTAGGAAGGCAATTCTAGGCAACTGCGAAGACCTGATATACTAGGATATACTCCCAAAAAATGGTACATATATGGACGTCGAACCTGAATACTCAACGCCTTTCCTATATAGTAAACCCACATGTCAGCGGCTTCCCTTGAAGGCGGAAATTCTGAGTGTTTCATCCCCGCCGGATGCATAATCGAGTTGCGTCGGCGTTCGGTAACGAGTGGGAATTGGGGAGGCTCCTACGCAAGGGTATACACATCCTTCAATAGCCTTCTCATGCGTTGGGTGGTGATATGACCGAAACCACCGTTCACGCCTTTCTAGGCTTTTTTTCGCTCTAGAATCGAGTTTTACATTTAAACGTGGTCTATGGTACATAGCGACGGGAGTTGGACTGAGTCGGAGTTGATGCAACGTTGATGCAGTACTTTACGCATCACTTTGATTCATCACGAATCATCAGCCTCTTCGCCATCAAATGATGGGAGTCGATTATTATCCGGGCGCCAGAATATTTCAGGGCCCCCTTCGTAAAGTATATAGGACTGGAAAGTCCGGTTCGGAATCGTTTTCGAACTTTTCCCTCTTCTTTCCCTTCCACTTTATTTCTTTCGGTTCACCACAGGCCTACTTTGAAGTGCCATTTTATTGCTTATTCACTTCCTTCCTTTTGCGACATCCTTTTTGAATTATCACAATGGTTCAACCTGTAACTGGCAAGTCGCTCCCCAAGTTTGAAGTTGGTAAGAGTTTAGGGATGCTCACCTACAATACGATTCGAAATTTCTCACATCGCATTCTTTGTAGGTGACGACTACCAGATAACACATGTAATTGGATCGGGGGCATATGGCGAAGTCGTTGCAGCACTTCACAAACCTTCGGGTCGCCGAGTTGCTATTAAGAAGGTTCTCCCCTTCGATCATACTCTCTGCGCTCTGCGGACATTGAGAGAGCTCAAACTTCTCAAATATTTCACCGACTCGTGTTTCAATGAGAACGTAAGTAATGTTTACGCTTCTTGCTTATGAACACATTTATTCATTTTCTTATGTTTAGATCGTGACTGTCCTCGACATCATCAAACCTGAATCGCTCGAATCGTTCAACGCTATTTATTGTCCGTTAATCCCTTGTGCTGCATCAGCTATACATATCTGATTCGATACAGTCATTCAGGAGCTCATGCAAACCGATCTACACAGAGTGATCCGAACTCAATGTCTCAGTGACGATCATTGCCAGGCAAGCATTCAAATCCAACTTTCACATTGTATCCTGAATTGATCTTTCCCTCTACAATCAACAGTACTTCATATACCAAACTCTCCGAGCGCTGAAGACAATCCACGGCGCCAACATAGTCCATCGGGATATCAAACCCGCCAATCTCCTCGTCAATGAAAACTGTGATCTAAAGGTCTGCGATTTCGGATTGGCCAGAAGTATGAGCACATGTGGGGTTGTCGGCAAAGGTCCCGGTTATGAATCGCCAGCGAACGCGATGACCGAATATGTGGCGACCAGGTGGTATCGAGCGCCGGAGAACATGTTATCAAATGCTAGCTACACAAAGGTGCGCTTCCTTGTGCGATTACAACGAGCATATCTGATTTAGATGACATAGGCGATCGATATCTGGGCTGTTGGATGTATCCTCGCTGAACTGTTATCAGGACGACCTTTATTCCCTGGTCGAGATTATAGTCATCAGTTAGATCTGATTCTTGACATAATTGGTATGCTATTGAGCTATAACATCTCATGATCATGTCATTAAGCAGACTCGAATATAGGTACACCGACCATGGATGAATTTGCTTCTATATCTTCTCGCCGCGCACGCGAGTATGTACGCGCTTTGCCTATCAAACGGGCGAAAAGCTTCAGAGCGCTCTTCCCCACTGCTTCAAGTACTGCAATCGACTTTTTGAATAAAACTCTGGTCAGCCTTACTTGCCTTCTTTGCCTACATAGATGATTAACATCATTCCAGACTTTTGATCCCAAGAAGCGTATGACTGTTGAAGAAGCATTGGAGCATCCATACCTCGCCGTTTATCACGATCCTAACGAGGAGCCTGTGGGTTCGCCTCTCGCAGCTGAGGAGTTTGAGTTTGATCGTAAGGGAATTTTTCTATTGTCGATTGCTGCACATACTGACGGCTCTGTGACAGTCCGCAAGGAGCGACTTTCCAAGCAAGAGCTCAAAGAGCTTTTATATGCGGAAATACTCTCTTTTGAGTCAGATTTTTCTTCTTCAGCTGCATGAGCAAATTGATTCGCATTGTTCACGTTTTATTATTGATTTAACTTATTTTTATTCGCGTTTTATGGAACCGGAACCTGTACTTTCATTGCAATCAGATATCAGTTTACTATTTACTGAGCTTCATGAAGCCCAATACTCATAGATTTTTGCAAAAAAAAATAATCAGAGTTGAAACGCTGTAGAGTCTTGCGCTGCTCGAACGTGCTGAAACACCATTGTGGTGATGTCATCACAAGTATTTAAATTGCTTGGCGGGATGCAGAAAATACAGCAACTTAACTTTCTCTTTTACCACCATCATCTTGACCTTCATTTACATTTTACGAAATGGGCAAAGGGCGTAAAGTCAACAAGGCTAAACCTTCTGTGTCTATTCCCATTTCTGCACGCTCGAAATCATCGGCGTCGGCGTCCAGTGCGGGGTCGAGTCCTATCTCGCCCGTCACGCCCAAGACTCCCGCCGATGAAGGAATCGAGTTTTTCCAGTCGCCAGTAGCCCCAGGAGAGGCTCCTTTGCGCGTCTATGAGCTTCGTCTCGATATCGATGGCGGTCCTCATAAAGATCGTTCGGTAGGTTTGCTTCAGACGCGTCGCCTATATTGATGGCAACTGACGGTTGTTTGAAAAGTACATTCGACTTCCTCCGGCTTATGTTCCATACATCCTTCGGGTATCCATTGACGCTGGAACTCCTGCCTCTATGAACGGTGTATTCAAGACTAATTTCCCTCTTGATGGCGGGAAATTCAACCGCGCGCGCTTCACAGAGCGCAAGTACGTGGACTATTCTGTATTTTGCGCATATATTCTTACTAACTATATCTCCAGACTTCCCTCCGACTTTTCGAAACCAATCCAAATTGACTTACCCATTTCTCATGCTGGCGCGTTTGTATTTTGGGTTGAATATGATGGCGAGTTGCCCAGCCAGCGTATTAAAGGGCGTGAAGGCTATTTTAACGTTGACCCTGTGCTTCGCATCAAGGGCCGTTCGCCGATTCTGTCCTCTGAGCTATCTCCTCTTCCTCCCTCGTCTGGTGCCGTTCTTCAGAAAGATACTGTCAATCTTCCACTAGATGGACTGTCGATCTTGACTGTTGTGTCGAAATGGATGGGTCCAATGTCCGAGTGGAAGAATCACTTCGCTGAGGCCAAAGACCGCGGGTACACCATGTTGCACTACACCCCCTTGCAAGAACGTGGGGAAAGCGACAGCCCTTACTCGATTCGTGATCAACTCAAATACGACCCCAGTATGTTTGACGGAAAGCGACAAGCCGATGGAGGTAAAGAGAAGGTAGAAGCAATTCTCAAGGTTGCTCGAGAGGAGTATGGATTACTCAGTCTGACGGACGTCGTATTAAATCACACTGCAAACGATAGTCTTTGGCTAGTGGACCATCCTGAATCTGGTTGGACGGTCTTTTTCTTGCGTATCCTCCAATTTTTTGCTAATTACTCAATGATAGGCTTTAGTCCTGCTAATTCGCCTCATCTTACGCCTGCCCTCGAACTTGACTCAGCTATGATCGAGTTCTCCAGTAGTCTCGCGTCCAGAGGCCTCCCATCTATTGTGAACACTCAACAGGATGTAGACGCCTTAATTGGAGCTTTCCGAGCCGTCATGAAAGACCTTAATCTGTGGCAGTATTATGTCCTGGACGTCGCACGTGAGAAGGAGTCGATCAGAGCTGTGTTAGCATCGAAGAAGGCATCCCCTTGGACTGGTCCATCTATTGCAGGCAAATCTGTTGTCGAGCTCGCTGAGGTCCTTCGGGGCTCTAACGTGATCATCGGTCTTGCCGAACTCTCGTCGAGATTCGGTGTACATTCTGATGCCAATGCTGCCTCAGGTTTTATCCAAGCTGCGTTCGTGGAATTGTCCGATCCGGATGCCCTCGCGGATGCCTGGGTCCGCGTACTAGATGTGATCAATGTTCCTTTGTACCAGGAATGGGAGGAGGATACCAAGATTGCCATGGATAATATCAAGAACAGATTGACTTATGCCAGATTGGATGAAAATGGGCCAAAACTGGGTGAGATCACTAGAGCGTAAGTCACATCTTTCCCGTACTAGTGACATAATTTACTTTCTTCTAGAAATCCTCTTGTCGAGACCTACTTCACGAGGTGTGGACCGAAACCCGACTCAGATCCTCTCGTTTACTCCCTTGCCAACAATGGTTGGATTTGGGCCGCTGATCCCCTGCAAAACTTCGCCCTTCTCCCCTCTAAAGCGTACCTCAGGCGCGAAGTTATCGTTTGGGGTGACTGTGTCAAACTTCGATATGGTTCAGGCCCCGAGGATAATCCTTGGCTTTGGTCTCATATCACTTCATACGTTACATCTTTGGCTGCAACTTTCGACGGGTTCCGTATCGACAATTGCCATTCAACTCCTCTGCATGTCGGTGTATCGATGCTGGATGCCGCCCGCGTTGTGAAACCAGATCTCTATGTCTGTGCGGAGCTATTCACTGGTAGTGAAGAAATGGACCTGCTTTTTGTCAAAAGGCTGGGAATCAACAGTCTCATTCGTGAAAGCTACAATGGTTGGGATGCTAAAGAGTACTCAAGGTTGTTGTATCGTCACGGAGTAGGTAAACCTGTTGGTCAGTTTATACGTTTTCTTATTGTGTCCGTAGTGCTGACGCTCCCTAGGCTCTATGGATGAAGCATGTTTGACCAGCATCGAGGAGATACCGTCACCTACAGGCAAGGGTCCATTACGCAAGGCGGTCGTCACACCATTGAATGGCTCGATGCCTCATGCACTTCTATACGACCTCACGCACGATAACGAATCTCCACTTCACAAACGGTCAGCAGAAGATGCACTTTCTACCGGGGCTCTAGTTACTTTCAGCTACTCAGCTACAGGGTCTGTCAAAGGGTTCGACGATCTCTATCCTAAACTTCTGAACCTAGTTGGCGAGAAGAGGAAATATGAGGTAACCGGCTTGGAAGAAGAGAGTGGTATAGCGCGCGTCAAACGTGTCTTGAATTCCCTCCACCTTGAAATGGTTTTAGGAGGCTACGAGGAAGGACATGTCCACCAAGAGAACGATGTAGGCCTCTATCCTAAGTTTCGATTAGAATCAATTTCTGACCTGTCTCACCAGTATATCGTTTTATCTCGTGTCCAACCTGGTACACAAAAAGGCTATCTACTCGTCGCACACACAGGGTTCGCTAAAAACACCAAAGACCGCGGATACAGTACGTTCAAGCTATGATTGTCCAAACTTACATTCACTGACGCTTGTGCAGTCTCTCCTATAAAACTCAGGCGTACACGTGCGAAGTTCATTATGGGCGCCAGTATCGATATTACCTCCTACAATGTTCCGGCGGATGCGAAGACGCTCAAAGGTCTTCCTCATAAACTTGTTGAAATGAGCCCCGTGGTGGTTCCTCAGGGCCTTGACGATGAAAGCCCGTACTCCGAAATCATCGTCCCCAAGTATTTCCCTCCTGGCAGCATCATGCTCTTTGAGACCCATTTGCAAGATCATGATGCTTCACTAGAGGAGTTTGTGGTATCAAATTCCCAGGAGGTTTTCGGCAATCTAGGATTGGTAGAGCTCAATGTTGTTCTATATCGCGCCGATGGTGAAGAACGTGACGCAACGAACGGTCAATTTGGAGTGTATGATGTACCTGGCCTCGGTCGCTTGACCTATTGTGGATTGGAGGGCTGGATGCATCCTCTTCGCCACATCATGCGCAATAATGACCTCGGTCATCCGCTGTGCGAACATTTGCGGAAAGGTACATGGTCCTTGGATTATGTCTATGACCGTCTCATGCATGTCTCTTCCTCTTCTCATTACACGCACTTTGATTTCTGACGTTTGATTTAATGATAGCCAAGCAGACGATTTGCCCAATCTCAAGAATGTAGCTCAGTGGTTCAAGGATCGCTTCGACCGCATCAAAGCTACTGCCCCGCCCTTCTTGCGTCCTAAGTATTTTGCACTGGTCATCTCAGAAGCGTACAAGGCTGCTCGTCGATCTGTCGTCGAACAATGCTCCGAATTTGTTCTTACCGGCCACGATTTCACTCAGGACTTAGCTTTGTGTGCTATTCAAATGTATGGCCTTGTCAAATCGGCATCTCTAGACCCTAGCAAACCTACACCTTCGCTTGCTGCTGGACTTCCTCATTTCGCCGCTGGATGGGCCAGGTGTTGGGGCCGCGATGTGTTCATCTCACTTCGCGGACTATTTCTCACTACCGGGAATTTCGAAGGTGCAAGAAAACATATTCTAGCTTTTGCGTCGACCTTGAAACATGGATTGATTCCCAATCTGCTTGACTCTGTGCGCAAGCCAAGGCAAGTAATGCACTACCTTGATGTATTCATAATAATTGATTGTCGGTGGTCATATCTACAGATACAATTCCCGTGACTCTCCGTGGTGGATGGTGCAAAACATCCAAGACTATGTCAAAATGGCTCCTGACGGTCTCGCTCTTCTTTCCGAAATTGTCCCTCGGCGGTTCCCCAAGGACGAAACCTGGGTGGAGTGGGACGATAAGCGGGCTTATGCTTACTCTTCGACTATCGCAGAAATTATCCAGGAAATCCTTCAGCGTCACGCGATGGGTATACACTTCAAAGAATACAATGCCGGCCCCAACCTCGATATGCAGATGCGTGACGAAGGGTTCAACATTGACATCGACGTAGACTGGAAGACGGGACTAATCTTGGGTGGGAATGCTTTCAACTGTGGAACCTGGATGGACAAAATGGGTGAATCTCAAAAGGCTGGAACGAAGGGCCAACCGGGTACACCCCGAGACGGTGCTCCAGTCGAAATAACAGGACTGGTAAAAAGTGCATTGACGTGGTTGGACGGACTTTCGAGTAAGGGTAAATTCCCCTTCAAAGGCGTTCAGGCTATTGGTACGTTACTTGTTTGACTGCTAATTTTTCGTTGCTCATACAAATGAACTCGCCTTATACAGTTGATGGTAAAGAACGACTCGTAACCTACAAGGAATGGGCCGATCTCATCCAAGCTTCATTCGAGAAATGCTACTACGTACCTCTTGGTGTGTTTACTATCTCGTCTCGTAATTTTACGAGGTGCTCACTCCTAGGCGACTAGATCCTGCCGAAGACACGAAATACAATCTGGATTCGAAGTTGGTCAACCGTCGTGGAATTTACAAGGACGTTTATGGTTCCGGAGAGGGTAGAGAATGGTCTGACTACCAGTTCCGTCCTAACTTCCCGATCGCCATGACTGTCGCGCCTGAGTTGTTTGATTCACAACACGGTTTGCACGCTCTTCAACTCGCAGATAAAGTTTTGCGCTCGCCTTTGGGTATGAAGACGTTGGACCCTAGCGATATGCAATATCGTCCCATCTACGACAACTCGAATGATTCTACCGATGCTGCTATTGCCAAGGGCTTGAACTACCACAATGTAAGTTGCTCTCATGAAATCATTTCCGCATTGCTGATTGTGCTGATTCGCAGGGTCCCGAGTGGGGATGGCCGTTGGGTTTCTTCTTGCGTGCCTACCTTGATTTTGACACCCGTGTCGGCGCCGGTAAAAAGGTTAGTGTGGCTGAGCTCTTATCGAACAAGGTCTTTATCCCTCTGTAGGACATCAAGGTCACGCTTCACCGACTGCATCAAGCGCTCCTTATTCCGCGCAACCACCTTCAAAACGATCCTTGGGCTGGAATTCCCGAACTCACGAATGCAGATGGCCAATACTGTTCCGATTCATGTAACACGCAGGCGTGGAGCGCGAGCACGCTTTTGGATTTCCTGGAAACTGTACATGAAGTAAACGCGAAGGTTGCAAAATAATGGCCCCAACGAAGCGCAATTGGAATTTTATAATACACCATCATCACTATGTTCCGTAAACTGTTTGTGGATACCTCTCGGAATGTATACCTAGAAGATTGTAGTAGATACTTTATTATTATTAGAAGTAATAACATTTGTTCCGCATGTTCATTGGCGCACGTATCCATGAGTAGACTCCTGGTACTTGAATTGTAGGTTAGAAATGCGGCGCGCTCTAAGTACAGGTCTATCTCTCGAGTGAAACTTAATATCTCGGATGAGCATAGTCAACGCGAACAAGACAGATAGATGCTGGGAGTGCACAGAGAGAGTAATAGGGCATTTGAGAATTGTGAACAGCCAAAGGTGAAAATTGCAATCCCTTTGTTTGCACCTGACAATCATGCTACGCCGGCAGAATTCCTCGAAATTGACACTGTCGACCCAATATTCAACAACTTTTTTGTGGTAAACACATGCCAGAGAATTGTAGGACTTCACGTACATCGGTGAACTTTATCTTATCCCATATTTTTCATGCATAAGCCTGTATCTCACTTCGAGCCTCTCGCCATAGATTGTTTCGTACTGTTCTAGAACCGAGGCATCAACGCTTCCACGCCCCTTCAATTTCTCTAGAACAATCCGAATATAATCCAAACAAGTGCCTTCTTCCACGAAAGGGGGCATCTTCACGGCAAGCATCTCTTTGATAGCCTTTTGTTTGTCTTGTTCATCCCAAAACGATGCTTTTCCGATGAATTCCGTGTGGTATTTCTTCTTCGCGATGTTCAAGGGAATATGGTATCTTCGAGGAACAAGGGTGCCTTCTTGTCCCACGACCTCTGATTTGTTGGCGTGGAGGATCGTATCTCCGACGGCCACGAGCAGGTGTTCTTTCAGGGTATTCATGCGGGTAATGAGAATCAGAAGATCTACCGAGGGCTGGCGAGGTAAGAGCACCGGGGCAGCGCCATTGCTATCACGTGTACCGGACAAAGGTGATGCGAAGACTGCCAGTGTATAAGCCATCCAAAGGCATAGCAAAGCAAAAAAGGGCGAGATGGTGATTCGGGTGGGCAACATTGAGGTTCAAATTGTTCGCCGGGGATCTGCGGGGCATAGTTGAGAAAGAAAAACATGTCACATCGAGGGGAATTAGAGATGAGGGAAAACAGGAATGTAAGATAATTAGTTATATGAGTTCAAGGATAGACTGGGCCAACGTACCAAGAATTGTTGACGAAGAAAGCTTATAGGAGTTGACCAGCAAATCCTAGTGGTCAGATAGAAGAAGATGAAGACGAAATCTTTCACAACACCAGATCAGCCCAGTCGATGGAAGGGAAACGTAGGGAGATGCATACCGAACCAGCGCGCGGTTGGTATGACGGCAGATTTTTCGTGCAAAAATCATGGCCTTCATCGCTAAATTGGCGGAAATCTTGGATTGGCTTGCATCAAATGTATTTGTCATACAATTATTACTTGTTGACTACACTACCTTACAATCTCATCCAATATTATATGCATATTGTAGCATCTTGTGGATGTTGCCTAATTATTAGAACTCTTACATCAAATTGTAGCTTCACCGACAAGTATTAGGAAGTATCTAGGTTATATGATAGCATAGGTGTAATCTTATGCAATGAATGTAATACCCTACAAGTGAGCTAAGTTATGGGGAGCCGTACCCATCATCCCACTGCCAGTCATCCCCGCATCGCCACTGTCATCATTGTCATTTTCATCCTCTCCATCTCCATCTGATCCAAAGCCGTCATCTGAATGATTACTATCCAAGCTGTGTGCCTCCGAGTTGTTAGATTCATCCTCCCCACTACTATCACTGCCATTGCTGTCCTCATTATCACTTTGCTGGAAGAATCTCCAGTTGGCCACATGTCCAACGCCACCTCCAGGAAAATACCGCATGAACATGTCCCGGTCCACAAATCTGATGGTAATACACCTCCCATTAGCTTTGATCACTCAACATACCGATTGAAGGACTCACATTCCAACATAAAAATATGCCCAATCATCTTTCTCTCCTGCCTTCTGAGCTACTGTAGGTTGAGAAGATTCAAGAAGCTCTTGTGTCCAACCATCACTGAAAGCAGGCATCAGGTGACATCCTCGAATTATATGAGCAGGAACCATGTCAAGTCCATGCCTCGGTGCCCCATTCCGCCGCTTGGTATTCCGAGATCTACCATTTATTGTAATCTCATCTTTATTGTTCTTTCTCGCTACACATTCCCTTTCTGCTTAGACTCTTCCTTATTGTTTTATCCTTTCCTTTATTGTCTTATTCCCTACCCTGCAGGTACTACACGTATAGCTCCTAGTAGTTAGTCTGGCGCTCCGCACCAATGCACCGATCTGTAGATATAAATACTGCCTGTACAATACTGTAGTTCCTCAGGTTAATTATCGACTTAGATCGTCCTCTTAACATCCTTGACTTCAGTTTCTCTCTGTGCTCTCGTCACTCTCTAGTCTTCAGGCTCGTTGCCTCGAAGTACTTCTTACTCTGACCTTAGGACTTATAAGTTCTTTGGTTCACTCCTCATCGTCAGTGATACCACCGCTCCGACTTGGCTGCTTCTGGCTCTCTTCTTCTCTACTCTCAACCTCCGGGGACTAGCTGTCAAGTCCATGCCTTGGTATTCCGAGATCTACTGTTTATTGTAATCTCATCTTTATTGTTCTTTCTCGCTACACATTCCCTTTCTGCTTAGACTCTTCCTTATTGTTTTATCCTTTCCTTTATTGTTTTATTCCCTACCCTGCAGGTACTACACGTATAGCTCCTAGTAGTTAGTCTGGTGCTCCGCACCGATGCACCAATCCATAGATATAAATACTGCCTGTACGATACTGTAGTTCCTCAGTTTAATTATCAACTTGGATTGTCCTCTTCAACTTAGATTCTCCTCTCCAACTTAGTCTTCAGGCTTGTTGCCTTGAAGTACTTTTTACTCTGACCTTAGGACTTATAAGTTCTTTGGTTTGCTCCTCGTCGCTGGTGACACCTGTCAAGTCCATGCCGCGGGCCTTCATTCCGCCGCTCGGTATTCCGAAGATCTGCTCTTATTGTAATCTCTTCCTATTGTTCTTTCTCGCTACACATATCCTTTCGTTCTAGTCTCTCATTATTGTCTTTTACTCTTTCGTTCTAGTCTCTCCTTATTGTCTTTTACTCTACCCTGCAGGTACTACTCGTATAGCTCCTAGTAGTTAGTCTGGCGCTCCGCACCGATGCGCCGTTCCGTAGATATAAATACTGCCTGTACGCTACTGTAGTTCCTCAGTTTAATTATCAACTTAGATCTCCCTTCTCAACTTAACTCTTCTCTAAGTCTTCAGGCTCAACGCCTTGGAGTACTCCCCATTATAACCTTAGGACTTAGACGTCCTCTGGTTCGCTCCTCGTCACCGGCGATACCGCCGCTCCGACCTGGCTGCTACTTAGCTTCTCTCTCTCTACTCTCGCTCTCCGGGGACTAACGGCGTAACGGCGGTGTTGTTAATAACTTCACTACTGTCCCACTCGTCTTCTGCACTTAGACACCTTGTGGCTCTGGCACGGTTACACGGTGTACATGATCTTAACAACACCGCCGCTCCAACTTGGCTGCTTCTGGCTCTCTTCTTCTCTACTCTCAATCTCCGGGGACCAGCGGTGTAACGGCGGTGTTGTTCATAACTTCACTACTGTCCCATTCGACCTTCCACCCTTAGACACCTTGTGGCCTCTGGCACGGTTACATGGTGTACATGATCTTAACACTAGCAGCATAATGGCGGTGTTGTTCATAACTTCACTACTGTCCCATTCAACCCTCCGCCCTTAGACACCTTGTGGCCTCTGGCACGGTTACACAGTGTACATGATCTTAACAGTCCAGGAAGCCAAATGCGAAGGGGTCTGTCATAAAGTACGCAGCCCCTATCATTTTCCTTTTCTCACCGTCCCGACGCCTTTACTTGTACGATACATCATCCCATCACTGTCAAACCCCCATCGATTACTGATCCACCTGACCCATCTTTTCCTTCTACTGGCTTCCGCCACCTTCCTTGTTCCTAAACTGTACAGTATTACATCGTTGTTTCTCGCAGACCGGATTATGTATATATAGCCAACCCTCCACAGCCTGGTCCCTTATCTGGACCTCTCTGTCATTATCTGGGACCAGGTATGTGCTTACTTATTATTACCTATGACTACGATACTCAATATATCTCTGTCATTATCTGGGACCAGGACCAGCCTGCTGCCATTCTGCTTAGTCGCTCCGCCTTGTTGCCTTGTTCAGCTGCTCCGCCTCGCTGTTCTGCTTAGTCGCTCCGCTTCCCCGCTCCGTTAGTCACTCCGCCTCTGCCGCTTCGTGACATTAGGTCAAGATCCATTACTGCACTGACAGCCTACCGATAAGGTTGTCCTTGCAGGGTCTATAGACACCACGTCTTCCCCAGTTCCGCCCGACTCTGAAACACCTGTTGCCAGTATAGACTGCTCCGCACTCCCGCACGCACTTGACCCCAGAGACCAAGCTCACGCCCATAACAACGACGATACTTGGCGCGATTGCCAGTCTCAACCTTGCCCCAATGCCCTTTCGAACTCAATCCGAGAGCCACTCACTGTGAGCAATATAACCTTCCTGCCGATTCCCCAGCCCCGATTGCCTACTCCCATCATGTCGACTCCTATCCCGCCTGCCCCAAACACCTCTGCGGAGGATCTCATGGCTCAGCTCATCAGACAAGTAGCCAACCTTGCTACAGCTATGGAGGAACGCTCATCCTCTAAGTCAAGCATGAACAAACCCGAGGTTTTCAAGGGTAAAGATGGCGCTGAAGCCCGTCGCTTCATGGCTCAGTTCCAGAATTGGGCGTCAGAACAACCGGATCTCACCAAAAGCCAAGTAAAACTCATCAAATCTGCCTTGGGCTTCTTCACAGAAAGTGCCGGAGATTGGGCAACTCCCCATCTGCTACATTTCAATGCGGAAAATCCCCCTTTCGGAGGAAATTGGGAGGCGTTTCTGAAGGAATTTAGCCAACGGTTTGAACCAATGGACCCAGGTATGGAAGCCCGTAGCGAGATCAAGAATCTCAGGCAAAGTAAAGGACAGACAGTTGCGGAATTCGCTCAGAAGTTCAAGGATATCAGAGATCGGACTGAAATGTCTGATATTGACTTGCGGGAACGTTTCTTCACTGCATTACTCCCAGAGATCCGACAACACCTCATCACCGTAAACATTGCCCAAGGAATTGCTCCGACTCTGAAGGAGGCAATCAAACAGGCCATATCAGTGGATGTCTACCTGCATGATCCCACCATGACTGGCCGGAACTCTGGATACCCTCCCACTGTTAAGATCATGTACACCGTGTAACCGTGCCAAAGCCACAAGGTGTCTAAGTGCGGAAGACAAGTGGGACAGTAGTGAAGTTATTAACAACACTGCCGTTATGCCGTTAGTCCCCGGAGATCGAGAGTAGAGAGAGAGGAGCTAAATAGCAGCCAGGTCGGAGTGGCGGTATCGCCGACGACGAGGAGCGGACCAGAGAACGTTCAAGTCCTAAGGTCAAGTGGAACGTACTTCAAGGCGTTGAGCCTGAAGACTTAGAGAAGAGCTAAGTTTGAGAAGGGAGATCTAAGTTGATAATTAAACTGAGGAACTACAGTAGCGTACAGGCAGTATTTATATCTACGGAACGGCGCAGCGGTGCGGAGCGCCAGACTAACTACTAGGAGCTATACGAGTAGTACCTGCAGGGTAAAAGTAAAAGACAATAAGGAGGGACTAGAACGAAAGGGTATGTGTAGCGAGAAAGACAATAAGAGTGAGATTACAATAAAGAGCAGATCTTCGGAATACCGAGCGGCGGAATGGAGGCCCGCGGCATGGACTTGACACCCACGCATACCGCTCATACTACCCCTGCTGACCCCCACGCTATGGACATTGATGCAACCCACACTAGTAATGGGAATACTAGGGAGGCATTCCTAGCTCGCATGCGAGGACGATGCTTCGGCTGCGGTGCCCAAGGTCATGTCAAGCAAAACTGCCCACACCGAGAAACCACCTGCCGCTACTGTGGACGCCGAGGACATCTGGAAGCAGTCTGCCAAGACAAATTCATGGGACTCGGACGAGACCGAGACCGACGCCAGCAACCTCGACGCCAACAGATATCCGCTATGGGACCTGCGCCATTCTCCCTATTCCCAAACGAATCCGTCCAAATCGCGTCCTCGACCCCAACATCTGCTCCTGCACCCGTAGCTGCTACTCCGAGCCCTCCTAACCAGGACTTTTCCAATCAGATTGGTCAAATAAGGGAATTACTTGATTGTGCTAACGCTATGTCCTTCTCGTCCTCTGGCTTTCAACAGGGTTTTTAAAGAGGGTACCCGCTTCGGCTGCACCGAGAGTACCCCGTAATCAGTTTGTTATGTTCGCTACTTCTTCGTATGACTCGCACCCATCATGTACAATATCGTCGATCCGGGAATTAAACTCCACTTCCCCACATTTCCGAATTCATGCGAGACTAAGAGGAAGGAATCACAGTATAACAACTGCAGCCATGGTAGACTGTGGAGCTACCGCCCTGTTTTTAAACCAAGACTTTGCCACCCGGAACCACGTAAGATGTGCACCCCTCCATAAACCAATTGACATTTTTAATATCGACGGAACACCTAACCGAGCTGGACGGATAACCCATTTTGCACGTCTAGCACTCACAGTGGATAATCAAGAGCGATGGATGGACTTTCTGATCACCAACCTAGGGGGTGAAGACATCATCCTTGGACTCCCCTGGCTACGGAAGGTAAACCCGGAGATTGATTGGGAGAAAGGACGACTCTCAGTAAAGCCTCCTCGAGTAACGATAGAAGAAGTCCCAGACGAGGAGATCTCGTACTCTCATCTAGCCGCCACTCACACAGAAAGCCCGATCCTCGAACTCCCGGAACCGGAATCTCCCGCAGAAAACCCCCACATTGAGGTGCCACCAGAAGCAACCCTTGAACAGAGCGAATCAGTAGCGGTTGAAGAACTACCAATACACCGAATTCGAGCCAATCATAAAACTTGCCGCGCATGGGTAAAAGCAGGAATTCTAGAGGAACAGACGGAGGAAGTCTGGTGCGCCGCAGGATTCACTTACTCCCAACAGCTGGCAGAGGAAGCCAACCGAGACAAACCCGTTAAAACCTTCGAAGAAATGGTCCCTGAGCAGTATCGTGATTTCAAGAAGGTTTTCTCAGAATCCGCTTCTGAACGATTACCTGCCCACCAACCTTGGGACCATGCCATTGATCTCGTACCTGGAGCACCGGCAACCATGCGTACCAAG
Organism: Lentinula edodes; assembly: GCF_021015755.1. NCBI lineage: Eukaryota > Fungi > Basidiomycota > Agaricomycetes > Agaricales > Omphalotaceae > Lentinula > Lentinula edodes. The sequence goes on from NW_025764311.1 coordinate 969,646, forward strand.
ATTTATCCCATGTCCCTAAACGAGCAGGAGGAGTTAGACCGTTTCCTAGAAGAAAACCTACGAAAAGGCTATATCATCCCCTCAAAATCACCAATCTCATCACCGGTCTTTTTCGTAAAGAAGAAGGATGGGAAACTCCGTTTTGTACAAGATTACCGGAAACTGAACGAGTACACTGTGAAGAACCAATACCCTCTCCCATTAGTTGCTGACATCATTAGCCGACTTCAGGGAGCAAGATACTTCACGAAGTTTGATGTCCGCTGGGGTTATAATAACATACAGATTAAGAAGGGGCATGAATGGAAAGGCGCGTTCGCAACAACCCGAGGCTTGTTCGAGCCTAAGGTCATGTTCTTTGGTCTCACAAATTCCCCTGCCACGTTCCAAGCACTTATGAATGCTATATTTGCTGATCTCATTGCAGCCGGCAAGGTGGCAGTCTACCTAGATGACATCCTTATCTTCAGTAACGATCTCGAGGAACACCGACGAATGGTACGGGAAGTATTAACTCGGTTAGAAAAGCACGATCTCTATCTACGACCCGAAAAATGCGAATTTGAACAACAACAGATTGAATACCTCGGACTCATCATCTCAGAAGGGGAGGTGAGAATGGACCCGGTAAAAGTAGCGGCTGTTCGTGACTGGCCAGTCCCTACTAATCTTCGGGAACTATGAGGGTTCTTGGGATTTGCAAACTTCTACCGACGCTTTATCCGGAACTTCGCCAAAATAGCACGACCTTTGAACGACCTGACGAAGAAAGACACCAGCTTTACCTGGACCGACACTCGACAGAATGCATTTGACACCCTTCGAGAAGCCTTCATCTCCGCACCGATCCTTGCTCTATGGACACCAGACAGGCCTACTCAAATTGAGGTAGACGCATCAGGCTTTGCCACGGGAGGCGCCCTTATGCAGAAGCAAGACGACGGCCAATGGCATCCGGTAGCCTTCAGATCGGCATCCATGCAGCCAGCGGAACGGAACTACGAAATCTATGATCGAGAGATGCTTGCTATCATTGAAGCATTGAAGGATTGGAGGAACTTTCTAGAAGGACTCCCTCAACCATTCGACATCATTACGGACCATTCGAACCTCGAATTCTGGCGCACTGCACAAGACCTCACCCGCCGACAAGCCCGATGGGCTCTCTATCTGTCACGGTTTGACTTTCATATGATCCACCACCCTGGCAGAGTAAACACCCAAGCTGATGCTCTCTCCCGCATGGCAGTTCATCACGTATTGGACAGCGATGATAACCGGCAACAGACAGTCCTTAAACCTGGCCACTTCGTAAAAATTGCAGCTTCAATCCTACAGAACCCCTTAGAGGATCGTATCCGGAAAGCCTCAGAATGGGAAGCTGTTAAGATCATGTACACCTTGTAACCGTGCCAAAGCTACAAGGTGTCGAAGTGCGGAAGACGAATGGGACAGTAGTGAAGTTATTAACAACACCGCCGTTACGCCGTTAGTCCCGGAGAGCGAGAGTAGAGAGAGAGGAGCTAAGTAGCAGCCAGGTCGGAGCGGCGGTATCGCCGATGACGAGGAGCGGACCAGAGAACGTTAAAGTCCTAAGGTCGAGGAGAACGTACTTCGAGGCGTTGAGCCTGAAGACTTAGAGAAGAGTTAAGTTGAGAAGGGAGATCTAAGTTGATAATTAAACTGAGGAACTACAGTAGCGTACAGGCAGTATTTATATCTTCGGAACGGCGCATCGGTGCGGAGCGTCAGACTAACTACTAGGAGCTATACGAGTAGTACCTGCAGGGTAGAGTAAAAGACAATAAGGAGAGACTAGCACGAAAGGATATGTGTAGCGAGAAAGAACAATAAGAGTGAGATTACAATAACGAGCAGATCTTCGGAGTACCGAGCGGCGGAATGGAGGCCCGCGGCATGGACTTGACAGTATCCCCCTCTTAGGCTTGAGCCCTCGAAAGCCATTAATACCGGTAGTTGGTTAGTCACCAAGGAAAAATTTTAAAGGCCGTCAGGATCGGGGATTTGGCCTATCAGTCAGCAGGAAAATTTTCGAAAGCCGTTAGTACCGGGAATTGGCGCTAGTCATCAGTGAAATTTTCGGTTCACCGTACACCAAGTACAATTCGAAGGAAAATTTTCGCTGGTCCGTGCGCAGTTTTGCCATATAAAAGGTCCAGGGTTTTGCCGCGAAGGCCCTAACTTCTCCAAAATTCGCTAAGTCCACCAACATGACAACCAGCCGAACTCAAACTACCACAACTAGCTCGTCGACCGCCGGCCCTTCGAGGTCACGCCCTATCCCGCCCCCGCCCATCGACCTTACCGCCCACGAGGAGGAGGACCTGGAGAATGAGAATGAGGATGAAATTATCCGGAGGGCGCAGGCACGCGTGGAGAGAGTGAGGGTGAGGAAAGCGGCGGCGGCGGCGAAGAAGGCCGCAGAGGAAAAAGCTGCAAGGGCGGCAGCAGTCAGAGAGCAAGCGGCGCAAGAGGCGCGAGAGCGGGCCATTCGGGCTCGACAGCAGGAGGAAGAAGTTTTGGAACGGAGGAGGCTGTTGGCCGAGGCGGCGACCGCCAGAAGTCATAGGGAGACTTCGCCAAGTGAGGTGTCTGCTTCCCCAAGGAGGCCTGTGGTGGAAATTCGGCGACCGGCGAAAGGAAAAGGGAAGGCCAAAGCCCAGGTGAGTGTCAGATTTCTTGGTTCCAACCCCCTTACTAACATTTCTTGTTTCTAGCCGGTGGGCGGAGATCCCGATGATGGCGACGAGGGGGACGACGACGACGACGAAGAAGAAGATCGCGCACCTTGCGAACGGTGCAAGGCCAAAAAACTCCCTTGCCAGATGCAGGCAGGCAAGCGGAGCTCCATCATCTGTAAGCCCTGTCACGACGCCAAGGTGAGGTGCTCTTACTCGGGGCGCCCCACGACTTCAAAGCAGCGGGAGAGCGGTTCCGGCGAGCGGATCGCCGTCATGGAGAGCCAGATGGCTCAGAGTCTCGCCGACCTCCGGTCACTACGAGAGGCGGACTCCAAAACTCACCAGTACCTCCGCCAGTTGTTGAGGAGGCAGGAGGATGACCATGCCCGCTTGATAGCCATGGAGACAAGGATGGCCTTGATGGGTATGGGAGAGGGGCCGGCGACAGCGGGACCGTCGAGTAGGAGAACCGAGCGGCGGCGACCGCTGAAGCGACGGAGGGTAGTGGAGGAGAGTGCAGAGGAAGAAGAAGAAGAGAAGGAAGTGGAGGAAGAAGTAGAGCAGGATGGAGAGGGAGAAGCGGGGGAGATGGAAGCAGAGGAGGAAGGAGAGGGAGAGGCACCGGCGCCAATTACGGCGAAGGCAGTGGCCTCGGAGAAGGAAGTAGTAGCGTAGTAACGGACATCGGACATCGGCCTTCGGCCATTTCTTGTAACTTCTTGTAGTCCTGCCCTCGTTGTATATAGTTTTGTTTTTTGGACTTGTATATAAAAAAAATGTTAACTCGATTTGAAATCGGAAAGCGAATGGGCCGCGAAGCGGCGTTAGAAATAATTAGTTTTTGAAGTATAAGTAGTTTAAGTGTGGAAGAATTATAAGTGAAATAGTGGATAGAAGAATGAGATTAATAATTAAGAGAGAGGGATAAACACTCAATTTACTATCATCGTGTTTACCCTCTAAACGCACAAAGTAAACTTCGGCGGAGCACGGCGGAAGCGGGGAAAAGGAATAAAATGTTTTTGTGTGATCAAGGACCAGGTTTCAAAGGGTATCGAGCGTGGAATGCGGGTACCAGTTCGTCAGCATGTAATTCATCAGCGGCAACCCAGGAGAATTCATCGTCAGTACCTTCATAACCGGCCCACCGAATGTAATAACGTAGAGGACAACGTTTATACCTTCTGTCCAGCTTGGAGTCCAGAATTTCGGCAACGTTGTACTCCTCTTCACCATCAACTTCGATTGGAGGTGGAGGAGATTGAGTACGATTCGGGAAAGGATTCGGCGTAACCGGCTCCAGCTGTGAAACGTGGAAAACCGGGTGAATTCGGCGAAGGTAGTCCGGGAGCTTGAGCTCGTAAGATAAGGTACCAGGTCGACTGATGACCTTGAAAGGACCAAGATATTTTTCAGAGAATTTTTCAGTAGGACGAGTGGAGCGAATATGCTTAGCAAGAACGAATACTTCGGAGCCGATCGGGAACTCCGGGTGCGAGATTCTTTTCCTGTCAGCTTGTTCCTTATAACGAGACTGAGCTAAAAGGATTTCCTCTCGAAGGAAGACGTGGAGTTCATCGAGATTGACGACGAAGTCTCTAGCTAGATCAGACTTCATATCGACCTCGGGCCGAACGGTGATATTTGGGTGGTATCCTTTGTTAGCGAAGAATGGAGTAATACCAGTGGAAGCATTGGGAGCGTTGTTATAGGCGAACTCGGCGATCGGAAGTAGAGGCGACCAGTCATCTTGTTGGTAGGAACAGTAGATCCTGATGTACTGCTCGAGAGTCTGATTGACACGCTCAGTTTGCCCATCGGCTTCCGGATGGTATCCAGAGGTATAGTGAAGTTCCATAGAGAGCGCTTTACCGAGAGCCCGGAAGAACGCCGAAACAAATTCGGAACCACGATCGGAAGTAACATGATTAGGAACACCATGCTTAGAGAAGACGTGAATAACAAAAAGCTCAGCTAATTGTTCGGAAGTAATGGTGTCGTGAGTTGGAATAAATATAGCTTGTTTGGAAGATCGATCCACAACGACTAGGATAGCTGTGTAACCATTTGACATTGGCAGTTGCTCAATGAAGTCCATGGAGATGGAATCCCATGGTCGGACCGGAACCGGCAGAGGTTTCAACAAGCCGTAAGGCCGGTGACGGCGGGGCTTATTGCGACCACAGATAGTGCAGGAGGTAACGTAGTCACGAACAAAGTCTCTGACCTTGGGCCAGGTGTATTGACGACGTACAGCTTCCAGAGTGCGGTTCTGGCCGAAATGGCCGGAGAGTGGATGATCATGAAAATAGCGAAGAACTTGAAGGCGAAGATCGCCGTGATTAGGGACATAAATACGGTCGTCAAGGCGTAGTAGCTTGTCGCTACCTAAGCTCCAACGTTCATTGGAAGGATCTTTTGCAAGTTCCAAACCAGCGACGGAGCTCGGATCGGCGGGAAGGGCGAGAATGATTGCTTGGTGTAGGGCTTCGATATCCATGATAATTGAGGCTCGTAAGACGGGGCCTTCCAGGAAGGTAGCTCGAAGAGACGCAGTGAGTTGTTCGTTAGTAAAGATCGGACGAAAGTTGTGAGGGTTCACTTGGGCGTAGCCGATATCCCCCTCTTTAGGGTAGACGTCCCAGCGTCTAGTTATCGAATCAGGTTTCTCGCCGAGTTTCCCCGGTCGGAAGCGAATGACCATATTAAATTGATGTAAAAATTCTGACCATCGGACCTGTCGGCGTGTAAGAACCTTGGTAGTAGAGAAATACTCAAGATTCTTGTGATCGGTGACGACGTCCACCGGATCACCCGAACCTTCCAGATAATGACGCCAAGCTTTAAAGGCCTCGAAGATGGCCAGTAGCTCTTTGTCGTGGGTATCGTAGTTGAGTTCCGCCGCATGAAGCGTTCTGGAAAGGAAGGCTAGAGGATAAATTTCACCGTCAGCATATTGGATGGAAAGAATAGCCGCAATGGCGTAATCAGAAGCGTCGGTCTCCACGATAAGTGGGCGATTCGGCTCCCAATGGGCCAGTATTGGCGCAGAAGTGAAAGCGATTTTGAGATTTTCGAAGGCCTCTTGACAGCTGCTGTCCCAGATCCAGGAAGCGCCTTTTCGGGTAAGCCGAGTCATCGGCACAACGATATCACTGTAATTATAAATAAAACGACGATAGAAGTTTGCAAAACCCAGGAAGGACTGAATGTCCTTAACCTTCCTCGGGACCGGCCACTCTAGAACTGTTTGAACTTTCTCCTTGGACATAGTCAATCCGTCGGGAGAAAGAATATAACCCAAATACTCAACAGTATCCATATTGAATTCGCACTTGTCGGGGTTGGCGTAAAGCCGATGTTTCCGTAACCGCCGAAGAACCTCCTTAACGTGTTCTCGGTGTTCTTCTGGCGCATCAGAGTAGATTAGAATATCGTCAAGATAGACAATAACACAGACATCGAGCATGTCAGAGAAAATGTCATTAACAAACCGCTGGAAAGCCGCAGGGGCGTTCGTAAGGCCGAACGGCATGACCTTCCATTCGTAAGAGCCGTAGCGGGTCCGAAAGGTGGTCTTCCATTCGTCACCTTCAGCGATTCTGACCAGATGATAAGCGTGAGCGAGATCCAATTTGGTGTATATTTTAGCTCTTTTCGGAGCGTCGAGAAGATCTGAAATGAGTGGGAGTGGGTAACGATCCTTTTTGGTGATACGATTGAGTCCACGGAAATCGACGCAAAGGCGAAGTTTGCCGTCTTTCTTCGGGACGAAAAGGACCGGAGCGCCGTGAGGAGAGGATGATGGGGTGATGGCACCAGTAGCCAGCTGTTTGTCAATAAAGTCTTTAAGGGCGACTAACTCCTTTTCAGACAAAGGATAAATACGGCCGAGAGGCGGCGAAGCGCCTTCTTCCAAGTCAATCTTCAGGTCGTAAGGTCTATGTTCAGGAAGTGAATCTGCAGCAATCTCGTCGAAGACGTCTGCAAACTCCACGTACTCTTCTGGGATAGAAGGATGGAGTGGAGGGACAGTAGGAGTGGTGGAAGAGCGGTCGGCGGCGCGGGCCGCGACCTCTGAGTGGATAGCACGAAGTAGAATCGGTTCCATACCAGCGTCCTTGCAAGCCCTGTTAAAGACTGCAGCACTGACGAGTGCAATGTCGACCTCGGGAGTTTCCAGTTGAGCAGCGAATTGAGAGACCGTAGGGTAAGAATAGATGGGTTCAAAAGGAAATTTGGACGAAAGGGGCTTGGCCCGTAAAGTCCGAGAGCGGGAGCGAGAGCGAGAGCGAGGTGAGTCCCCAGGAGGGGTCTCCAGAATTGTCGGTGAAACCGACGGCGAAGGTTCCGGTAGCGGAACAGCGACCTTTGCAACAACAGTGTTGATAGCAGAAGGCACAGACGTCTGTGGAGAATCAAAATGTGAAGTGTTACGGAACGTAATGTTTCGAGATGCCCAGTCAATCAACGGATTGTAGCGGGATAAGAAACTGTAACCTAATACTGCTTTACAGGATGAATCTAAATGTGTAACATAAAAGGGTAATAGAAGCAGCTCGCCGGAAGGGAACCGAACGGCGATATTTGCCATATCGGTAATGGGTTTAGAAGATAATGAACCATCAAAAAGACGAAGATTAACAGGAGAGATTTTGGTCGTAGGAATGGAATTTTGAGAAACATAACAAGTATCGATGAAAGAGTCAGTAGAACCAGAATCAACAAGAGTAGGAAATTTAAGAAGAGCAGAGATGGGTTCGGCCGGCGCGGCCGAATCGGATAACGAAAATTCAGTAGTCAAAGATATTACAAGAGATCGTTCAATAGAGGAAAGAGCGGACGCGTTGAGATATAACTCCCCAGGTGAGGTACGAACCTGATCAACGCAGCTCCCGTTTCGTACCGGGGAACAAGAGCTGCGGATTAGTTTTCCGAATCCTCTTCAACAACCTCAATGGTTGCTTCGGGGGTTTCTTCAACCTCGGCAGCGCGGCCCTTCGATTCTCGGGCCTTTCGCTTATTGCAGTCAGCAATCTGATGCTTACCACCGCAGAAGAGACAAAGGTTGTTCTTCATCCTTCTTTCCCGTTCGGAGGGAAGTACTTTACCATCTGCTCCTAGATGATTGAACGCGGGGCGCTGACCGCCGGATTGGCCGGAATTCGAAGAGTTCTGGGGCTTACCATTGTTGTTAGGCTTGCCACCAGAGAAGGGTTTAGGTTTCGGCGCGAGCGGCGCCGAAGAGCCCGAAGGCTGAGAATTGTTTTGCTGGTTAGTAGAACCAGTCTTGAAGTCCGAGGAACCCTTCTTCGGGTTCCGAGCAATAAAAGGCTTACCAGCCTCACGCTTTCTAGTTTCCTCGCGTTTCCAATAACGATTGTCAATACGAAGAACCTCTTGATGGTAATCGGCGAGCGTCGCCGGCTCGGGCAAACGCGCCATTTCGTCCTTGATGCGTTCAGCTAGGCCTCGTCCATAAGCCCATTTCAGGGCAGCAGAATCCCAGTTGGTACCAGCAGCCAGGGTGTTGAACCGGATATTGTATTTCCGGATGTTCTCGGTTTCCTTCATCTTCAGATTACCGAGAGAATCTTCGGCCTCGCCTTGGGCGTCGTAAACGCCGAAATTATCCTGAAGCTCCTTTACAAGGGCTTTGAAGGAGGATGTCCAGGCCGGCAGCGAGTCGAGATCCGGGTCAAGAATATCAGGGACAAACCATTCTTTGGCTGACCCACTGAGATAGGAAAGGGTATAGTTCACCTTCCGTTGGTCGGTGAAATACTTTGGACGGTCATTGAAGACCAGGGCGAGATTGACGAAGAACGTCTTGAGTTTTCGGGGATCCGAACCGTCGAATACCTCTGGCTCCTTGACCTTGCTCTTGGATTCAGAGCTGTCAGAGGGGCGGCCGAGAGCGGCGAGGACGGTACCAAGGGTCTCGATGGAGCCCTTGAACCCCGAGAGGAGTTCCAACATAGCACGTTGCTCGTTGGGGATGTCAGGAGATATAGGAGTACGAGGTCCACCAGGTCCACCAGGACCGCCGGGACCGCCGGGACCACCAGGACCACCAGGTCCACTGGGGTCACCAGGTTCACCACGCGGTAAACCGCCGGAGTCGTCATCCAGATCGTCATGATTGTTGTCGGCGCCCGGATCGTCGGGGTCGACAGGAGGGTCTTGATCATCGTGATCACCGGTGTCCAAATCAAAGTGAGGAGGTGGGTCACGAGGAGATTCAGAAGCAGCACGACGTTGGGGTTGTTTCCCCGTACGGCGGGCAATGGCTTGGAGAATTGGAGAATCAATTCGAGTAGTAGACCGGCCCCGAGCCGGAGCGACCACGGGGGGTTGTCCACGGCGGGGGGTCAGGACTTGGACAGGTTGTCCGTCACCAGTGTACAAGGTGCTGTACTCAAATTGTTGTTCTTCTTCCATGGCTTCAGGAAGAGTCGACGTAGTAGGGACTGTAGCTGGACCGAAACCGCGATTACGGCGACGTGGTTGACCGATGGCTGAGATGGATTCGGAGAAAGGGGCGAAAGATTGGGCTGTGGTGAAGAAAGTGTTTTCTTCGGAGTTTGCTCTAGATTGAGCTCGAGTTTTCGGAGGCATAAAAATGATAAGTCAGTACGACGTTACGGATTGAGTTTAATTATACTGTTAAGATCATGTACACCGTGTAACCGTGCCAAAGCTACAAGGTGTCGAAGTGCAGAAGACGAATGGGACAGTAGTGAAGTTATTAACAACACCGCCGTTACGCCGTTAGTCCCGGAGAGCGAGAGTAGAGAGAGAGGAGCTAAGTAGCAGCCAGGTCGGAGCGGCAGTATCGCCGATGACGAGGAGCGGACCAGAGAACGTTAAAGTCCTAAGGTCGAGGAGAACGTACTTCGAGGCGTTGAGCCTGAAGACTTAGAGAAGAGTTAAGTTGAGAAGGGAGATCTAAGTTGATAATTAAACTGAGGAACTACAGTAGCGTACAGGCAGTATTTATATCTTCGGAACGGCGCATCGGTGCGGAGCGTCAGACTAACTACTAGGAGCTATACGAGTAGTACCTGCAGGGTAGAGTAAAAGACAATAAGGAGAGACTAGCACGAAAGGATATGTGTAGCGAGAAAGAACAATAAGAGTGAGATTACAATAACGAGCAGATCTTCGGAGTACCGAGCGGCGGAATGGAGGCCCGCGGCATGGACTTGACAGAAGCACAGGTATTGGAGGGTCTCAAAACAGTCAAAGAGCACGGACTACAGCGCTTGGCCAATGGGATAGCCGAATGGGAAGACGACAATGGGTTGGTCTACTACTGAGGTCGAGTATACATACCAGCAAACGACGACCTACGCACTGAGGTACTCCGTCAATGCCACGACCATCCAACTGCAGGATACCCCGGACTACACGGGACACTCGACTTGGTCAGTACCCATTTCTGGTGGCCCACGTTGCGCTCTTTTGTGGAAAAATACGTTGAGGGATGCGAGGTTTGTGCCCGTAAGAAGATCCAGCGACACCCACGGGCCGTAACTCAACCATTAGATGTACCATCCGGTCTATGGGAAGAGGTAGGGGTTGACCTGATAACACAGCTACCTAACTCCCAAGGCTACGATGCTGTCTTGGTTTGCACAGACCTGTATGGAAAACAAATTCATGCTATTCCTTGAACCAGCTCCATCACAGCTGAAGGCGTTGCCGATATTTACTACCGAGAGATCTTCCGTCTCCATGGTCTTCCTCTTCACTTTAAATCCGACCGCGGACCCCAGTTTGCAGCTAAACTCATGCGATCCCTTCTCGCTAGGCTAGGAATTAAATCAGATCTAACCTCCGGATACCGTCCTCAGTCCAATGGCCAAACCGAACGAGCAAACCAGGAAGTAGAGAAATACATCTGCCTCTATGTGGGATGACGACAAGATGACTGGGCAGAGCACCTTCCCATGGCAGAGTTTGTGATTAACTCACGGACTCATTCTGCTCTAGGCATGTCCCCGTTCGAGCTAACCTACGGCTATCTCCCCCTGTTCAATATCCCAGTGGGCCAACGCAGCGGTATTCCAGCTGTGGATGACTGTATACGGATTCTCCGAGAAGCGCGACAAGATGCCGGGGCTGCCTTACACCTAGGAAAGAAACAACAGAAGGAGGGATACGAACGCGGGAAGCGGAAAGCTCATCAATTTAAAGTTGGAGACCTAGTCTGGCTCAGTGCAGAGGACATTAACCTTCAGCTTTCCAGTGAAAAGTTAGGAGATCGACAGCTTGGCCCTTATCACATTCTGGAGAAAATTGGCCCTTTAGACTACCGCCTTGACCTTCCCCTATCCCTAGATCGCCTCCATCCCGTCTTCCATGTTGATAAACTATACCCCTGGAAAGGTAACTCCATTAATGGCGAAATACCAACACCACCAGAGCCGGTATACTTAGAGGATGAAGACGAACCGGAATACGAAGTAGAGGAGATCTTAGACAGCCGGGTTCGATGGAAGAAGTTGGAATATTTGGTTAAGTGGAAAGGTTACGACGCAGGGCACAACTCTTGGGAACCTGCAGCCAACCTCAGTCGAGCACCAAAAATTGTTCGGGCCTTTCATAAAAAACACCCAACAGCGGCAAAGCCTTGACCATCGAGGGCAATGGTCATAAGGAGGGGGGTAATGTCATAAAGTACGCAGCCCCTATCATTTTCCTTTTCTCACCGTCCCGACGCCTTTACTTGTACGATACATCATCCCATCACTGTCAAACCCCCATCGATTACTGATCCACCTGACCCATCTTTTCCTTCTACTGGCTTCCGCCACCTTCCTTGTTCCTAAACTGTACAGTATTACATCGTTGTTTCTCGCAGACCGGATTATGTATATATAGCCAACCCTCCACAGCCTGGTCCCTTATCTTGACCTCTCTGTCATTATCTGGGACCAGGACCAGCCTGCCGCCGTTCTGCTTAGTCGCTCCGCCTTGTTGCCTTGTTCAGTTGCTCCGCCTCGCTGTTCTGCTTAGTCGCTCCGCTTCCCCGCTCTGTTAGTCACTCCGCCTCTGCCGCTTCATGACAGGGTCACTCTCTGGGACAAACCCAACCTTGGGTAAACGTGCAACATGAGAGCCTGATCAATGACCTGGGGCAAGACCCAGCCAGCGGGCTACTGGACCTTGGCCTTATCTCACTCATTGAGCCCGGCGCAACCTTCTTGATTGAATTCTTTGATAAAGATAAGATGAGTTGGGTCATTTGCAACTATTCAAGCTCAGGAGTCAGTGATGATGCTGAAGAACTTGCCAATGCTCTAATGGAAATCAAACGCATGATCTGGAAGAAGGAGACAGTGCAGAAGCTCATTGCCAATTATGTCAACAACCAAAGGAAGTCTAAGGAGCACATAGCTGAAGCAGCAGCTCTTGCCCAGAAATCCCTGACTCAGGTCCTCGATGACCTCACATCATCCTGGCACCTTGTCTTCATCAGCTGCAACAACAAAGAAGGTGACCCAAGCCCACACCTCCAGCTCCAGGGGTAACCTATCTCCAATGATGCCTATGAACAGCAGGAGTGGCTCAAGCTCATCCGCTCCACCATCATCTATGTCAGGTTCAAACAGCTCAAACCCGATAACAGGGTGATAGGATGTGTAGGGTGCAAAGCCGAAACACATCCAAGCTGGGCATGTGTCAAGTCCATGCCGCGGGCCTCCATTCTGCCGCTCGGTACTCCGAAGATCTGCTCTTTATTGTAATCTCTCTCCTATTGTTCTTTCTCGCTACACATATCCTTTCGTTCTAGTCTCTCATTATTGTCTTTTACTCTTTCGTTCTAGTCTCTCCTTATTGTCTTTTACTCTACCCTGCAGGCACTACTCGTATAGCTCCTAGTAGTTAGTCTAGCGCTCCGCACCGATGCGCCGTTCCATAGATATAAATACTGCCTGTACGCTACTGTAGTTCCTCAGTTTAATTATCAACTTAGATCTCCCTTCTCAACTTAACTCTTCTCTAAGTCTTCAGGCTCAACGCCTCGAAGTACGTTCTCCTCAACCTTAGGACTTTAACGTTCTCTGGTTCGCTCCTCGTCATCGGCGATTCCGCCGCTCCGACCTGGCTGCTACTTAGCTCCTCTCTCTCTACTCTCGCTCTCCGGGGACTAACGGCGTAACGGCGGTGTTGTTAATAACTTCACTACTGTCCCACTCGTCTTCCGCACTTAGACACCTTGTGACTTTGGCACGGTTACACGGTGTACATGATCTTAACAGCATGCCCCTACCCCATCAACAATGAGGATCACTGGTTGGGCCCCACCGAGGACACATATGCGAAGACCCTCAAGAACCCATCTGACTGGAAACAAGAACAAAGGAATCTGATTGATGAATTCCCCCACAACGATAAACGTGAATTCTTCCTTATCACTCCCCAAGGTCGAGGTCGGGGTCAAGGAAGCTTCCGTGGTAGTGGAGGAAACAGGTGGGGTGGGTCACTGCGAGGCTACCCCACTGGAAGAGGATGTGGACTCTATAGAGGGCACAGAAACAGATCTGAATGGAACGAACATCAATAGAGGCTTCCGTTTCTAGCTATACTGCATGATACACCTACTCTTATCTCAATAACTGCTAACGAGCTTACTACATACATATACAAATGCTGCTCAATGTCACCCCAATCTGTTAATATACCCCTTGACTACCCTGTCTAGGTAAATGTCCAGTGAATTTGGAGAAGATTGTGTAAGAATAAGACCCACTAAAGACAACGAGAGATGCCAGACAGAAGCACAGGCACACCCTCCGCAGTGCCGCTTCAACCTCCAATGACTGGAGGAAGGGTGTAAATACAAAACTTTGCTAACGGACTATTTCAATTGGTAAGTGGAAACTAACAGGAGTCGACAGGAACTTTGAACAAACAGTCAAATGTAAGTACATGGTAAGTCTTTAATTATGAAGGTCAAATCGGCATGGAACTTGGCTCCGACACCCACAACACAACCCACCCAAAATTCACTATGAGTAACCAAAACCTGAGGGTGCCTCCCCCATGGAACGTGGAGGACTCTCTTCTTTGCCCCCTAATGGCTCTGAGGGGAGTAGACCGCTTTTTGATTCATGAATTAGGGACCAAATTGGCAAGGACTACTGGGAAACTGTGACTGGAGGGGTTGATTCTCCCACTGGTCAAATCCCCAATGAAGGTCATAGCCGTATTATAGGCGGGCAGGTAGGTCAGAGTGGTCAGGAGCCTCAACGTGCAATTCCTGTGACTCGGGACATATGGGGTGAAGATAGGCACTCACCTACCAGAAATATTATGCACAACCTGAGACAAAATGAGCCAAATGACTCAACTGTGAGTGCGTTGGGTAACCCAACAAGATCCAGGAGCATCTCTACTGGCATGAATGCTCCACAAATGGAAGAACAACCAGGACAGAACACACCTGAAGGCCCAAGGCCAAATACTCATGAGAGGCTCTTGGACAGACAACAGCCAATCCATACCAGAGGTACACCATCAAACCGAAGACAGAGAAGAGCTGTACAAAAAGACCATAAATGTCATGCCTCGACCGTTAGCCATAGCTCCCTTTTATGTCTTCATGCCCTGGTGACTACCAGGACAGCCCCAGTATCAGCCATACGCTCTCACACCTCTGCACCCCGATCCACCTCCGTACCTCCCCAAGACAGTACCATCTTCAGTACCACCTTCCTCTTTCTTCCCTTGACACGAGTAACTCCTCAACCTTCCCTGACACGCGTAAGAAGCCCTCCTACACCTACCCCATTAAGGTACTAATCTCGATTACATGCCTCATGGCCCCTGATGTCCCCATGTTCACTTCCTGTACCTATTTAAGTAGCTCTGACACATCCCCAAGCCCCAGCTTGGTATATTTTGAACACACACCCTTTTGCATAGGTCCAGTCCCTGTCCCTTTGTACCTGCTAACCATATGGATTTCTCTTTACTCTCTGTTTCTTTATCTTAGTTTCTCTCTACTCTTCTCTACTGTCTCTACGACCATCTATACAGTCCAATATACACTTTTACTCCATGTCTAAGCAATCCGAGTGAGTCTCCGAGCTCCCTTGAACAATACTAAAGCTCCCCAACGCCTAACACCTTGGTGAGCCAACCTCCCCAAAACCTCCTCGAGCTCCCCAATTGCTCCACAAGCTCTGGGACCTCGATCTAGGTAACGTCGAAGCTACCCCCTACATCAAACTACGTGCCGCTTCTCCGTTACCACCCCCAACACTCGAGGACGCCCACCTCTAAGCTCCAGTTCTGACAAGACCGTGCCTACAGGTCAATAGCTATAGAGGTTCTGAGGCCGGATCTAGCCCAGGAATAGCCCAGGATAATTCCGAGGTCCGGAATTGAGTATTGGCCTGTAGTACACACTGGGAGTGGGACGTCGGTGAAGCTATTAGCAACACCCTTCACACACTGTTGGTGTCCCCGGGAATTATGGCAAGAGTGCAAGATTGGGATGAGCAGCCTAAATGGGGTTCCTGATGATCCGGGAGTCCGGAAGCAAAGGGTAAAGAAGATATTAAAGACTGGGATAAGATGGTACACTTGATTTCAAGCTTGACTACAACGTACAAAGTATTCTAGCTTATATACATCCCAAATACAGTCAGAAGACCTTGATGAAAACTCGGAACAATAAATAAATACAATGATGGTCACAAGGTTATTATTCCGAAGTCCGGCCGCTCCGGGCCGGGCCGGGAAGCATATGGGGTGAATTGCATGCATATGACAAGTTCCCGGGATCCCGGGACCTCCCCTCCCGGGCATATATCTTCTCAGGAACATATACACTCAAGACCCAATCTCTCTACGACCTATTCGATTTCACGTTGATGTTCTAGCGAGTACAACTCCTTCTATGCAACGCTACTAGGTTCCGTACCTCTACCTTCCCTATCTATGCCTTAGGGACCTCCCTGGACCTTACAGGAACCCCTCCAAGGGTCACATCTTCCTATCCCAACCACTACTAGGTCATTCCCATCCTCGGTTGCCGTTTCCGTAGCTCCCTTCGAGCTCCAGCCTGCTCCTAGCACGCTACAACATAAACCCCTTATACCAAAACCTACCCTAAGACCTATTCTGACCCAGGTCTTACAGTAAAACCAGGAAAGCAGCAATCCAGATTGGAATGCTGAACATCTGAGGTTATGGGAACCCATGAGTACTACACCAAGATAACAAATGGAAGCACATATGGTGTTTGATGAAAGATAAATGACTAGGCATCCTAGCTTTACAGGAAACACACCTGACAGACGAACAAGTGGATGAAATAACACAACACTATGATAAAAAGATCCAAATATTTGCATTTCATGATCCCATAAACCCAACATGCAGAGGTGGGGTAGCAATTGTGCTTAATCAACGGTTGCTACTGGCAGATACACCTAAGGTTTATGAGATCATCCCCAGGCATGCCCTCCTTCTCCAGGTAATGATTAAAAAAAAAGACAACCTTGCAGTATACGCACCAAATGTCTCTGGGAGCACTGGATCAGACACTGCACAATGCTGGAAGGATATCAAAACATACTTTGACACAAGACCGACTGCACCCAAACCAAACATCATGTTAGGTAACCATAACATGGTGGAGGCAGGTCTTCTAGACCGAATGCCAGCACATGATGACCCCAAAGAAGCCTCAAATGCTCTCGATGACCTTGAAATCCTACTCAAACTCCATGATGGATGGCAAACCACTAACCCAAATGGGAGATCATTCACCTACATGCAATCAGCAACAGGATCACAATCAAGAATTGACAGAATGTAACAGATCCGCTACTAGAAACAGCATGAGAATGGAGAATAAGAGAATCCGGTATACCCAATGCAGACCACAGTCTTGCTTCAGTACAAATAACCAGTGAAGAAGCACCATGGATTGGTAAGGGATAATGGAGAATACCAGATTATGTTATAAAGGATAAGGACCTGTCGAGCTATACCCATGAACAAGGGATCAAAGCAGAACAGGAACTGAAAGCACTCACAGTGCAAACATCAGCAAGGAATGCTCAGACAATCTGGCATACATTCAAACAGAAGGTGACATGTAAAGCAAAAGAGAGAGCAAAACAGATTGTTCCAGGGCTCACAAGGAAAATAAATGAAGCACAGCTTGAACTGGACTGGACCTTGAATGATGTTGAGCTGACAGAAACGCAAAGGATAGAACAAGCATGAAAGCTGAAATTAAAAGTAACTAAGCTGGAGCAAACACAGCTACAGAAAATGCAAAAAGATGGTCGAACGTGCCACCGACTAGAGAGAGAACTCCCCAGTTGTTATATGTCCCAGATTAATAGAGAAAAAAAGCTCCGTGATCTGTTTTATGCATTACGAAAACCAGACATAGACATAAACCAACTCAGCTTCGTACTGGGAAATGCATATGAAAAAAACTCCAGAAAAATGGTGTTAAGATCATGTACACCGTGTAACCGTGCCAGAGGCCACAAGGTATCTAAGGGTGGAAGGTCGAGTGGGACAGTAGTGAAGTTATTGACAACACCACCGTTACGCCGCTAGTCCCTGGAGATCGAGAGTGTAGAAGAGAGGAGCCAGTAGCAGCCAAGTCGGAGCGGTGGTATCGCCGATGACGAGGAGCGAACCAAAGAACTTATAAGTCCTAAGGTTAGAGTAGAGAGTACTTCAAGGTGATGAGCCTGAAGACTTAGAGGAGAACTAGGTTGGGAAGGGAATCTAAGTCGATAATTAAACTGAGGAACTACAGTAGCGTACAGGCAGTTTTTATATCTACGGATCGGCGCATCGGTACGGAGCGCTAGACTAACTACTAGGAGCTATACGAGTAGTACCTGCGGGGTAAGGAATAAGACAATAGAGGAAAGGATAAGACAATAATGGAGAGTCTAAACAAAAAGGGAATGTGTAGCGAGAAAGAACAATAAGGAGGAGATTACAATAAAAGATAGATCTTGGAATACCGAGTGGCGGAATGGAGGCCCGAGGCATGGACTTGACAGATGGCTGAGCTTGTGAAAGAGTACCACGAGAACCTACAGCACAAAGGGATAGACCAAACAAGGGAAAGTGAACGGAACGACATCACACCTGAGGTCCTGAACTCAATCAAAACCAGGACCAGTAAAGAGCAGAACATCAACTTAGCAAAAAAACTAGATACCCTAACAATCAAGAGAGCATTGAAGCTTACCAAACATCACTCCGCACCTGGTATTGATGGAACAACATATGAACTATGGAAATCAATCTGCAGACAATGTGACACAGAGAAGGAATCCGGGAAGGAGACCTTTGACTTTATTGGATTGATGACAGTAGCCTTCAACAATATAAGCACCTATGGAGTAGCAGAAACAACTGACTTCTCAGATGGCTGGATGTGCCCAATCTGTCAAGTCCATGCCTCGGTGCCCCATTCCGCCGCTCGGTATTCCGAAGATCTACCCCTTATTGTTCTTTCTCGCTACACATACCCTTTCATTCTAGTCCCTCCTTATTGTTTTTTACTTTACCCTGCAGGTACTACACGTATAGATCCTAGTAGTTAGTCTGGCGCTCTGCACCGCTGCGCCACTCCGTAGATATAAATACTGCCTGTACGCTACTGTAGTTCCTCAGTTTAATTATTGATTTAGATCAACTTAGATCTCCCTTCCAACTTAGCTCTTCTCTAAGTCTTCAGGCTCTACGCCTTGGAGTACTCTCTACTATGACCTTAGGACTTAGACGTTCTTTGGTTCACTCCTCGTCATCGGCGATACCGCCGCTCCGACTTGGCTGCTACTGGCTCCTCCCTTCTATACTCTCGATCTCCGGGGACTAACGGCGTAACGGCGGTGTTGTTAATAACTTCACTACTGTCCCACTTGACCTCCCGCTTTTAGACACCTTGTGGCCTCTGGCACAGTTACACGGTGTACATGATCTTAACAGTATAATTAAACTCAATCCGTTAACGTTGTACTGACATATCATTTCTTATGCCTCCGAAAACTCGAGCTCAATCTAGAGCTAACTCCGAAGAAAATACTTTCTTCACCACAGCCCAATCCTTTGCCCCTTTCTCCGAATCTATTTCTGCCATCGGTCAACCACATCGCCGTAATTGCGGTTTCGGTCCAGCCACTGTTCCTACTACGTCGACTCTTCCTGAAACTATGGAAGAAGAACAACAATTCGAGTACAGTACCTTGTATACCGGTGATGGACAACCTGTCCAAGTCTTGACTCCTCGCCGTGGACAACCCCCCATGGTCGCCCCGATTCAGGGCCGGTCTATTACTCAGATTGAATCTCCAATCCTTCAAGCCATAGCCCATCATGCTGGAAAACAACCTCAACGTCGTGCTAATTCAGAATCTCCTCGTGACCCGCCTCCTCACTTTGATCTGGATGCTGGTGATCATGACAATCAAGACCCTCCTGTTGACCCCGACGATCCGGGTGCCGACAATGACAACAACAATCTGGATGACGACTCTGGCGGTTTACCGCGTGGTGAGCCTGGTGACCCCAGTGGACCTGGTGGACCCTGTTCCCCAATCTCTCCTGACATCCCCAACAAGCAATGTGCTATGTTGGAACTTCTCTCGGGATTCAAGGGTTCCTTTGAAACCCTTGGCACCATTTTCGCCGCCCTCGGCCGTCCCTCTGATAGCTCTGAATCCAAGAGCAAGGTCAAGGAGCCAGAGGTATTCGACAGTTCGGACCCCTGAAAACTCAAGACGTTCTTTGTCAATCTCGCCCTGGTCTTCAATGACCATCCAAAGTATTTCACCGACCAACGGAAGGTGAACTACACCCTTTCCTATCTCAGTGGGTCAGCCAAAGAATGGTTTGTCCCTGATATCCTTGACCCGGATCTCGACTCGTAGCCGGCATGGATGTCCTCCTTCAAAGCCCTTGTAAAGGAGCTTCAGGACAATTTCGGCGTTTACGACGTGCAAGGCGAGGCCGAAGATTCTCTCGGTAACCTGAAGATGAAGGAAACCAAAAACATCCGGAAATACAACATCCAGTTCAACACCCTGGCTGCTAGTACCAACTGGGATTCTGCTGCCCTGAAATGGGCTTATGGACGAGGTTTAGCTGAACGCATCAAGGACGAAATGGCGCATTTGCCCGAACCAACGACGCTCGCCGATTATTGTCAAGAGGTTCTTCGTATTGACAACCGTTATTGGAAGCGCAAAGAAACTAGAAAGCGTGAGGCTGGTAAACCCGAAGAAGGGTTCCTCGGACTTTAAGACTGGTTCTACTCACCAGCAAAACAACTCTCAGCCATCTGGCTCTTTGGCGCTGTTCACGCTGAAGCCTAAACCTGTCTCTGGTGGTAAGCCTAACAACAATGGTAAGCCCCAGAACTCTTCGAATTCCGGCCAATCCGGCGGTCAGCGCCCCGCGTTCAACCATCTTGGTGCAGATGGGAAAGTCCTTCCCTCCGAGAAGGAAAGAAGGATGAAGAACAATCTTTGTCTCTTCTGCGGTGGTAAGCATCAGATTGCTGACTGCAATAAGCGAAAGGCCCGAGAATCGAAGGGCCGTGCTGCCGAGGTTGAAGAAACCCCCGAAGCAACCGTTGAGGTTGTTGAAGAGGAATCGGAAAACTAGTCCGCAGCTCTTGTTCCCCGGTACGAAACGGGAGCTGCATTGATCAGGTTCGTACCTCACCTGGGGAGTTATATCTCAACGCGTCCGCTCTTTCTTCGATTGAATGATCTCTTGTAATATCATTAACTACTGAATTTCTGTTATCCGATTCGGCCACGCCGGCTGAACCTATCTCTGCTCTTCTTAAATTTCCTACTCTTGTTGATTCTGGTTCTACTGACTCTTTCATCGATACTTGTTATGTTTCACAAAATTCTATTCCTACGACCAAGATCTCTCCTGTTAATCTTCGTCTCTTTGATGGTTCATTATCTTCTAAACCCATTACCGATATGGCGAATATCGCTGTTCGGTTCCCTTCTGGCGAGCTGCTTCTCTTACCCTTTTATGTTACTCATTTAGATTCATCTTGTAAAGCAGTATTAGGTTACAGTTTCTTATCCCGCTACAATCTGTTGATTGACTGGGCATCTCGAAACATTACGTTCCGTAACACTTCACATCTTGTTTCTCCACAGACGTCTGTGCCTTCTGCTATCAACCCCGTTGTTGCAAAGGTCGCTGTTCCGCTACCGGAACCTTCGCCGTCGGTTCCACCGACAATTCTGGAGACCCCTCCTGGGGACTCACCTTGCTCTCGCTCCCGCTCCCGGACGTTACGGGCCAAGCCCCTCTCATCTAAATTCCCCTTTGAACCCATCTATTCTTACCCTACGGTCTCTCAATTCGCTGCTCAACTGGAAACTCCCGAGGTCGACATTGCACTCGTCAGTGCTGCAGTCTTTAATAGGGCTTGCAAGGACGCTGGTATGGAACCCATCCTTCTTTGTGCTATCCACTCAGAGGTCGCGGTGACATGCCTAAATTTTGGCTAGACGTCTATGCTGTGAATTGTGACATTTTCACATATAGATTTGTATCGAGAGGACTGTAATTGAGACCCAGATTGACAGTCAAAGTCAATACTGAATCAGTCTAATAAGTTGAAGGGACCATATACCCATACTACCACAAGTTGGTTAGTTTACCCATCCCTGATACTACCTACGGATAGCAGTCTACCTGTTTGTCAAGCAGGATTATACCAGACTCGGACTACATCCGAAGGATGACCATTCACATATGACATACCAAGGGTATTCTTATTGGACCTTACACTGGCAGGAGTTTGGAAGAACTTACTCAAGTGACCATGAACCGAGGATTGACTCGAAATGACTTTCTAGAACTCAGGAATTATCAAATACTCCTTCTAGAACGAGATCATGCATTAATCTAAAAGACTGCGGTTTAGTCTAATAGACCAATCGAGTTGCATGGTTGAGGAAAATGACTAGAAGAACGATCGAAGTACTGCGAGGCTCCGAAGGCATATCAAATGAATGTCAAAGAGTCCTGACGTAGAAACTATTGAAGAATACAATTAAATGAATACTATGCGTAACTCCCTTGATAGAGTATAGGCACAATGGGTGTCTATTGAAAGAGAGAAGCAATTAGTTTAATCCAGATGAATCAGATTGATAGGATTAGAATCGAGGAGAGCTGATTTGCCTCCGGACAAGGTGACAAATGATCGAAGTAAGTGTTGAACAGCAATGACAGTTGAACACCATTCGAGTCATCCTCCAAAAACAATTAAATTAAATGAATATTGAAGTACCTACCTATGTTTGGAGGTATACTAGAATCTTGGAACCAATATGGGCCAAATAAGGACATGTAGATTCAAATTAAATGGTATCTGACTGAGTGTAGAAGTTTCCTTGCGGTTCCGAACGTTTATTGTATTAAATTAATTGTACTGTGCGACTCTATATCCTGTATGTATAAATAGCGATTGTCAAGTCCATGCCGCGGGCTTCCATTCCGCCGCTCGGTATTCCGAAGATCTGCTTTTATTGTAATCTCTTCCTATTGTTCTTTCTCGCTACACATATCCTTTCGTCCTAGTCTCTCATTATTGTCTTTTACTCTTTCGTTCTAGTCTCTCCTTATTGTCTTTTACTCTACCCTGCAGGTACTACTCGTATAGCTCCTAGTAGTTAGTCTGGCGCTCCGCACCGATGCGCCGTTCCGTAGATATAAATACTGCCTGTACGCTACTGTAGTTCCTCAGTTTAATTATCAACTTAGATCAACTTAGATCGACTTAGATTCCCTCTTTCACTCTGTGCTCCTCTAAGTCTTCAGGCTTACTGCCTTGAAGCTCTCTCTACTCTACCTTAGGACTTATACGTTCTCTGGTTCGCTCCTCGTCACCGGCGTTATCGCCGCTCCGACTTGGCTGCTACTCAGCTCCTCTCTTCTATACTCTCGACCTCCGGGGACTTACGGCGTAACGGCGGTGTTGTTAATAACTTCACTACTGTCCCATTCGTATTCCGCACTTAGACACCCTGTGGCCTTGGCACGGTTACACGGTGTACATGATCTTAACAGCGATCCGATGTATCTGGAATACAAGTGATTTTGGGACGACGTTGCAGTGCTAATCCGTAAAAAGGAAAGACACACTCCCGCCAGACTGAAACCTCTTCGCTAGCAGCCATTCGGGCCCGGCACTTGTGAGTATAGGAACGTTGTGTTCTGCTCCTTGTGACTGCGAGAAGTATATCCAGTTGTTGGATATTCTTTGAACTTAGGATCAGTCGTTGGTCTTAAGGGCAAATCACACTGTGTGGTTGTGCCAGCACATAGTTCTAGCCCTCCGTAGGGGTCTGTGTGTTTCGGTTTTAATTTACTTTGATTCAAACCCCCAATTCTTGATATACCCAAATCAATACAAACCAAAAGCACAAATCGTGCTGAATCTACCTTAATCAAAGGAATATATCGAATCCTTAGAACGATTCAAATTGATTGATCAAAGCTTTGCGGAACCTTTGCCAACGCTACCCCTTGCTATTAAATAAATTTGATAGCAGTGAACTCGCATATTGTGTATTAGATTGGTTGGTTGGAGTGCCCATTAGATTCCTTCCTTTCTCTTTCACACAAAAACGAGGCAAGCTCGTTAGCGGCCCGCGCCGCCGACCGCTCCTCCACCACTCCTACTGTCCCTACACTTCATCACTCTATTCCAGAAGAGTACGCCGAGTCTGCAGACTGTCAAGTCCATGCCGCGGGCCTCCATTCCGCCGTTCGGGATTCCGAAGATCTGCTCCTTATTGTTATCTCACTCTTATTGTTCTTTCTCGCTACACATACCCTTTCGTTCTAGCCCCTTCTTATTGTCTTTTACTCTACCCTGCAGGTACTACTCGTATAGCTCCTAGTAGTTAGTCTGGCGCTCCGCACCGCTGCGCCGATCCGTAGATATAAATACTGCCTGTACGCTACTGTAGTTCCTCAGTTTAATTATCAACTTAGATCTCCCTTCTCAACTTAACTCTTCTCTAAGTCTTCAGGCTCAACGCCTCGAAGTACGTTCTCCTCGACCTTAGGACTTTGACGTTCTCTGGTCCGCTCCTCGTCATCGGCGATACCGCCGCTCCGACCTGGCTGCTACTTAGCTCCTCTCTCTCTACTCTCGCTCTCCGGGGACTAACGGCGTAACGGCGGTGTTGTTAATAACTTCACTACTGTCCCATTCGTCTTCCGCACTTAGACACCCTGTGGCCTTGGCACGGTTACACGGTGTACATGATCTTAACACAGACGTCTTCGATGAGATTGCTGCAGATTCACTTCCTGAACATAGACCTTACGACCTGAAGATTGACTTGGAAGAAGGCGCTTCGCCGCCTCTCGGCCGTATTTATCCTTTGTCTGAAAAGGAGTTAGTCGCCCTTAAAGACTTTATTGATAAACAGCTGGCTACTGGTGCCATCACCCCATCATCCTCTCCTCACGGCGCTCCGGTCCTTTTTGTCCTGAAGAAAGACGGCAAACTTCGCCTTTGCGTCGACTTCCGTGGACTCAATCATATCACCAAAAAGGATCGTTACCCACTCCCACTCATATCAGATCTTCTCGATGCTCCGAAAAGAGCTAAAATATACACCCAATTGGACCTCGCTCACACTTATCATCTAGTCAGAATAGCAGAAGGTGATAAATGGAAAACCACCTTTCAGACCCGTTACGGCTCTTACAAATGGAAGGTTATGCCGTTCGGTCTTACGAACACACCTGCTGCTTTTCAATGTTTTGTTAATGACATTTTCTCTGACATGCTAGATGTTTGTGTCATCATCTATCTCGACGATATTCTGATCTACTCTGATACGCCGGAGGAACACTGAGAACATGTCAAGGAAGTTCTTCGGCACTTACGCAAACATCGGCTTTACGCCAATCCTGACAAATGCGAGTTCAATATGGATACCGTTGAGTACTTGGGTTACATTCTTTCTCCTGACGGATTGACCATGTCCAAAAAGAAAGTACAGACCATTCTGGAATGGCCTATTCCTAGGAAGGTTAAGGACATTCAGTCCTTTTTGGGTTTTGCAAACTTCTATCGTCATTTTATTTATAATTATAGTGATATCGTTGTGCCGATGACTCGGCTTACCCGGAAGGGCGCTCCCTGGATCTGGGACAACAACTGTCAAGAGGCTTTTGAAAACCTCAAAATTGCTTTTACTTCTGCGCCTATTCTCACTCACTGGGAATCCAATCGTCCTATAGTCGTGGAAACCGACGCTTCCGATTATGCCATTGCGGTGATTCTCTCCATTCAGACTGTTGACGGTGAAATCCAACCTCTAGCTTTCCTTTCCAGAACTCTTCACGCTGCAGAGCTCAACTACAACACTCACGACAAAGAGCTCCTCGCCATCTTCGAAGCTTTCAAAGCTTGGCGTCACTATCTGGAAGGTTCCGGCGATCCGGTGGACATCGTCACCAATCACAAAAATCTTGAGTATTTTTCTACTACCAAGATTCTCACCTGTCAACAGGTCCGTTGGTCAGAGTATCTCCACTAATTCAACATGGTAATTCGCTTCCGACTGGGAAAGCTCGGCGAAAAACCAGATTCGATAACTAGACGCTGGGACGTCTATCCCAAAGAGGGGGATATCGGCTATGCGCAAGTCAACCCTCACAACTTCAGAACTATCTTCACTAATGAGCAACTGACTACTTTTCTTCAAGCTACCTTCTTAGAAGGCCCAATGCTTTGAGCCTCTATCGTTATGGATATCAAAGCTCTGCATCAAGCTATCATTCTCGCTCTTCCGCAGGACCCGAGCTCCGTTGCTGGTCTGGAACTTGCTGAAGATCCTTCCAATGAACGTTGGAGCTTAGGTAGCGACAAGCTACTACGCCTTGATGACCGTATTTATGTTCCGAATCACGGCGACCTTCGCCTTCAAGTCCTTCGTTATTTCCATGATCATCCACTCTCCGGCCATTTCGGCCAGAACCGCACTCTAGAAGCTGTACGTCGTCAATACACCTGGCCCAAGGTCAGAGACTTTGTTCGTGACTACGTTACCTCTTGCACTATCTGTGGTCGCAATAAGCCCCGCCGTCACCGGCCTTACGGCTTGTTGAAACCTTTGCCGGTTCCGGTCCGACCCTGGGACTCCATCTCTATGGACTTCATTGAGCAACTGCCAATGTCGAATGGCTATACAGCTATCCTCGTCGTCGTGGATCGATCTTCCAAACAGGCTATATTTATTCCAACTCATGACACCATTACTTCCGAACATCTAGCTGAGCTTTTTGTTATTCACGTTTTCTCTAAGCATGGTGTTCCTAATCATGTTACTTCCGATCGTGGTTCCGAATTTGTTTCGGCGTTCTTCCGGGCTCTCGGTAAAGCGCTCTCCATGGAACTTCACTATACCTCTGGATACCATCCGGAAGCCGATGGGCAAACTGAGCGTGTCAATCAGACTCTCGAACAGTACATCAGGATCTATTGTTCCTACCAACAAGATGACTGGTTGCCTTTACTTCCGATCGCCGAGTTCGCCTATAACAACGCTCCCAATGCTTCCACTGGTATTACTCCATTCTTCGCTAACAAAGGATACCACCCAAATATCACCGTTCGGCCCGAGGTCGACATGAAGTCTGATCTAGCCAGAGACTTCGTCGTCAATCTCGATGAACTCCACGTCTTCCTTCGAGAGGAAATCCTTTTAGCTCAGTCTCGTTACAAGGAACAAGCTGACAGAAAAAGAATCTCGCACCCGGAGTTCCCGATCGGCTCCGAAGTATTCGTTCTTGCTAAGCACATTCGTTCTACTCGTCCTACTGAAGAATTCTCAGAAAAATATCTTGGCCCTTTCAAGGTCATCAGTCGACCTGGTACTTTGTCTTATGAGCTCAAGCTCCCAGACTATCTTCGCCGAATTCACCCGGTATTCCACGTCTCACAGCTGGAGCCGGTTACGCCGAACCCGTTCCCGAATCGTACTCAATCTCCTCCACCTCCAATTGAAGTTGATGGTGAAGAGGAGTACAACGTTGCCGAAATCCTCGACTCCAAGCTGGACAGAAGGTATAAACGTTGTCCTCTACGTTATTACATTCGGTGGGCCGGTTACGAAGGTACTGATGATGAGTTCTCTTGGGTTGCTGCTGATGAATTACATGCTGACGAACTTGTACCGGTGTTCCACGCCCGATACCCTCACAAACCTGGACCTTGATCACAAAAAATCATTTTATTCCATTTCCCTTTTTCGCCGTGCTCTGCCGAAGTCTACTTTGTGCGTTTAGAGGATAAATGTCAAGTCCATGCCGCGGGCCTCCATTCCGCCGCTCGGTACTCCGAAGATCTGCTCTTTATTGTAATCTCTCTCCTATTGTTCTTTCTCGCTACACATATCCTTTCGTTCTAGTCTCTCATTATTGTCTTTTACTCTTTCGTTCTAGTCTCTCCTTATTGTCTTTTACTCTACCCTGCAGGTACTACTCGTATAGCTCCTAGTAGTTAGTCTAGCGCTCCGCACCGATGCGCCGTTCCGTAGATATAAATACTGCCTGTACGCTACTGTAGTTCCTCAGTTTAATTATCAACTTAGATCAACTTAGATCGACTTAGATTCCCTCTTTCACTCTGTGCTCCTCTAAGTCTTCAGGCTTACTGCCTTGAAGCTCTCTCTACTCTACCTTAGGACTTATACGTTCTCTGGTCCGCTCCTCGTCACCGGCGTTAACGCCGCTCCGACTTGGCTGCTACTCAGCTCCTCTCTTCTATACTCTCGACCTCCGGGGACTTACGGCGTAACGGCGGTGTTGTTAATAACTTCACTACTGTCCCATTCGTATTCCGCACTTAGACACTCTGTGACCTCTGGCACGGTTACACGGGTTGCATGATCTTAACAGTATAATTAAACTCAATCCGTTAACGTCGTACTGACATATCATTTTTATGCCTCCGAAAACTCGAGCTCAATCTAGAGCTAACTCCGAAGAAAACACTTTCTTCACTACAGCTCAATCATTTGCCCCATTCTCCGACTCTATCTCTGCTATCGGTCAACCACGTCGCCGTAATCGCGGTTTCGGTCCAGCTACAGTCCCAACTACGTCGACTCTTCCTGAAGCTATGGAAGAGGAACAACAATTCGAATACAGCACCTTGTATACTGGTGACGGACAACCTGTCCAAGTCTTGACCCCTCGCCGTGGACAACCCCCCGTGGTCGCCCCGGCTCGGGGCCGGTCTACTACTCGAATTGATTCCCCAATCCTTCAAGCCATAGCCCGCCGTACGGGTAAACAACCCCAACGTCGAGCTGCTTCTGAATCTCCTCGTGACCCACCTCCTCACTTCAATTTGGACACCGGTGATCACGAAGATCAAGACCCTCCTGTCGACCCCGACGATCCGGGCGCCGATAACAATCATGACGATCTGGATGACGACTCCGGCGGTTTACCGCGTGGTGAACCTGGTGACCCCAGTGGACCTGGTGGACCTGGTGGTCCCGGCGGTCCCGGCGGTCCTGGTGGACCTGGTGGACCTCGTTCTCCCATATCTCCAGACATCCCCAACGAGCAACGTGCTATGTTGGAACTCCTCTCGGGATTCAAGGGCTCCATTGAGACCCTTGGTACCGTCCTCGCCGCTCTCGGCCGTCCCTCTGACAGCTCTGAATCTAAGAGCAAGGTCAAGGAGCCCGAGGTATTCGACGGTTCGGACCCCCGAAAACTCAAGACGTTCTTCGTCAATCTCGCCCTGGTCTTCAATGACCGTCCCAAGTATTTCACCGACCAACGGAAGGTGAACTACACCCTTTCCTATCTCAGTGGGTCAGCCAAAGAATGGTTTGTCCCTGATATTCTCGATCCGGATCTCGACTCGCTGCCGGCCTGGACGTCCTCCTTCAAGGCCCTTGTAAAGGAGCTTCAGGACAATTTCGGCGTTTACGACGCCCAAGGCGAGGCCGAAGATTCTCTCGGTAATCTGAAGATGAAGGAAACCGAGAACATCCGGAAATACAATATCCGGTTCAACACCCTGGCTGCTAGTACCAACTGGGATTCTGCTGCCCTGAAATGGGCTTATGGACGAGGCTTAGCTGAGCGCATCAAGGACGAAATGGCGCGTTTGCCCGAGCCGGCGACGCTCGCCGATTACCGTCAAGAAGTTCTTCGTATTGACAATCGTTATTGGAAACGCGAGGAAACTAGAAAGCGTGAGGCTGGTAAGCCTTTTGTTGCTCGGAACCCGAAGAAGGGTTCCTCTGACTTCAAGACTGGTTCTACTAACCAGCAAAACAACTCTCAGCCTTCTGGCTCTTCGGCGCCGTTCACGCCGAAGCCTAAACCCTTCTCTGGTGGTAAGCCTAACAACAATGGTAAGCCCCAGAACTCTTCGAATTCCGGCCAATCCGGCGGTCAGCGCCCCGCGTTCAACCATCTTGGTGCAGATGGGAAAGTCCTTCCCTCCGAGAAGGAAAGAAGGATGAAGAACAACCTTTGTCTCTTCTGCGGTGGTAAGCATCAGATTGCTGACTGCAATAAGCGAAAGGCCCGAGAATCGAAGGGCCGTGCTGCCGAGGTTGAAGAAACCCCCGAAGCAACCGTTGAGGTTGTTGAAGAGGAATCGGAAAACTAGTCCGCAGCTCTTGTTCCCCGGTACGAAACGGGAGCTGCGTTGATCAGGTTCGTACCTCACCTGGGGAGTTATATCTCAACGCGTCCGCTCTTTCCTCTATTGAACGATCTCTTGTAATATCTTTGACTACTGAATTTCCTTTGTCCGATTCGGCCGCGCCGGCCGAACCCATCTCTGCTCTTCTTAAATTTCCTACTCTTGTTGATTCTGGTTCTACTGACTCTTTCATCGATACTCGTTATGTATCACAAAATTCTATTCCTACGACCAAAAT
The DNA here is from genome assembly GCF_021015755.1 of Lentinula edodes. Lineage (NCBI taxonomy): Eukaryota > Fungi > Basidiomycota > Agaricomycetes > Agaricales > Omphalotaceae > Lentinula > Lentinula edodes. Next base: position 999,320 of record NW_025764311.1, read on the forward strand.
CTCTCCTGTTAATCTTCGTCTCTTTGATGGTTCATTATCTTCTAAACCCATTACCGATATGGCGAATATCGCCGTTCGGTTCCCTTCCGGCGAGCTGCTTCTATTACCATTTTATGTTACTCATTTAGATTCATCTTGTAAAGCAGTACTAGGTTACAGTTTCTTATCCCGCTACAATCCGTTGATTGACTGGGCATCTCGAAACATTACGTTCCGTAACACTTCACATCCTGATTCTCCACAGACGTCTGTACCTTCTGCTATCAACCCCGTTGCTGCAAAGGTCGCTGTTCCGCTACCGGAACCTTCGCCGTCGGTTTCACCGACAATTCTGGAGACCCCTCCTGGGGACTCACTTCGCCCTCGCTCTCGCTCCCGCTCTCGGACTTTACGGGCCAAGCCCCTTTCGTCCAAATTCCCCTTTGAACCCATCTATTCTTACCCTACGGTCTCTCAATTCGCTGCTCAACTGGAAACTCCCGAGGTCGACATTGCACTCGTCAGTGCTGCAGTCTTTAACAGGGCTTGCAAGGACGCTGGTATGGAACCCATTCTACTTCGTGCTATCCACTCAGAGGTCGCGGCCCGCGCCGCCGACCGCTCTTCCACCACTCCTACTGTCCCTCCACTCCATCCTTCCATTCCAGAAGAGTACGCAGAGTTTGCAGACGTCTTCGACGAGATTGCTGCAGATTCACTTCCTGAACATAGACCTTACGACCTGAAGATTGACTTGGAAGAGGGCGCTTCGCCGCCTCTCGGCCGTATTTATCCCTTGTCTGAAAAGGAGCTAGTCGCCCTTAAAGACTTTATTGACAAACAGCTGGCTACTGGTGCCATTACCCCATCATCCTCTCCTCACGGCGCTCCGGTCCTTTTTGTCCCGAAGAAAGACGGCAAACTTCGCCTTTGCGTCGATTTCCGTGGACTCAATCGTATCACCAAAAAGGATCGTTACCCACTTCCACTCATTTCAGATCTTCTCGACGCTCCGAAAAGAGCTAAAATATACACCAAATTGGATCTCGCTCACGCTTATCATCTAGTCAGAATCGCTGAAGGTGACGAATGGAAAACCACCTTTCGGACCCGCTACGGCTCTTACGAATGGAAGGTCATGCCGTTCGGCCTTACGAACGCCCCTGCGGCTTTCCAGCGGTTTGTTAATGACATCTTCTCTGACATGCTCGATGTCTGTGTCATCGTCTATCTTGACGATATTCTGATCTACTCTGATACACCAGAAGAACACCGAGAACACGTTAAGGAAGTTCTTCGGCGGTTACGGAAACATCGGCTTTACGCCAACCCCGAGAAGTGCGAATTCAATATGGATACTGTTGAGTATTTGGGTTATATTCTTTCTCCCGACGGATTGACTATGTCCAAGGAGAAAGTTCAGACAGTTCTAGAGTGGCCGGTCCCGAGGAAGGTTAAGGACATCCAGTCCTTCCTGGGTTTTGCAAACTTCTATCGTCGTTTTATTTATAATTACAGTGATATCGTTGTGCCGATGACTCGGCTTACCCGAAAAGGCGCTTCCTGGATCTGGGACAGCAGCTGTCAAGAGGCCTTCGAAAATCTCAAAATCGCTTTCACTTCTGCGCCAATACTGGCCCATTGGGAGCCGAATCGCCCACTTATCGTGGAGACCGACGCTTCCGATTACGCCATTGCGGCTATTCTTTCCATCCAATATGCTGACGGTGAAATTCATCCTCTAGCCTTCCTTTCCAGAACGCTTCATGCGGCGGAACTCAACTACGATACCCACGACAAAGAGCTACTGGCCATCTTCGAGGCCTTTAAAGCTTGGCGTCATTATCTGGAAGGCTCGGGTGATCCGGTGGACGTCGTCACCGATCACAAGAATCTTGAGTATTTCTCTACTACCAAGGTTCTTACTCGCCGACAAGTCCGATGGTCAGAATTCTTACATCAATTTAATATGGTCATTCGCTTCCGACCGGGGAAACTCGGTGAGAAACCTGATTCGATAACTAGACGCTGGGACGTCTACCCTAAAGAGGGGGATATCGGCTACGCCCAAGTGAACCCTCATAACTTTCGCCCTATCTTTACTAACGAACAACTCACTGCGTCCCTTCGAGCTACCTTCCTGGAAGGCCCGGTTTTACGAGCCTCGATTATCATGGATATCGAAGCCCTACACCAAGCTATCATTCTCGCCCTTCCCGCCGATCCGAGCTCCGTTGTTGGTTTGGAACTTGCAAAAGATCCTTCCAATGAACGTTGGAGCTTAGGTAGCGACAAGCTACTACGCCTTGACGACCGTATTTATGTCCCTAATCACGGCGATCTTCGCCTTCAAGTCCTTCGCTATTTCCATGATCATCCACTCTCCGGCCATTTCGGCCAGAACCGCACTCTCGAAGCTGTACGTCGTCAATACACCTGGCCCAAGGTCAGAGACTTTGTTCGTGACTACGTTACCTCTTGCACTATCTGTGGTCGCAATAAGCCCCGCCGTCACCGGCCTTACGGCTTGTTGAAACCTCTGCCGGTTCCGGTCCGACCATGGGATTCCATCTCCATGGACTTCATTGAGCAACTGCCAATGTCGAATGGTTATACAGCTATCCTCGTCGTCGTGGATCGATCTTCCAAACAAGCTATATTTATTCCAACTCACGACACCATTACTTCCGAACAATTAGCTGAGCTTTTTGTTATTCACGTTTTCTCTAAGCATGGTGTTCCTAATCATGTTACTTCCGATCGTGGTTCCGAATTTGTTTCGGCGTTCTTCCGGGCTCTCGGTAAAGCGCTCTCCATGGAACTTCACTATACCTCTGGATATCATCCGGAAGCCGATGGGCAAACTGAGCGTGTCAACCAGACTCTCGAACAGTACATCAGGATCTATTGTTCCTACCAACAAGATGACTGGTCGCCGCTACTTCCGATCGCCGAGTTCGCCTATAACAACGCTCCCAACGCTTCCACAGGTATTACTCCATTCTTCGCTAACAAAGGATACCACCCAAATATCACCGTTCGGCCCGAGGTCGACATGAAGTCTGACCTAGCCAGAGACTTCGTCGTCAACCTCGATGAACTCCACGTCTTCCTTCGAGAGGAAATCCTTTTAGCTCAGTCTCGTTACAAGGAACAAGCTGACAGGAAAAGAATCTCGCACCCGGAGTTTCCGATCGGCTCCGAAGTATTCGTTCTTGCTAAGCACATTCGTTCTACTCGTCCTACTGAAAAATTCTCAGAAAAATATCTTGGTCCTTTCAAGGTCATCAGTCGACCTGGTACTCTGTCTTACGAGCTCAAACTCCCAGACTATCTTCGCCGCATTCACCCGGTTTTCCACGTCTCACAGCTGGAGCCGGTTACGCCGAATCCTTTCCCGAATCGTACTCAATCTCCTCCACCTCCAATCGAAGTTGATGGTGAAGAGGAGTACAACGTTGCCGAAATCCTCGACTCCAAGCTGGACAGAAGGTACAAACGTTGTCCTCTACGTTATTACATTCGGTGGGCCGGTTATGAAGGTACCGACGATGAGTTCTCCTGGGTTGCCGCTGATGAATTACATGCGGACGAACTGGTACCCGCATTCCACGCTCGATACCCTTTGAAACCTGGACCTTGATCACAAAAAAATCATTTTATTCCTTTCCCCGTTTCCGCCGCGCTCCGCCGAAGTTTACTTCGTGTGTTTAGAGGGTAAACACAATGATATTTTCACTTAGTTTCCATTTACACTTACACTACTTATACTAAACTAATTTATTTCTTACGCCGCCTCGCGGCCCATTCGTCTTCCGACTTCAAAATTGCGTTGAACAGTTATTTATATACAAAAGTCCAAAAAACAAAACAAGATTATACAGGAGGCAGAGGACTACAAGAAGTTACAAGAAGGGCCGCAGGGCCGATGTCCGATGTCCGTGACTCTACTACTCTACTAACTCCTTCTCTTTTCCTTTGTCAGAGGTCACCGTCTTCGCCGTCGTCGGCGCCGGTGCCTCCCCCTCTCCTCCTTCCTCTACCTCCATCTCTCCTCTTTCCTCCTCTACTTCTCCTTCTCCATCTTCTTCCATACCTTGCTGCACTTCTTTTTCCTCCTCCTCTTCTTCGTCACTCTCCCTCACAACCCTCCGCCGCTTCAGCGGACGCCGCCGCTCGGTAGTTCCCCTCGACGGTCCAGCCGTCGCCGATCCTCCTCCCATTCCCATCATTGCCATTCTCGTCTCCATGGCTATCAGGCGGGCATGGTCGTCTTCTTGCCTCCTCAACAGTTGGCGGAGGTATTGGTGGGTTTTCGAGTCCGCCTCTCGTAGCGCCCGGCTGTCCGCCAGACTCTGAGCCATTTGGCTCTCCAAGACGGCAATTCGTTCGCCGGAACCGCCTTCCCGTTGTTTCGAGGTTGTGGGGCGCCCCGAGTAGGAACACCTCACCTTGGCATCGTGACAGGGCTTACAAATAATCGAACTCCTCTTGCCTGCCTGCATTTGGCAAGGGAGTTTTTTGGTCTTGCACCGTTCGCAAGGTGCGCGGTCTTCGTCGTCGTCGTCGTCGTCCCCGTCATCGCCGTCGTCGGGATCTCCGCCCACCGGCTAGAAACAAAAGCGTTAGTAAGGGGAGTGGAACCACAAAACCTTGACTCACCTGGGCATTTGCCTTCCCTTTTCCTTTCGCCGCTCGCCGAAGTTCCACCGTAGGCCTCCTTGGGGAAGCAGACACTTCACTTGGAGAAGTCTCCCTCTGACTTCTGGCGGTCGCCGCCTCGGCCAACAGCCTCCTCCGTTCCAAAACCTCTTCTTCTTGCTGACGAGCCCGAATGGCCCGCTCTCGCGCCTCCTGCGCCGCTCGCTCTCGGACTGCTGCCGCCCTTGCAGCCTTTTCCTCCGCGGCCTTCTTCGCCGCTGCCGCCGCCTTCCTCGCCCTTACTCTTTCTACCCTTTCCTGCGCCTTGCGGATTATGTCGTCCTCGTCCTCTTCCTCCAAACCTTCCTCGTCATGGGCGGTAAGGTCGATGGGTGGCGGTGGGGCGGGTCGTGACCTCGAAGGGCCGGCGGTAGTAGAGACGGTAGTGGTGGTAGTGCGACTAGTCATTGTCCGAACTTAGAAGTTTTGGGAACTTGGGTCTTATCGGCGAAACTATGGGCCTTTTATATGGCAAAATTGCGCACGGACCAGCGAAAATTTTCCTTCAAATTGTACTTGGTGTACGGTGTACCGAAAATTTTCACGGATGACTAACGCCAATTCCCGGTACTAACGGCGTTTGGAAATTTTCCTGCTGACTGATAGGCCAAATTCCCGATGCTGACGGCCATTAAAATTTTTCTTTGGTGACTAACCAACTCCCGGTATTAATGGCTTTCGAGGGCTCAAGCCTAAGAGGGGGATACTGTCAAGTCCATGCCGCGGGCCTCCATTCCGCCGCTCGGTACTCCGAAGATCTGCTCTTTATTGTAATCTCTCTCCTATTGTTCTTTCTCGCTACACATATCCTTTCGTTCTAGTCTCTCATTATTGTCTTTTACTCTTTCGTTCTAGTCTCTCCTTATTGTCTTTTACTCTACCCTGCAGGTACTACTCGTATAGCTCCTAGTAGTTAGTCTAGCGCTCCGCACCGATGCGCCGTTCCGTAGATATAAATACTGCCTGTACGCTACTGTAGTTCCTCAGTTTAATTATCAACTTAGATCAACTTAGATCGACTTAGATTCCCTCTTTCACTCTGTGCTCCTCTAAGTCTTCAGGCTTACTGCCTTGAAGCTCTCTCTACTCTACCTTAGGACTTATACGTTCTCTGGTCCGCTCCTCGTCACCGGCGTTAACGCCGCTCCGACTTGGCTGCTACTCAGCTCCTCTCTTCTATACTCTCGACCTCCGGGGACTTACGGCGTAACGGCGGTGTTGTTAATAACTTCACTACTGTCCCATTCGTATTCCGCACTTAGACACTCTGTGACCTCTGGCACGGTTACACGGGTTGCATGATCTTAACAATAAACACGATGATAGCAAATTGAGTGTTTATCTCTTTCTCTTAATTGCTTACATTCTCCTTCTATCTACTATTTCACTTATATTTCTTTCACACTTAGACTAATTACACTTCGTACTAATTACTTCTTACGCCGCTTTGCGGCCCATTCGCTTTCCGATTTCAAAATCGAGTTAACATTTTTTTTATATATACAAAGTCCAAAAAACAAAATTATATAACGAAGGCAGGGCAACAAGAAGAGTACAAGAAGATGGCCGAAGGCCGATGTCCGATGTCCGATGTTACTGTACTCCGCTCCCTCCTTCCCTTTCTCCGACCGGGCCTTCTTTGGCGCCGGTTCTCCCTCTTCCTCTACCTCCTCCTCTCCTTCTCCATCCTCTTCTTCTCCCATCCTCCTATCCTCTTCTTCCTCCTCACTATCCACGACCCTTCTCCTCTTCTTCGGCAGCCGCGAAGGTCCTGGTTCCGGCATCTCCGGTGGCGTTTTCCTCCTTCTCGCGGCGTCCGTCATCAACCAGTCCAACTTGCGGTTGATATGGCGGTTGTAGGTGTTGTCCTTCAACTGGCCCTCTCGAAGCTGCCGGTTGTCTGCCAGCAGCTGAGCCATCTGGCTCTCCAAGATCGCCAGGCGCTCGCCGATTGGTTGTCCTCCCCCCTCTCGCTTCACCGTCGAAGGCCGCCCGGAGTACGAGCATCTGACCTTAGCGTCGTGACAGGGTTTGCAAATAATTGAACTCCTCTTGCCAGCCTGCATCTGGCAAGGGATCTGCTTGTTCCTGCATCGTTCGCAGGGAACTCGCTCATCGTCGTCTTCATCGTCATCATCTCCGCCATCTCCGCCATCGTCCGGATCTCCGCCGCTAGCCTAAAAAACTTAGAGTTAGTAAGTCGGTGAGGATATGGCAGAAATCACTCACCTCCATCCTCTGTTTGCCCTTGGCTTTCCTAACCACCCGAGGAACTTCTACTTCCACTCGACGAGCGGAAGTAGATGCTTCACCTGGGGAAGGGCCCCGGCGGTTTCGCGCTGCCGCGGCTGCTGCTATCCTCCTCCTCTTCTCCGCTGCTTCCTCCTCCAACTTCCTGGCATTGGCGGCCCGTTCGGCGGCCTTCTGCTTCTGCTTCTGCTTCTCCTCCTCTGCCTTCCGTTTAGCCTCTTCCTCGGCCTTTTTCTTCTCCTCCTTCCGCTTCCTGTTCCTCTCCCTGGTGCGCTCCAGTTGAAGCTCCAATTCGCGCTCTTCATCTGAAGGATCGGGCGTCGAGGGGCGGGTCGGAGCCAGCGGGGGAGTTGGTTGCCGGCCGGTGACCGAAATAGAGCCGACGGTGGTAGAAGTGGTGGTAGTTGTTCGACTTGTCGACATTTTGGTGGACTTAGAATTTTTGGAAAAGTTAGGGCCTTAGCGGCAAAACCCTGGGCCTTTTATATGGCAAAAACGGCGCACGGACCAGCGAAAATTTTTCTTCGAATTGTGTTTGGTTTACGGTGAACCGAAATTTTCACTGATGACTAACGCCAATTCCCGGTACCAACGGCTTTTGAAAATTTCCCCGCTGACTGATAGGCCAAATTCCCGATGCTGACGGCCTTTAAATTTTTCTTTGGTGACTAACCAACTCCCGGTATTAATGGCTTTCGAGGGCTCAAGCCTAAGAGGGGGATACTGTCAAGTCCATGCCTCGGGCCTCCATCCCACCGCCCGGCACTCCGAAGATCTACCTTTATTGTAATCTTTCTCTTATTGTTCTTTCTCGCTACACATATCCTTTCGTTCTAGTCTCTCATTATTGTCTTTACTCTTTCATTCTAGTCTCTCCTTATTGTCTTTTACTCTACCCTGCAGGTACTACTCGTATAGCTCCTAGTAGTTAGTCTGGCGCTCCGCACCGATGCGCCGTTCCGTAGATATAAATACTGCCTGTACGCTACTGTAGTTCCTCAGTTTAATTATCGACTTAGATTCCCTCTTCCACTCTGTGCTCTCTAAGTCTTCAGGCTCAACGCCTTGAAGTACTCTCTACGCTACCTTAGGACTAGACGTCCTCTGGCTCGCTCCTCGTTACCGGCGATACCGCCGCTCCGACTTGGCTGCTTCTCAGTTCCTCCCTTCTCTACTCTCGATCTCCGGGGACTAACGGCGTAACGGCGGTGTTGTTAATAACTTCACTACTGTCCCACTCGTCTTCCGCACTTAGACACCTTGTGGCTTTGGCACGGTTACACGGTGTACATGATCTTAACAGAAAGTTTCCACCCGGTCATTGAATATTGAATTACGAGTCATGTTCGAAGAGTCCGCGAGTCGGATGTAGATGTGGAAATTGGGGTTGTTGGGGTTGTTACAGTTGGAAGCCGGGGTTGTTGTTGAAGTTGAGATGGGAGGAAAATGGAGAAGTGGTGCGTGGGCGCTAGGATGGTTGAGAGACAGCTGGAACTTGGAGGTGGAGAGTTGAGTCCCAATAGTTGCCACTCGATGAATCCATTCGAAATCATACTCTCTTTGGGCATTCAACAAAGTCCTCGAACTTGTTCCTCTGATTCCAAAGAGACACCTGTATGCGTTTGCCATGGAGACACAAAGTACACATACGCATACATTGACATACAACATCCTCTTGAGTCTTTTTGATAGTCTTCATCCCATACTACGCTTCCCTTCAACCGTCTGTGCTGCCTGTGCATACTATACAACCCCATTCCCTTCGTCTCCCATCTCCCATCCCCTCATCCACTTAAAAACACCACTCTCCTGAGTCCTACTAGACACCCACACCAAGACCAACCTACTTCAACTACAATGCCTCACTAACCTACTTCAACGTAACTCTCAGTTTCTCTCAGTCTCCTACTTCATCTTGGTCTCGTCTCCGTCTCATCTCATACACCTCATTCCTTGATTGCACCTCATTCTCCAATCGCAATCGCAATCGCGCTTCAACGACCCTCTGCCCTGGTCCTGGTCCTAGTCCCGAATCCAGCTCTTTGAGTGTTTGAGGGACTGTTTGATGTTTGAGGACTCTTTGAAGTTCTTCGAGGTTCTTCGAGCACTCTTCTGCCCACCTTCGAGCACTCTTCAAAGGCGCAAGCTCCGCTCTCTTTGATCTTTGACGCTCTTTGAGCACTCTTCGAAGGCACAGCCTCCGAATCCCGGTACGTCCCTACATGGACCAGTGGAACAAGTTTGGGGAGTTGGGTTTTTACTATGTTTTTGTGTGTTGGGTGCTGGGTTTCCGCGAGTTCGGAGCTGGGTTCTTGGGTCGGGTGTCCTTGTGTGCTGGGCCAGGCGCCCCGAGGGAATTGGTAAAAAACCACATGTACACTCTCCAAGTTGAGTGGAGAGTGTACACGTGGTTCTGTTGCATTCTGTTCTATTGCATTCTGTTGCATTTTGCGTTCCCTCCCTCCTCCCTCCCTCATGCTCCGTGCTCGAGTGCCCGAGTGGTGGGAGTCTCACACCAACGGAATGTATGAATGAATGAATGAATGGATGAACAAAACCCCCAAGATTCCATCATCCACTCTCGCCAGAATAAACCAGGAGTATAGTGTGGCGGAATTGGTCGAAACTAGACCGTCATCGACATGAACCGGGATTATCAGGATTAGTGGGTCACCATTCATGCCCAGTGAAAACTCACACGTCCCGGGGCAAGCAGAAATGAGCGAAAACGACTTTTGACAGCTCTGCGTGACTTTCTAGATGCCGCTCGAAAATCCGGACTGGTTTTGAGCAGAAATGAGCCAAGATGAGCACAACTGGTCTCTGCCGTTTTTGCTAGATGGCTGGCCACTTTTTCTAGCTTATTATTCCTTCTGTTTCTGCTTGTTTCTGCTTGTTTCTGCTCATTTACATACACATTATGATCTAGTCCTATGTAGGCTTATTGCAATGGATACAGGGAATTCTCGTAACGCTGTAGATATGTACCGTTCTCTGCATCAGCAATTACTATATCAACAAATGATTAGAACAATTTGAACACGACACAATGAATTACTCACGGATGTCGATGAAGCACTGCTTGCGGTAGCGGAGGCTTCTTCTGCAAGGAGAATCTGAACCAGCAATTTTAGTATACCGATCAACAAGACGGCAGCGAATACTCACCCGGGCTTTCTCCTTATATTCCTATATTTATATCATGAATTGACGATAACCCAATCACAGTTAAACAGATAACGCACTAGTTTCTTTCCTTCAGATAATGCATGCCAGAACTTTACCCAATCGTCTTGAACAGGTTTCTTGCCTTCAGCCTGTACTGCTGCTGCCCATTCCTTCTTGGCTATGTTGCTAAAAGCGGTTTCAGATTAAAGTAAACCAGACACTAACGACTTACTGAGCGTCAATCTTACTCCCAAGGTGAATACTCCGGACACCTTTTGATTTCTCTTTCTTTGGCGGGGCAACAGCAGTAGGGTCAGATGGTAAAGGAACAATTGAAGCTGCTAGTTTCGAGCTATCGAAAACCCCGGTCCTATGCATGCAGCAATGTTAATATGTTATCTGAAATATGAATGAGAAAAATATACAAAACAGATGGAATGTTCTGTGGGACAGAACACATTAGTAATGATATTCATGAGTTGTTAGATGCCTACCAGTGATGCTGGATTCACGACCGGGGTTGTTGCGACTGGCAGATCTTGAGAGGCTTGGGTTGTCATAAGCAAAGGCGGATCCATTGACAGATCTACCTCTGGAGCGGTGAGCGAGGACGAAAGAATGGACAGATCGAGGTCCAGTGCAATAGATATAGAGTCTGGTGTAGTAGAGCTTGCTGGAAGTGGAGATGAAATGGCCAAAAGTGACGAAGTGCTTGTTGCAAGGTCAGAGGAAAGACTTGATGATGCTAGAAGACAAATAAAATACGGACTGAGCAAAAAAGATATTCACGCACATGGTATATATTCTTCTCGCCTCCGCTTCACTTTAGTGTCTGGGTCATTGTTTGAGTGCATCCGCTTTGTAGAGTGCAAATTTTCCGGTGTTTCCCGCGGTCCCCTTGAGTTCTTGACATGCTTAGAGTACCAGGAAGGATAGTCGATTATGAATATTTGCCGTGTTTTCCAATTATTGTCACAAAACCCAAGAAAGTTGAACATGTTGATCATATAATGGTTGAATTCATTGATCATGTCGATGTCAGCATCGAGAAATTTTGGTGGAGCCCTTCCCTGTACCTTGAGTCTTTCCCATACACATTTCAACATCTCCCGAACATGTGATATGGTATGTGTATCCAAAGAGTTTCCGTTTGCATCCTGAAGCCACCATAGGCCAGTTGATGAGTTGTCAATCTTAAGCAGTACCCCTCTGGAAGAGCGTAGGTTTTTAGCCTTCATGAAGTCATCCTTGGTCCAGATCGTGACACATGGATAATCACAGCGTGAAAACATTGGAATGCGGAGTAAAGCGGTTGTTGGATTGGGTGTATGCGCAGGTGCCTCTTTGATTGTCTGGAGAAGTTGCTCATAATTATTCCTAAGAGTAGTATAAGATGCGCCTTGTGAAATTATAGAGACGTACTGGGTGATTTTGAGCTCAACAATAGCATTATTGAACCGTTGTTCAAGCTTTCCATGCTCTACTTGTATTTGAAGATCATCTTGAGGAACTTGAGATACAGGTGGATGTCTTGTTTGTAGAGGTGACTATCAACTGATCATTGAAGGCAACAATGAGAGCGACTACCCCAAGACTTACCCTGAGGACATATTTCTCTTCCCCTTGTGAGTCGAAATGAGAAAAATTAAGTAAACTGCCTTCAATTGAACCAGGAAAGGTATTATTAGAGGTAGGTAGAGAGTATAAAGGTGTCCTTGGCAGAATTGGGGAGAGAGACATGGTGGCAGAAGGGAAACGATTAAGTGATATTCTTGGTCAAATATGTAACTGAGATAATATTCCAATGTGGTCTATCTTTATTTGAGTTTATATCACTCATCCTCACCCTCATTATCCTCTGGATCTTTGTCCTCGACAAATCCACTCATCCTTGCAACATCTAAACCTGGTTTCTCAACAACAAATACACAGTCTTTCCAATCCTCTCCCAAAAACTCCGTTGAATGCAGGACCATTGCTATTACTGCCTCAATTTCCGTGACATTTACTACCCTTGTGGCATCAACATCGCCATGTTTGCATGACCATAGCGCACTAGAAGACAAATGTAGAAGTAAAGGATTAGGTTTGGTATAAAGTGTAACCATTGCCAGTGTACGTGTGTCATTTTCGGTGATAGCCAGATGGAAGAAGAAATGGACTTCCGCAAACTCAAGTTTGCCATTGCAATTAAGCTACATGATAGTAAAGTCAGTAACATAATGAACGAATACATAACCACATAATCACAGTACCCACCTTAACATCTCGTGCCCGCCTTATTTTCTTTTGATCCTTTAAGGATTCTCTCCACATAGAACACGCTATCTGTCCTGTAGGAAGGCGCAGTCGAGCCTATCGCTGTACCTTAGATACCTTCCAATCATTGGGAATTAGGTGAGCAGGAACACTGTCATGAACATATGCCTGAAGTGCGGTCATTTCATGCACTTCCAGTTCACGAGGGCTTCGGTCCTTTTTGCAAAGAAGGATGAAATTGTTCCCAAGGTCAAGTCCTCCCCGCGGTGTCTTTCTTTCTAAGTCATGATCACTGTCTAGAGCGGGAACAGCAGCTTTGAGTGAGTTGGTTTGAGATCGACGAAGACATCGCTCAGATAAATTCTTGTAAGGATTAGAGTCTTGACCAATTTCTTCAGTAAGATTACCAATTGACTGTTCCATATTCCACTGGGAATATGCTATCCCGGGACCGACTCGCTCAACCTCAGGAGCTGCATGACGTAGGAAGTGGATGCTTTGCCGGACAAAGTGAATTCAAGAAATTTTACGCTGTACATATAATCGCTCGTACTCGACACCAAATTGAATAAGGAGAATGTGCATGGTTTTGAGTTGGTCGCGTGTAATCTTGTATTGATACATATAGCGGATACTGGCGCAAAGCTTGCAGTAGGACTTCCAATACTCGAGAGGGAGTATGTTGTACAATAGTCCAGGACCCAGACCAAATAGGTAGAGGAGAAACTCCCAGGCCTTGTAACCACTGTTGATCTTCTCGGCGGGGTTACGTGGAGGACGGTCAAACGAACCGGGTAGATATGGAGTACAGTTCGCAACATCAGCGCCTTTTTCCCATGTGTCTTTGTCCTTCAGCACCGCCCAAACCCAGGTGGAAATATCATCACCTCGATCACAGGAAACTGATCCACGCCATAGAGGGATAAGGATATCGGCAAGGTTCAGGATGAGATGCATAATGTCACCTGGAAACATGTTCGAAAGTCCGAGATAGGTATTTGGATGTAGACCAAGGAAGATGCTTGGTATTTTGATGCCAGTTTCGCGTCGATTCTCGGAATAATTTGCAGCAGTACGTGAAGCCATTACAACCTGTAAGTCATCCTGATATCACTGAGGATCCATCGCATACACGTTGTCAGGTGCGAGGTCATTAAAGTCACAACCAGGCATGATGTAGGCATCAGGCTTGAACATTACAGGGTAATACATGGCTTTGCCATCCTTGTGGCGTCCCGGCTGACCACACCATACCCGACAGCCATTCTTTCCTGTGTGACCAACACCTCCACTGAAGTGAACAAGACCAAGACTGTCTGCAGTAGCCAAAAGAATGAACAGTTTTGAGGATCTGATGATATTTGAGTAGGCGTTCCATATGCGCAGACTGCCAGATTTGTTCACTGCGGCGATATGTGCTAGGCTGGGAAATAAAAATGATTGAGTGATTTTTGGAGCATCTGGACCTGGTATCACGCCCCCGGGTACAACATACTTCTTCTTATAACGTCTATTTGGTGAAAATCCAACAAGTATCCAAATATACATCCAGCAGTCTGAAGCCTTCATCCGATACAGCTGGGCCTCGTCCATTGAAACCATAAGAAACACATCATTCGAAGAGATCTTCTCACTTGATAGTGCCTCTAGTATATCCTTCCCACAACAAATATTATCGTACTCTTCGATAGGCTCTCCTCGCCGGACCTGCTCTAGTAGTAATTGAAGCTGTTCCCCAAAGTGTCCAAGTAATTGCACAGTTTTGGAGTCACAATAGAGCGTCTGAATGTAAGGCCCATGTGGTAAGGTGTAAAACTGTTGGCAAGGGCGGTTTGTAAGCAGATCATATCGCGAGGTATCACATCGAGGGCAAGACTCGTGGTCTGCAAATGGTCCAGTGTAAGCCATACATGTATTTGGGCACATGTCATGAGTAATAGGATGAATACCGGTGAGAGATGCAATTTGTGATTTAACTTGTGCATAAGATAAGAGAGATGAGGAGGGATATCAACGTTGTATAGCAGCTCGAGATGATGTATATTCTTTTTCAGAAGCACGCACAAGACCTATAAACAGGTCGAGAGAAAATAGGATGTCTTTCTCTTCATCTGAGTCCCCGAATTCAATTGAATGCTCCGGGGGGTGAGTGAGAGTCTCCAGTGCAGCTTCCGATAATCCACTCTGATCAAGTTCAATAGATCGAAGAGCATTGATGTAAAGCTGAGCGATTTGAATATCTGTATTCCAAGGATTTAGAGCCAATGGTGGAAGTTTGTCCAATACTGGGGGTGGTGGCGGCGGCGGTGGCAGTGGAGGCAGTGGAGGATCTGGAGGAGGAAAGTCTTTATTCTATGTTGTTCTCAATGAGAATAGATACAATGACAAAGCATTATTGCATCCTTACCTGGTTTTCCTCTTCATCTATTGGTGTCTGAGCCTGCTGATTCTCCCCTATTTGCAATCTGACTGGACCCTACAATTACATTAGATATATCCTAAACAAAATCGTCAAGTTTAACGCACTTGATTAGAGTCATCCAACCGATGTTGACGACGCCGGGACCTTTGCTCGTCATCTTCATCACCTTGTGGTGGTGGTTGCAGTAGCCAAAATTTTGCATGTGCGTAGTAGGTGGTCCTGCTGACTTTGATACGTGCTTTACAGTATCGAGCACAATTACAGAAGAATTCGTTTGGTGCAGGCATTTTTGTGATTTGCTTTGTTGAGAGTAAGTTAGATTCAGGTAAAATAGATAGAGTTAGTTACTTGCATCTGCAAAACCTGGATGAAGCTCCAGGGCTTGGAGGAGCATTCCACAGCATCAACAGCACCAAAAGCAGTGAGAGCAAGGGTACTGACTGGACAGCACTGGAAAAAGCTCTAAGGTACTGTTTGATTCGTCAAAGAATGTTGCAGAAAGCCATCAAACTGTCCACCTCTCTGGCGGTTTATTTGATCCTTCAATATTGTTTGTATGATATTTGGCAAATTTGATATTGATTAGTAAGGGACCATATTAGTATGAACATCCGTCCCCACTTTGCTGCATTCCCGAATTTCCGCTTTCCCGCTTTACCGCTTTCCTGCTTTTCCGATTTCCTGTCCTCCACCTTTTCTACCCTGTTATAGCAGCTGATCAGAACATATGACACAGATATAATGACGCTGTATATACAGTTCCAAACGCATGTCCGAGACAGGTCAAAACCTGAAAAATCCTTTTGGTGAAGGTGTCAAGTCCATGCCTCGGTCCTCCATTCCGCCGCTCGGTACTCCGAAGATCCACTCTTATTGTAATCTTACTCTTATTGTTCTTTCTCGCTACACATACCCTTTCGTTCTAGTCTCTCCTTATTGTCTTTTACTCTACCCTGCAGGTACTACTCGTATAGCTCCTAGTAGTTAGTCTGGCGCTCCGCACCGCTGCGCCGCTCCGTAGATATAAATACTGCCTGTACGCTACTGTAGTTCCTCAGTTTAATTATCGACTTAGATCAACTTAGATCTCCCTTCCAACTTAGCTCTTCTCTAAGTCTTCAGGCTCTACGCCTTGGAGTACTCTCTACTATAACCTTAGGACTTAGACGTCCTCTGGTTCGCTCCTCGTCACCGGCGATACCGCCGCTCCGACTTGGCTGCTCCTCAGTTCATCCCTTCTCTACTCTCGATCTCCAGGGACTAACGGCGTAACGGCGGTGTTGTTAATAACTTCACTACTGTCCCACTCGTCTTCCGCACTTAGATACCTTGTGGCTTTGGCACGGTTACACGGTGTACATGATCTTAACAGAAGGCCTGTTCAGAGCGGTGAAGTAGTTCCACGAGTGATGCAGATAAGAAAGAGTCTACGAAGAGCTAGATGTAGAAGCGAAGGTTCAAATAAGCTGTGAGTCAGAACAATGATAAAAGCTTCTAAGAACCTAGCGAATCAGGAAATATCGATATGTGAGGTATGTGCCACCCCCTTCCCTTTGTCCAAGTTCGCCTCCATGCTATACACACCTTAGTTAGGTAGAAGAGATGAATGGGAGAATTACTCACCTGAAACTTAATGCCCAAGAATGCAAATTCTGTTTGAATTTAGAAGAGTGATAAGGCTCCCCTAAAATATCCGTAATTATATCGGAGTACAATTTGTGATAGGCAACGTTGGCGGAGGTAGTAAATTCAAGCTTTTTGGGAATAGCCCCATCCTCGTATTTAGAAAGACAGTATCTGATCTGAAACATATAATCAGTTAATGAAAAAGTAAAATTTGTGGGTCACTCAACAAGCATCGCAGCTAAAACTAATGCTCCATGAGGTACTTCAGCTTTGAAATCATTCGGAAAAGTCTTCGCCAATGCTTTGTTACTGGTATAGAACAAGACTTTCACAACTTCTTTGAGACAGGGATGCGAAAAGTTATTGACTCAATTCTAAAAAAGCAGAATTACTAACTTCTTATCTTGTAAGGAGATAAAGGACATTACATTTACGTCTCTTCCGTATTGCAAAAAAGCACTTGTTGTTAGAAGTTCTTTGATATACTCCGTTGTAAGCTCATTTAGCTGATCGGCATTGAATCCTGAGATTGGTTCCCTTGACGCAGGTAAAGGAAGAGAATAGTGGCTGATAACCATGGGTTCGGCCATTCTTCTGAGAGTATTCCTATAACTTGATTGACTTTTATATAGCTAGAGTGTTGTGTATAAGTATGGGCGGCAAATTTTTTGGGAAAACTCACAAAAGTGATAATATCTGCCCAATGTTCTTCAATATATCCTGAACCGACATTAAAAAGTTGAGGAAGAGCGAGTCAAGTCTTTAAAGTATTCACCATCTTCCACCAGAAGGCCTTTGTCTCCCCGATCTTTGATAGCTGATTCCAAACAATCCGAGATAAGTTTTTCATGATTTTCCATAGTCAAAAATGGAGCCTCAAGAACCATGGCTCTATGCATGTTGGATTGAGCGACACTAATAACTTTTCTAACTTGCGCCGGATAGAAGGAAAGCTTTGTAGGATCTGTCGAAGCTGGCTTTTTCCCTTTATTGCGTGATCCTTTGAAAAAACATTAGCAAATTTTCAATTCAGAAAGTCGATTCACCTTTTGCATTTGAAGACAGATCAGCTTCGTTTAAAAAGATATAAGCCAGTTGAAGACTAGTTAACAAATTTACATCAACGTACCTGGAGTCTCAGAAGAGATGTTTGTTGAGAAATTTCCTACAAGGTCTGGTGATGCTGGTCGCGTAGGCAGCAGAGATATTGGATGTGAAGCTGAGCGTGAGACTGGGTATGACTGCAAAGCTGATTGTAGGTGCGACTGCGAGGCTGATTGTAGGTGCGATTGGGCTGATGATTGCGAGACTGATTGCGAAAACAATTGCGACGATTGTGAAACTGATCTACTGGGACCCGTTGAAATATTCAAAGGGCCTTTTTGAGAGTTCCACCCCGCAGCAGGTACGACAGAGGCATAACCTAAATTAAAATTAGCAATAGAGTGGCAGTTCAAAAATGAATTTTACATTGGCGTGAAGTAATAGGGAGATCTTTGGTATAGTTGGGTGAATCATCTTCTTCATCTTCATTTGCTTCTGGGTCATGCTCAAACTCAGCACGTTCTGCCTCCTCCATTTCATCATCTGACGGAGTTTTTTAGCTTCTTGCATGCACTTTCAACGCTTCAGAATCAGGAGGCTTTGGAGCATGCTTTCGAGTAGGCAACAAATCTTGATCATACTCTTGCTGCTGTTTCAAAGATGAGAGGTAAGTTATATTTGTATAAAATAGTATCTACCATTTTACGCTCTGCAAGACTATCTGTACAACAAATTAGTATATATAATATAAAAATGACCAGCTAAATACCTTGAGATTGAGCTATACGCTCTTGTTCCTGTGGGACTACTCGAGCATATTGTGGTGGACCTTCAATTTTTCCATGGATTAAGGAAGATTGATACCGCCGATGACCTTCCAATTTCCCACTTCCCATACTGGCCATATTACCATTTTCCATTCCTCGATCCCATGTAGCTCCTGCGTTTCCATCGTACGTAAACCCATTCCAGCTACATATACCTATCTTGTTCTTGGCGATATTCGCTATATCTCATATCACTGTCCTGGTGATAGTCCTGATATCCTGTATTACCTTCGCCACCTCTGATATCTCTATCGCGTTGATAATTACCTCCAACCCTTGTACTCTCATCATAGTGATAATCCCCATAAGTGTCAGCTCTATTCCCACCATAAGCACCTCTGCCCTCAAAGTCATCACCTTTACCTCCCCCATAACTTCGCTCGCTATGTCCTCCATAGCCCATATTATCACCTGTTCCCGAGTTAATAGTTGAAGGAGTAAAGCCCCCTCTGTATCCTTCTCTGTCAAAATTTCCTCTTTCAAAGCCTTCCGATCCATGTACTGAGTAAGGCAGCGAAGAAGCTAATCCTCCTCGGAGAGGTGTCAAGCAGTTCGACTCTTGAGGAGGTACAGGCAATCCATGCGCTGGATAAGTTAGTGGAGCAGCTAATCCTCCTTGGAGAGAGGCTAAGTGGTTCGACTCTCGGGGAGGCATAAGATGGTTTGACTCCTGAGAAGGTGCCAAACTTTCTTGAGATAGCGACAAGCGGTTTGACTCTTGAGGGTTGAAGTGATTCAATTCTTGAGGGGTCCATCCTGTTAATACTCAGAAGGAATAGTACCATTATATCGACAAAAGACACACCTTTAAAAAATGTGACTCTATCCTGACTAAGAGTTAGTCTAAATTCAAAAAGAAATCAAATTGAATCTCACAGCGTCCGGTTCATCTCTAAGGACCACCTCTTGAATAGAAGCAATAGAAGGCTTGGGGACTCTTCGAGCAGTTTGAATAGGAGGAGCAGGATAGCCAGACATCGGAGAGGCAGAGACTGCCGGCACTTCTTTCTTCTTACTGGCCTTTGTCCGTGGTTTTTTCTGGTAAAGTATTTTAGAAAAGTAAGCAAAAAGTTGACGGTAATTCTTACTGATTTTGAAGCAGGGGGAGCCATAGGATTAGGTGAAGCATCTTCAGGAAATATTGCGTTGGGCAATCGGGTAGAACTTGTTTGGGCTAGCGAAATTTTATCTGCTGCTTGTAACATTTGCGTAGCATGTCCACCTGTCCCCTTATTTGTCCGTTTGCTTGTCCTCTGAATACATAAGAGACTTGGAGAAACAAAAATGAACCAGAACCGTACTGCTAATAAGATGAATATCTCAAAATCCGATAGATATATAGATAACACTTACTAGGTATAGGTTCCTCTGTTGAATCGTCAGGCCATTTCTTCATGGTTCAAAAGTTCAAAAAAGACGAGGGAAAAGAAGAGGCAAATCGAGAAGAGGAAAGGTACACTGGGACCCACAGCTCCAAATTTATACCGCCTCGAGGATTTCAGCCTCCACCTTTCGCCATTCTGCTGCCCCCTCGACTAGTTCCCTTGTAATGAATCTGAATTATATTTAAAGTATGCGGGCTTACAATCGACCTACTCTTTAGTAGTACAACATAGCAGAATGTGCAATTTTAGTACTTTACAAGGAATATTGCTAAGTTCAACCGCTTGCCAATTCCCTTCAATCCAAGATGAGACCTCCCGTTGCTCCCCTGTAGTTGAATATCCTAACTTCTAAAATGCTTATAAGAGTCGATAACCAAAAAGCCAATATTACTTACTGCCATCCTCATAGTAAGTAATCTTGGTATGGGTGTCCTTGTCGAAGTCATTAGATTCTGGCTCTGGCTCAGGCCTTTCTTCATCTGTGTCGAGCTCATCTAAATCTTCCTCAAAATCCTCTGAAATGTCGTTATCTGGCTCCATAGAAGGAAGAGAAAGATCTAGAAAGAATAATTATACAAAGGTACTATAACAATAGAAAACATGTTGACTCACCTTTATTCTCGATATCTTCCAAAATATGTTTCATTTTTACAATAGTTTGAGAAGCTTTAGAATCCTCCGAATGAATCTTCTTGACTCTGTGAAGGTGAAGC
Source organism: Lentinula edodes (assembly GCF_021015755.1). Lineage (NCBI taxonomy): Eukaryota > Fungi > Basidiomycota > Agaricomycetes > Agaricales > Omphalotaceae > Lentinula > Lentinula edodes. The sequence goes on from NW_025764311.1 coordinate 1,019,694, forward strand.
TCCAAAATAAGTTTGGTGACCAGGATTTTATGTTCCAGAACAGATTTCTCCGTAGTAAAAAGAGTCTTTTGTGCTTCAGCTATTCTAAGCAGATAACTAGCTTCAATCTTAGTCTGAAATAATGAGATAAATATAAAACGCAAGGTAGTAGCTTTACCAAGGTTTCATGACTTTCTTGGTCGCTATCTATCCAGGAATGATAAGGTGTTATAGAAGAGAGATCTTCTAAGATAAGTAGTGCATAAGGCAAGGTCATTCTAGCAATGTAAACAGTAACAATACCTGCAATATCCATAGCTTTTGAACACAATTTTTGGCTTCTTCTAAGTGAAGTGAAAGCGACAGCGAAGGGACAGATGAAAGATAACAAACAGCTCCAAATAAACCTCATTCGTTCTCACACTGAATTTACTCTTCACACGTCTAAAATACAAAAAGCACTACATAGAGCATACAGTTGGGCGATTGTACTCTGATCAGCCACTTCTTGTAACTTATCTCATAGCAAGAGATAGATTCAATGATATAGACAGGAACCTAGAGTAATAAGTTGATTCCAAATGTACTGAAAAGGGAGTTTGAAAATTTTAGCGCCTTCCTATTTTGGAGCTACCTTCTGCATGAAAAACACACTGACCAAAGCAATGAGCTTGCTTCGAGTCTGTACCTGGAGCCCAGTATCAGAGTAGTGATCAATGTCTGAACTTCCAATTCAAAGGAGCTCTGTAAGGACTCCAATGATTTTGTCCATGTCCTGAGGCAAGTCCGCGGGGAAGTTCTTCGAGATGTGAAGCAAAGTACGAACAAGGTCAATTTCCCAGTCGCATACCCACTTGTTCGTGTGTGCAACTAGGTCCTGTACAATGGAAATACGAGCCAAGATGTAAGGAAGTGCTTCGAGGTAGGACGACAGCAAGGGCAAAGATCGATACGAAGAAGCTTTTCTGAAAGGCCCCCTTTTGAGCTCCGCATCAAACACAGCTTGCGAATAAAGGACTTAGTCTTTCCTGAACTTCAGTGATATGAACGGCATCAAAAGCACCTTCGAGGGTGCTTATGAGAAGTTCTTCTGCATTACGGCCTTTGATACCCTGCATTTTGGATGAGACTTAGAAGTAGGATTCACTGTGGTGATACTCACCTGGCGCACGAGAGAGAACAACGCGGCCTCCATGAGTTCATAAGCAGGAGCTTGTTAAGATCATGTACACCGTGTAACCGTGCCAAAGCCACAAGGTGTCTAAGTGCGGAAGACGAGTGGGACAGTAGTGAAGTTATTAACAACACCGCCGTTACGCCGTTAGTCCCCGGAGATCGAGAGTAGAGAAGGGAGGAACTGAGTAGCAGCCAAGTCGGAGCGGTGGTATCGCCGGTGACGAGGAGCGAACCAGAGAACGTCTAAGTTCTAAGGTTATCGTAGAGAGTACTTCAAGGCGGAGAGCCTGAAGACTTAGAGGAGCACAGAGTTAAGGAGGGAATCTAAGTCGATAATTAAACTGAGGAACTACAGTAGCGTACAGGCAGTATTTATATCTACGGAACGGCGCAGCGGAGCGGAGCGCCAGACTAACTACTAGGAGCTATACGAGTAGTACCTGCAGGGTAAAGTAAAAGACAATAAGGAGGGACTAGAACGAAAGGGTATGTGTAGCAAGAAAGAACAATAAGAGTGAGATTACAATAAAGAGCAGATCTTCGGAATACCGAGCGGCGGAATGGAGGCCCGCGGCATGGACTTGACAGAGCTGCCGCAGCCACAGGCCCTTTTGTAACATTCTGACAAGCCAGAACCACTCCGGGACTTATCAGAATTTGTTGCTGAACACCGAGGAATGTCATGGTCATTTGAGGATCATCTGAATGATGTTTATACTCTAAGGTAGGCTCTTTTGTCAAGAGGTTCTGGTTCCATCCCCCAGGCTTCCCCAATCGGATCTTCAGCAAGATAATTGCTTGCAACAGCCTCCGTTCAATGATGAGATTCTTGAAATATGGTAGTGAAGTTCGCCATATTTTCCCCTTGCAGGCCAGTATAACATTGTCTTCGTTGTCAGTCCGGTGGAGATAATGAATGCATTCGATAATGGAAGCAGACTGAGAACATGTAGGCTCCCCAACAGGTGTACGGATTAGAATTTCCAACAAGTTTTGCGGAACTTGTATTCAGGAACATCCTTGTGAAGGCAGGCTCTCCGGTGCGGTCAAGAAGAGTAGGAATAAGCCAAGGAGGACTCATAGAATGTCTGTATGCCTAGTAGTGTTGAGAAAGTCATGAGTTTCGCAAGTAACGGTATTTTTTGTAGTAAGATCTGCAAACGGGAGTTACAATGGGGGTCATGATGACCATTGGCTAACAAGTACCCACCTATACTTGGATCGGAAATGCGGGCAGTGCATTATTTGAGCTCAGCTGTTGAGGCTATGTAAGTAGTGATGTCCACGCTGGTGTTGGCAGCCATTTGGACAATTATTAGGAAAGGCGCAAAGTCTTGAACTGGCTAATCGGGAGTAGCTCCAGATTAGGAACGCGCTAAGATTGAGAAGTCACATGTTTGAAAGTCACAAGTTCTGAGAATTATAATTACACGCTATTTTCAGGAACTTTAGACACTCTTCAATGTCTTTCCCCTGTTTATATTGCGGTCAACTTTGTAGAACAGAAGCAGGCCGTCGCAGTCATGTCAAACAAACTCTATGCAACTACACTCCTGGCTTGGTGCCGCTATCCTACTTTGCTCAGCCCTCTGCCCCGCCTTCTCCTCCCAGTTCTGAACACTCTGGTAGTGACGATGGCAATATTGGTAGTCACCATGATGATTATAGCAACTATCAGGAGGACGATCAAATGGACGTGGACTCTAGCGAGGCAGATTCACTCACAATTGAATACCCCAATGCTGAAAAAGTTATCGGTCAGGGGGTTACCTTTATGGATGATTTCAATGACAATCAGTTTTCCAAGGAACGGGAATTGAATGTATACTACCCTTTTGCTTCTAGGCCTGAGTGGGAGACAGCTAGTTTCTTGCTCAATTCTTCACTTTCAATGAATGAGATAGATACTTATCTTAAACTTGATTTAGTGAGCGTGTCTTCGGAATTAGTTGCTCCTACTTATATAAATTCATCCAGACCAAGAAGAATAACTTGTCTTTCAATTCTGCTCAAAGGTTAAATGACCTAGTGGATATGCTCCCCCCTGTTCCTCGCTGGAAATTCCGAAAGATCGACACCCTTCCTCTCTATCCTTCAAAGAGCCCCTTGGTCTTGTACCATAGAGATGCTCTCGAAGTCCTTCAAGATCTGTTAAAGAGTCCTTTGATCAAAGACTCTCTGAGTTTTACTCCTTTGCAAATATTCGCCACATCTGAAAAGGCTATGCGTATCTACGACTCTTGGCTGTCTGGAACAAGAGCTTGGGATATGCAGGTGAGTAAGATGCTTAACATCTAACTGTGTACTTATCCAAAATGTAGATGCAACTCCCTGAAGGTGCTACTTTGTTAAGTACTATTTTATCTTCCAACAAGACAAATATCTCAGTTATTACGGGAAATTGGGTAGCTCATCCTCAGTTCATATCATTGGCCAATATAGACTCGGATCTATTGTCCAAAGCGTCGTTACATCTATTCAATCTGCTTGCTCTTCTTCCTATACCAAATTATGTTGAGCAGCGTTCTCTCATACGTGGAGTGTTGGAAAATCGACTCTACCACGGATGTCTTGATATTGTTCTTGAACCTCTCAAAACTGCTGCTTGCATTGGCTGCATGATGAGCGATCCTTTAGGACAGCTTAGGGTTTGCTTTACCCCACTTGCTAGTGCTGTAGTGGATACACCAGAAGCTACTTTGATAGCCTGTGTGGGTGGGTCAGCGAAAACATCTCCATTTACCCTGGCAATGTACAAGGATTACGGAGATTCTTTTTGCCATCCTCCTCGCCTCTCCTCTGCCACTCTGGATACCATAGATAGTATACAAGCTAGAAACATCTTCCCTCAGGATCTCCCTGCCTATCAAAGAGCCTCGGTAGCAGTTCGCACCAATGGGGTAGTCCATCCTTTCTGGAGAGATTGGGCGTTAGCTGAACCCTGCGAATTTCTCACTCCCGAACCCCTACACCACTGGCATAAGATGTTTTGGGATCATGACGCCAAGTGGGCCATTCAGGCAGTCGGAGGCATCCAAATTGACTTCTTATTCTCGATACATCAGTCGGCTGTAGGATATCGCCACTTCAAAGAGGGTATTTCTGCACTCAAACAGGTGACAGGAAGAACGCAAAGAGACATACAATGATACTTAATCCCTCTCATATCTGGAGCTGTATCATCCAAATTTGTCGCTGCTCTCAGATCTCTCACCGACTTTCGTTATGCTGGCCAAGCCCCTCGATTCAGTAAAACCTCATCTCTTCGAGTACAGAAGGCTCTAGAAGAATTTCACGCAAACAAGTCAGAAATTCTGAGCTTGAAAGCCCGAGTCAATCCAAAAGGAGTATTTATTGATAACTGGGAAATCCCTAAGTTAGAGTTCCTACAAAGCGTGGAGCCTAGTATCTGTGCATCAGGTCCTGTAATGCAGTGGACAGCAGATGTCACCGAACATGCGCATATCTATCTTGTAAAAGATCCCGCTCGCTCTGGCAACAATCATGACATGGAAGTCTTTATTTGTAGGAGCTTAGATCGTCAAGCCCGTGTGAGACGGTTCAATCTTATGACTGCCATGAAAGATGCCCAGGTTGATTTTCACCTAGGTGATGTCGAAGGGGATGAAGGCGGTGATGGCGAACACATTCAGGAAGGAGGAAATGAAGAGGAAATCACCTACATATCGACAACCGAGGAGCTGGTGACTCAACTCAACCCCGTATCTCACAAGCTTTTTGGGTCTTTCCATCCTAAACAGAACTTTTTTCTCAAAGCCCGTTTGTTGAGGCAGATACTTTCTGCTCCTCTTCCTCATCGCGTCTTCACTGACGAAATCTCCGGAAATATTGCAGCCTTCAGTCTGGTTCGAGATCTAGACCTGAAAACTATGTCTATTGAAGACACTAGTCAGCTTTATTTGATTCAAGATTTCCAAGGAGCCATTTCTGATTTCATAGACCGGTTCAAGGCTGGTATACAAACATTTGTTGTAGGAGGTAGAAAAAATGGAAACTCACAATCGATCATACCCTTTACCAAAGTAAAACTTTGGTCTAGAATCTGTATCCAGTCAAAGACTTATTTCAATTGGGATCTTCTTGCAGATCCTCATACTATATTTGCAGCTCCTCTGGGACCTTCTTGGGAGTTTGGACGTTCAAATGCGGCTATCATCAATATCGATCCCAAATTTCATTGGCCCAGAAGCTCCTTGGAAGGCATGTAGTATACTGAGTCATAAGTCTTCTGATAACTGATATATGTTTTCAGGGCATGCTGTTGTCCTGGTGAAAATTGTTTTCACAGTTGCACAACCAAGAAGTCCTTCTCCGGCAATAGAAGGAACTCATCAGTTCTTAGCCTACTGCGAATGTTTAGATGTAGTCAACCAACCACCGCCCCCTCCTCAGTACCAACATCTTCCTGGATACAGCGCTTGGCCCCCTTACTTTCCTGCCTATTCTTCTGGATGCTTTATTCTAAAACGCGCTCGAAGAACTGATACAACTCCTTTGGGTGATATCATTCCTATTTCTCAGTTTAGATCTTTTGCAGATATTTGTCCTCGCTACAAAGGGCATCCACATACTTCTTTGACCCAGACTACGAGCCAGTATTGTAGCGAGGAGTTTTTATTGAACAAATATTTTAATAAGGAGATATTTTTCGCCCTAGATAAAGTAGATCCTTGCCCTACTAATACTGCCAAGTAGTATTTATTCTCTCTTTCTTCTTGTTTGCACTACCACCTTACTGTTGATGAATCTGCTCTTAGGCATACGAACTATGTACTTACCGTGACCACCGCCACTTTTTAAAAAGGGGGATATTCAAATTTGAAATGTTATTCAAGTTCACAACTACTTAGTGATAGTCTTTCGGATCATCTCTTCTTTAGCTCGGTCTTTACGCAAGTTGCGAGAGCTGCTAAAAGCAGCTACAACAGCCAAAGAATCTGACAGCTGCTCTACTTTTGATTAAGTGCTCTCGAATGCTGGAAAACACTGGTAAAAAATTAAGCGAAAATCCAGGTTTTGCAGATGTGCTGCAAGCTACTACAGCTGGGTTCACAGCTTGTTGGGGTCCATCTGCAAAACCTGGATATTTGGCTAAGCACTGAGAGCAAATCCCAGCAGATCCCAGTGCTTTTACTACTGGGAAGTGCTCTCAACTGCTTTCAGACCCTTAGCCAAAAATACAGGTTTTGCAGATGTCAAGCCCCCAAAGCCCCATTAGTCCTTGCTTTTCTCCTCCACACTTATTATTAGTTTATTGCTTTGAATTAATGCCCAAGTGTTATTGCAGATGCTGGCAGTTGGATCCAGATTCCTGAGTATCATTTTCAATTTCAAACAGGGAAGTCCAGAGCCATTGATACTGTTGAGATGCTCAATAGGATACCAAAAATTATTGGCATGAGCATTGTCAGAGTTGTGATATGCATGACTTTCTCCAGACATTGAATCCAGGCATTCCAAGTTGATGTACACTGCATCATTTCATATATGTACAACGCACCACACTATCAGATGCTTTGAGGATAATGACACTATTAGTAACAACAAATGTCGGTGTTATCATCGAGTTCATCTTAAAACATACAAAGTGGCTACACCGTGCCGCTTCGCGGCAAATATTGTGGGCGCTCCGCGCCGCCGCTCTGCGGCAGGATCCTAGAGCTGCTTATGTAAATTACTTGAGCGCCTAACCCGTCGCTTTTTAGTATATACTATATAGGATACCCATGGGCTATATTCTGCTATATTGCGTTAGCTCTGAATCAGATCTCTTCAGCACTTATAGTCTGCGTATGGTCACTGCTCCTACTTACTGCGGTTGCGTCTGGTTGCACATTTCCAAGACGTTTCGCAACTATATTGTAGTCAATTGTTATAGATTCATTGAACTTTTACCTGTTCTATAGACTATTTCTGTCAACTCTGGTCCAGGCCCAAACTGAAAGGATACGAAAGCATGGGGATAATCGCTGAATTTGAATGATTCCGTGCCGGGAGACTATAAAGTGGTCAGTCAGATTGCCCGGCCCTCGCAGAGCTGGTCTCCTTACACTTCGACTTCAACTTTGTGCAGGTCGCGCTGTCAACTGAAAGCATTTAACAACTCATATCTAAACATCAGCGCCAAGAACATGGTTTCCTTCCGCACCCTACTCACTCCGCTTCTCACCACCGGAGCGATTTCCTCAGTTCTTGCTGCCCCCATTCTTCAGCGGGAAGAGCCGACCATCACAGTTGTTCCTGGGCAAGTGCCTACATTCCTCTCCACAGAGGTGCTGGACCGAGAAACAACCACCATTAGTGGAACTCCTACTCATGCTCCTACTCCGGTGTCTAACGTGGTACTTGCTAGAGGCATGGATATATGGTAGGACGGTCTTGGAACCGGAGGTACCCAATCAGGAGTGCGAAAAGAGGGAGGAGAAGAAGAGGAGGAGAAAACTTATGACGAATTGCCTGTGTAGAGATGACAGTCTACCGCAGGAGGGGGGAGACGACAAAACAGTAGGAAAAGCGCTCACGGTCAGCCACGGATTACTGAGCTTAATGATCGCTGACTGATCATGACTAGGCCTTCTTGCATATGTAGCATCTTCTCAGAAAAGATATTTGTTGAGAAGGGCGTTTTTCTCGTTCAAATCTGTCTGTAGCTCGTTACATTAGTTTGTCCGTGTAAAATGCAAACCAGTAATCGAAGTCGTGGATTATTGAATGCGTTGCGACTGCGTTGAACCCTGTTGAACGAGGTTGAACCTAAGAGCTAGCTATAGATATAGAGCTGAAGCAACTTACTCGAAATGAATTATTTAATGATCTCTCAATCTCTCTCGTTCCATCCAACCAATCTGTTTTCAAGCTTAAATCTTGGTTTGTGAACATACTATTTCCCTGTACATAGCAATACTTTACCGCTACATATAGCGTCATCTCTGTCTCTGACCGTCGAGTTAAGGCGGGGTTTACAGGGCCAAAGTTTTGGCGCGCGGATTACTAAGCCTGTACTAAGCTGCTGGCAATTAAGCGCCGTATACTGTAGAACTAAACTCAATGCAGTAATGGACAGGCCTTCTACCTCGAAGGCTCGTGGAATATGCAAATACTATCAAACCTCTCGGGGCTGCTTTGCCGGAAACCAATGCAAGTTCTTACACGGAGATCCCAAGGTAGACGACTCAGCCCCAAAAATCACCCTTTACGACCAAGCCAAGACATGCAGATATTTCGCCCGTGGTTCGTTCTCTTCGCTTTCTCTGCAACCTTACGATATAATTGAATGTGCCTATATCGATAGGGTTCTGCAAACATGGTGACAAGTGCTGGTTTCGTCACGTACCTCCAAAGGAAATAACGGCCGAAGTTGATCCCATTGACGAAGTTTGCTCGATCTGCTTCGAGAAACCTGCGCTTTATGGTCTACTTGGTTTGTGCATCCCATTTGACTGATCTCGACATTGTAATCATTATTATATTTGTTAGCCGGGTGTAGCCATGTGTTCTGCATACCAGTGAGTTGCTCATCTATCCAATCTTTTCTTTGCCCGTTGACCCATAATGGATGCTTAGTGTTTGAAGGAATGGAGGGATCCGAAACCCAAATCATTTGACGTCGTTCAATCTGGAGTTCATAAGAAGTGTCCTATGTGCCGTACCCCATCAAAGTTCATTACTCCTTCATCGCTGTTTTACAAACACAACGATGTCAGGAAACAGCAGACAATCTCTGCGTATAGAGACAGTATGGCTAGGGTTCCATGTCGGTACGCGCCCTTCTTACATTGGTCTGGGTCTAGGAAAATGCTCTGAAACGTCTAAATAGATATTTTCTTCAAACGAAAGCTAAAGACAAAAAGAAACCATTCTGTCCCTTTGGCAAAGACTGTTTCTATCAACATTTGAACGACGATGGAACACCCTATATTTTCGCCGACGGCGTTGACGTTTCCATGCAGGTCAACAATTTTTCATCCGTTCTTCTTGATTCGCTGACTTTTGCGCTTTCCTAGCGAGCATCTCAGTATCGCAACCGCCGTAATATAGATGTTACCGAGGACATGCTTAATGATATCTTTGCCGGCGTCAACGATGGAAGACTTCGAAGCCCTTTCGATGTTGTTGGTCGATTCCTCGAAAACTCCCGTGCTACCCACTTTTCTACTGCTTTTGCAGAACTTTTCCAGGGGATGGTGCTCCGGAATCCAGACGATTTGCAAGATGGTGAAACGCTGCTCAACTCTGATGGTTCTCGGCCGATTGTCAGTTGGCCACTGGATAGTCATCTTAACACCGCTGGTGGTGTTCGGGTCACTTTGGACAGTATGGTATGTCAAAGTCTGCTGATCTCATACTCCTCAATCCATACATTTACAACGTTATCACAAAAGGGTGACCAAAATCGTACTGGAGACATGCCACCTATGGAACCTATCAACGACCCACGTCAAGCTTCAGGGCAGACTTCTTCGCCGTCCAGGCGTGTTAGAGGTACTATCGGCGACGCTGCCGAGTCAGACGATTCTATGCCTTCTCTCAACGAAGTTAGTGATAGCGATGATGACTCTCTCGAATGGTCTGACGACAATTCTGAATATGAGTCTAATACCCCCTTTACATTTTCCTCTGCAACTCATCCTTCGCCTCGGGCACAAGAGCCTCGTGGCCGCTTTCCAAGAGCGATCCTCGTTCCTAGACGGGGTGTTATCAGACCTAGGTATTTACAAAGAGGAACAATCGCCGCCGGAGGCATCGTCGATCTCATCCCATCCACCTCTACATCTTCATCTGCGCCTCGTCCTCCTACATCAAATAACGATCTACTTCCTCTTCAGTCTGTGTCTAGATCGGAAAATGACGGATACGAAAAAGAGGACGAGGGCGATACTCACCACTCTGAAGAACATCAACACGAAGACGAATTCCACTCTGACCGTATACATGCTACGGCCGATTTAAACACTAATGTGATGCCTCCATTGGAACGAATAAATGAGGGATCATATCCTCAGGGTGTAACTGCTTCAAGATTCGATCCTCAGCCATTGTACGAAACTCTAATCCCCTCAGACATAGCAGCCGGTGCTGGCGCCCCTGATGCACCAGAGGCTGACGACGAACGGCACGATATGCTATCAGTGCCTCCATTTACGACTGACGGACGTGGACGAGTAATCGCTGCCAGTGATGAGGACGCGAGAGATGCACGGTCGCTTTTAACAAGGATGTTTGGCACATTATGCTAATACTCGAAGGTTGTATCTCTAGAAACTTTGTATTACTATCGTATCTTTACACAAAAATCGTGCCCCATACTGGGGCCAATATATCGGGTACATATGTTTAATTATTGCTGTGTACATGTGTACGACTGACTCTCTCATTCTGCCCTGGACCTGGTCAGAAATAAACTGAGCATTTAGTTCTAAATCTAGGCTCTTCCGTGGACCCCGTGCGGCACCGTGCAGGACCGTCTGGGTTGATCTTGTCAAACCAACTCTCCGTTGGCCTTTTGAAGTGAACCTGTTTGTGAAGTTCCCACTGGTGATTGACCAGCTTTCTGGCGCGGTACTAGAGTCCATTATGCTCTTGTCCTTGCTTTAGGTCACATTGGCATCTCTTACTTTTTGGGAACCCTTGGGCAAACTCATATATCAACTCGGTGGGTAGTATGACACTTCTCCTTTTGCTACTCGTTGAAGATATCTTCGCGCTTATAGAGAGTGCCCAGGGACAATCCTTCCTTGAAGATCTGGGGCTCGTGCGCTCATCTTCCAAGTGATTCAAGCTGTGATCATGAATCTCACCCACACCATGTTTCTTTCAAAGGATGTTTCGTGAGTGTGCTATATGTCAACGGAAGAAAGGCTGAAGATAATGTTCAGTTCATCGTATCATCCTCTTCCCGTATACCAAACCCCTTCTACAATGGCTCAGTAATTTGTGATGTTTTTCCTTTTCACACTTGAGCTGACATCATCGTTCAGGTTGAACGATATTCCAGAACCCGATATGGTAGTCCGTCGAACCCGCAAAGAATTATTTGTCGACAACAATGCAGCCATTTGTTCTGAACCCCCACTTGATAACGCACAGTATATCGATTCTAATCCTAACCCCGTTTTTGACCCACATGCATCTCTTGGTGTTGGTACCGTTGCCAACATCTTCGAAGCACCGGGCCAAATTGACCAAATGGATGTCTGGAGGACTTACACAAAACGGTCTGCAGACGATAAGAACGGTCGAGCACCATTGACTTGCCTCTGGCCTATCGGACACAACGAGGAAGAAATCATTGAATGCGGTTATGGAGCGACTCCGAAATTGATGAGGCGACACGTTCAAACAACACACATGCATATCAAGTACGTTCCCCCCTTGCCCCCCCTTTTTTTCTCTACAAACATCTGAGTTCATTCTTTATAGACGCTATCGTTGTGATATCTGTGATCAAGCCTTCTCCCAGGTATTGTGCCTTGTTATTCAAGTATGTTCATTGCCTTGATGCCGACGTCTTGCTTGCTATCGAAGGGTGCCCTACTTCACTCTCACAAAGCTTCGAAACAGTATGTATTCCTAGCAAAAGTAGAGATGATTTCCGACTAATATGGCATATCATGTCCTCAGTGCTCAGATCAGACCGTATAAATGCCCCTTCGAAGGATGCCATAAATCATACGTTGACTGTCCGACTCTGCTCCGACACAAGAAGATCAATCATAATTATATCCCAAAGCCTATAACGCGGTACAGATAGGCCACGTAGCATACTACCATGGTCACCGCGATGTCCGAACATAGGCAAACCAATACACGCAGTACTCGTTAACACGTACTAGGAAGCTTGTCGGTGATTATCTCTTTCCTGGCTTCTGCGAATTATCTGTCAGTTCCATCTCTTTTTCAATGAGACTGCTGTCTTACACCAATCGCCCTACTCTAGCATTCGATTCTTTGCGTATCACGGTAAAGGAGACCACGTAGCATACTACCATGGTCACCGTGAAGTATATAACATTGGAATAGGACCTGGCTATGAGAGGGGGGAGCATGTATCATGGGTATTCTCCACGCGTCTCACTGGCACCAGCCAATATACACGCGCTGTACTACTTTTTACACGTAGGCACAAATGTAATGGCGTTGATAGTCCTTTGGAACGGATAAAGCCAGGTCTGCCGCCCATTGAATAAACTTAAAGGGATATCAATGCATTTAGATGTGTGTGCTGCCCTTCTGGAAGGTATTGCGATTCAAACTCCTCAATTATCCAAAGGACTATCCTCTGTCCTAAATCCTCGTTCAAGGCGAAAAGACTGGCTGTGAGGAATGTACCGGGAGTATGGATTGAGCGCACTCGGTTCTTCTTTTCATTCAACCTTTAAAACTTTAAGCTATAATGAGCCAATCCTCGCCACCCGCCACACAAAGTTCTCTTCCCAGTCCGCATCAACCCAAAACTTGATTAAGGCAGGATTAAGGTTGGCACCTATGAGCGCTTCCCTGCCGAGTAGGCGCTTACGGGACAAACACCGATAAACCAAAAGCCTTGCTTCCACGAATATATCTCTGAGATCTAGACCAAGTCCTCCGTCGTCGTCCTTCGTCGGCCTGGCAGCGCGAAACCTGCCATATTAATGCACTTATGTCTTTTTTTGGTTTTGAAGAGAGGACTTTAGAACGTGGGAAGGATAGACGTTCAGAACAAGATGAAGACCTGGCTGTCTATACTTGGGGTGAAGAAAACTACGATGGCTTAGGCGACGCTCTTCAAGAAGACCACGACGACCTCAACGATGAAACTTTTGGTGCAGTTGGTGAACTGGGTAAGCGTATGCTATATGATAAAATTCGAGCCAGCTCGCATTGACTGGGCATAATTAGGCAAAGACTTCGATTTTTCGAATCAAGCGCTGCCAGATAGAAAGAATATCACAAGATCGGCCAATGCCATAGTCGAAGATAGACCTCCTCAGTCATGTACGGTCGCCCTTAATTCAATCAATCGAGACTTTGGTTCTTAACCTGCTTTAGCTACTCCGCTTACACTTGAATCAATCTGGGATGACAAGTCTCCGTTTTCTCTACGGCTCAATGGCTCCAATCGTACCCAACTGCCCCGCGGAGAATCGCCAGCTATCTCCAGCCAGCATCGCCAGCAATCCGGCATCCGCACTCTCCAGGAGATTGAAGCCGAGATGCGGGTATCTGCAGATCAGTCCAGACAAGAAGCTCTTCTTCAGCAGCGACAGCAGCAATACTATCTAGAACAACAGCGGTTGCAGCAACAACAGCAGAAGCAGCGCGAAGAAGAGGAGCTTCTTCTGAGGCAGGAGGAAGAACGCGAGTTTCAACGTCAGCGACTCTTGTACCAGCAAGAGCAGGCTCAACAACTTCACCTGCAGCGTTTCCAACAACAGCAGCAACTTCTCCAGCAAAGAGAGCATCAACACCGTCGAACTCCCCCTCCGCGCATGCTTCCCGTATCGCAGTCTCCCCGTTTCATGGAACATCAACAACGGCAGATCCTTCTTCTTCAGCACCAGCAGGAACAGCAGCAATTGTTGAGATTACAGCAGCTACAAGAGCAACTTCGTGTTGAAGAGCTGGAACGTCAGCTGCGATCGCAGCATATCTCTTCTGTGACGCCCGATCGACAACCCTCCGGTCCTACTCTTGCTGATATGGAAGCTTTGCAGCACCAACAGCTTCGGCAACAATCTCAGTCACCCGCTACGCGATCGGGTCCACACCGGCCAGCTCCACTGGAAGACAGTCTGCCCTATCTTCCACAGAGTATCCAACTTCAACAAAGACTACTCTCAGAAATGGCGCAAGCCGAGTTCTTGAGGGAGATGCAAGGTCTTTCACAAGCTGATCAAGAAGCTCTCCGGGTCGAAGCCATGCGCAAGATCTTAGAGGCAGAGAAGATGGAAGAAAAACGACGGAGGAAAGCCGCAAAAATTGCCCACATGGTAGGTTTCCTCCTTGGTCAATCTTGCAAAGAGTTAATCAGATTGTCTGCAGTCACGATATAATGACTTGATGACTCAATCGGATAAGGACTTTATCACCCGAATTCAAGTATCCCAACTCGTATCTCAAGACCCTTATGCCGACGACTTCTACGCTCAAGTTTACGGAGCTATCGTTCGCTCGCGAATGGGTCTGTCCGCCGATGATGAACGAGTACTTAAATTCGGTGCTAGCGGCGGAGTTGCGTTGGGCGCCCCTACTAAAGGAGGTAATCGTCGACCGAATGCCATGCAACGTATGCAACAGCAAGTCGAAAGGATTGTTAGTAATGCTAGGAAACGAGAAGAAGAAAAAGGACTCCATTGTGATTTTTTCCCTCTGAAATCCCAATACTCAATCTCACCTTTTGTAAAGCACTTCACAGTCTCCAAGGTGCTCTGGGAAAGACTTCTGGAAGGAGTTACAAAGCCGCTCCGAGACAGCTCCTTCAAGTGGATTCTAGTAGCGCGCCTAGTTCATCCCCGACCCTCTCACATGCTCAGCCACATGCCCACATATCCAAAGCGGATTCGATCTCTAAGTCATCCAGTGAAGCAGCGGCGGACGCTGCTAGAATTGGTCGGGAAACGCTGGATAATGTAAGTTCTCTTTCCGACTCCAAATATCTTGCTCACTTTTAGATCAGGGTGAAACCTTGGTGCGCATGGAGCCTTTGACACAACGAGAGATACTGGTGACCCTGGAAAACATGTACGATCTCGTTCTCAATGTAGAACAACTACGACGAGATCAGCCTCATCCAGAGGATGGTGAGGAAGTTTTGGAGCAGTGGTAATAACTATTTATTCGAACACTACTATTTCACTCACGGATCATGAATACCTTGTAGGAGCCAAGATTTTGACAAACTTGTTGATCAAATGTGGATTCAGCTGAAAGTGATGCTTCCTCTTGCTACGAGGTTTGTTCTTAGACACGTGTGGCTGGTGTTGTACTGATATTTTCAATATCGTTTAGTACACCACATCCCTTCATCTCCCTTTTGAGCGCTGCCAAAGGCAAAAAGATTCTTCCCCGCGTTACGCGTCACTTTGACCAGCAGCGAATGAATACTCTACTCACGCTTCTTATCGCCTGTTTCTCGCAACTAGACATCATCTCCCATGCCGCGCTCCTTGATACACTCGAAGACACACCTGAACGGGCTGATGTCGAGCGTCAGACACAAGCTTTCCTCAGCAGTGTTTTGCAAAGCATCTTGCCTATCATTGTAAAGGGGAATCTAAGACTTGTGTGTGGATTGGTAGGGCTACTGATGCACGGGCAGGATATCGTTGCTATTGCCAAGAGTCGCGTAAGTGAAATCACAGTCCCTCATTTTTTTTGCCTGATATCACCTTGTAGCCTGGCCTGGCGTTGCTGACACTCTTCCTTACGAGAGTGGAGGTTATCAAGGAGGGAGAAGTGGACGAAAACCCTACTCCAGAGGACTTCGCTCAATGGTTAGTTCAAATCACACACACTGATATGTATACCTCACTTACACTATTCCGCAGGCAACTTATGTTTGACCATCTCTTCCAACTCCTCACACCCGAGTTCCCGCTTCTTTTCCCTTCTACTCGCATGGCCGAACACCTTCCTCGGGATCAGCCGCATATCAATATCCCAGGTATAGATAGTCTCGACCAACCAGTGTGGCAATTCCTTGCTGCGCTTGCCCTGCAAGCTTCATCCATGCAACACCAAATTCTTGTGTCGTCCTTGCGAGAAAAGGTGCTTGACAACGTACTCAGTGCGAAAAAGGGATGGGTAGTGGATGAAGAGGAACGTAGCACAAAATTAGCAAATGTCGATCTATTCCTGCATGCCCTCGGGCTAGACAGTTCTCAGATCACAATGTAATAGTGATATGACCTGGCTCAATGTCATTCGTGTTTTCGACGTTTTATACATATGACCGCCTGATATCTATCTTGTTTCTGGCCGATGATCTCGATAAGCATGGTCAAACGAGAGAGTTGCGTGGTTTTTACCTTTCAGATGATAAGTCACCTTGCTTGCAAGGTCGATTACACTCCGAATTTTAAGTACTTTTGTGCAGGCACATGTTAGTCGTGCTTGACCTCAAGCTTTTGCCAACTCACTGGGGGGATAGCATCTTTTTCAGCCGTGGAAATTTCCTAGATATCATTGCCGAACCTTTAGGTAAGGCTCCTTACAAAAATGTTTTGTTCAATTTCGTTGGGGGTAAGTTGGCCTTGTCCCACTTCCCACGGATCCATATATAGATAATTGCCACCATATATATCGATGTGGGATCTGCCGGATGATTCATGCTTAATATCACATGTCTATAGCACACCCTCCTAGTGCCAAATTCCAGCTACAACAAATGACATGGAGCACAGTAGTCTGGAAGTATCTTATCTACTATACTAACCTAGATTAAGTAGAATGCCAAAAAAAACTCACTATTTAGGGAATATTCTAAAAAAAATTACTGATTTCTGAGTCTTGCACAAAACAGAGCAAATCAGTCAGCCTGAGCTTCATCTGCAAGACATAGATATTTGGCTAAGGGCTGAGAGCAGATCCCATCAGATCCCGGTACTAAAAGCACTGAGAGCAGGCTGCTATGAGTGCTCTCACTGCTGGGAAATGCTCTCAACTGCTTTCAGACACTTAGCCAAAGATACAGGTTTTGCAGATAAGTTGTGGATTGATTATCCAGCTAATTCTCCTGCAAGTAGACTTAGCATAAGGGTTAAACTTATACCTATTTCCTTCAACTTTCCCCATACTTACTATAAGGGTAAGCTTTCAAATGCTCTGCTGAAGCCTGTTTTGTTATTCTTGGGAGGTGCACTAGTTTATTTAAATGGTGGCTGGCCACCACTTTCATAAAGTGTTCGGCACCTGCCACTTGTGTCCTTTCCCCCAGTCATTAGTTAAATTCAAAGGATATTAAAAAGTTTTTGTCAATATCACCATTAAATACTGGGAAGCATTTCGGAAACATGATTTCAATATATACTGCAATGAATTTTTGCATTAATTGAGGCCAAATTACTACAAGATTAAATGCCTTGAATGTGTAGAAAAATACTTGAGTTAATCTCAAGGTCCTATTGTGTGATTATGAGAGGGTTATTTGACATATATGGTCAAGAGGCGAGTGAGATTCAGATCACGGGTACAATTCTCACAACCCCCCCCCCCCCCCCCCCCCCCAATTGAATGGAAAGGCCCGTAAAGGCCCGTTGACTACAAGAGCAAATTTCTACAAATCCTTCAATTTGACGACATCTTCCTACATAGGTTCTGCTGGGTTTGTACAAACAGTTTATGAGTATTCAAAAATCAATGACTAAACGAAATTGGCAGAGTTTGTGCCACAAAAAGCCAATGAGAATGGCTGGTGTCATCATAAAGTTCTAGGCCTTGGGCCTTTCTCGTGGCAACATAAGTACCCGCGATCTGAATCTCACTCGCCTCTTGTATATGGTCATTTATCTGCAAGTTTCTCAACTCAGATTATTTGGAATATATTCTGAAATTTGCCTCACAGATACTGAGGAAAATTCTGACCATAAGGCATACAGCTTAACTCAAGACAATGTTTCAAACTTCCTCCTATTTTGTCTGATTTTTCCTGTAATAATAATAGTGTGTATATGAAGGATATACTCAACTACATTATGCAAGAGTAATCAAACATAATTGTCAAGATATACTTGAATTAATACTGTGGAAAAATTACTGAAATATTCAAGGTTAAATGAAGTAAATTTTGAAGTTTTCCAGACTCCTCCTTTTCGTTCTCCAGTTTAATTTTCTCCGCCTGTAACAATGCCACTAATTCCTCCTTCCACCACTCCTCCCAAAGTTCGGCAACACTCGGATTGTTATTCGCCCAAAGGAGGACACGGAGAGCGTCCACACATGGGTGTTCAGCTTGAGGAATCCATATCCTTTACTTCGGCCTTTACCTGTAATTGGATCCAAACAAATGTGAATCCTCGGGTTCGGAATTGTGATCTTGGTTAAGAATTTGATTTTTGGAGATGGCTCCTCTCCGTTGTTGGTAACGTTAGCGTTGTTGGTATTGGTTTCAAGAGGAATGTGTATAGAGTAGATAGGGCCGTAAGGAAGGAACAAGGCATGAAGGTCCTGCTGTGAGGTATTGAATGGGATATTCCTCATGCTGCACGGCTAGACAACTAGGAGCAGCAACGGTGGATGTGGTGGAGGCCTGTTTTGGATTGAGCATGGATTTGGTTATGTTATCCAACCATTTCTTGAGTTTGACTGAGAGTAGATTCCCTCTGGATATATGTGCGTGAAGTTAAGTGACAGCTTTGAGTGCATTTTGGGGAGTGGTAAATACGATGTGGGCTATGAAATGAAGTTATTGAGATGATGCAAAAGAATTATTTATGAAGAGGAAAATAAAATAAACACACCTGTATCAGCCTGTTCCGAAGAATGGCTCACAAACTTTTTGTGTCTATTTCTGCAGAGATTTCTGATATGACAATTGTACGGATCATGAGAAGGTCATAAGTAGCTTTCGGATAGCTCGGTCGAGGTGGAGGTATAGATTCCGTTTCGTTTTTCACTTGTTTGCCCTTTTTGCTTTTTTCTTTAGGCTATCCAGATTCAAATAGGTCCATGAGTGAACCGATATGGTTAACTGTGACAACTCACTATCAGCCCACTGAGCACAAAGACTCCGTCCAGCAAGGTTCAATCCATCCATGGATATTTTATTGAACACAAAAATGCTCTATATAGTCCTGAGTGAGTTAAGGAAATAATATTTGAAGAACGTACATATAGTCTGTGCATGGATAGTCAAATATTGTGTGAAGAGGTTCCCGAGGTAAAGCAGAGCTGCATCATTGAGTTCAAAGCATAGACAAGAAAGATGAGAGACCATGCACGAGTTAGCTGCAGTACATGGTCAAAGTATGTAAAATATTAGAGGATGTTGAGTTGTTTATTGAAACGGGCCAAAACCCGGACCAAACAAAGCCAAGACCAAACAAACAAAGAACTGATCATGATCGTGAGAGTTTAAGATATTCTTTGCTTCTTCCTTCAAGTTCATCTCTACTGGCTGCAGTGAGTAAATACCTGTGTAGCACTCGATGGTTGTTGTTCAGCTCGGAACTCAGGTGGATCTATCATAGACTAGGACTATAACGGGCAAGGTATAATGGGTCCACTCCTGCTTCCCCAGTTGCATCGTTGTTGATTACTTTCTCAGCCTCGACGTTCCCCTCAAGACGAATTCACAACGCATTGACCACAGGGTATGTTTCTCCTCGCGTCTGCTTGTATTGTCAATATTCATGGTTTGCTTGTAGACCCGACATTCCTAGTACTACAAATTAGAGCTAAGTCGTTCATGGATCACACACTGTCTCTTTGAGTAGTACTTCTGCAAACTAGTTCATGCAATCCAAACTGTTTCTTTGACGATATTGATTGCCGCCATGTACTTGAGCTAACTTGTTCATGGAGTGCGCGCTCTCTAACGTCGGGAAAACAGACTGGTTTCGGCGGCCTTGCTACCATGTATTTGAGCTAACTCGTTCATGGTCCAGCGTTCAGTTGTCTCTTGCATTTCCTTACCTTCAGGGCTCCTTTCTGCTGCTTTGCCTCTCTAACTTGCGGAAATCAGACTGCTTTAGCGAGCTTGCTACCATGTGTTTAGCTAACTTGTTCATGATCCTGAGTTATCGTTCCTCTGTCTCTTGCATTTCTTCAATTACTAACCTTCAGGAGTTCAGCTGTCTCCACCCCTGCTTCCCCAGTTGCATTGTTGTTAATTACTTTCTCAACCTCAATGTTCCCCTCAAGCCGAATTCTCAATACTCACTAATTTCATATTTACGCTGATGTAGATTCTAGGACTTATGAACTGAGACATAACCTGTTGTATATGTCCTTCTCACCTCCCGCTCAACACACGAAACCCAGGACCATCGGTGCATTGAGCTCGCAACTCGATAGTGTGGGCTTTGGCTCTCAAGGTGCAGGAGAAGCACTTTGTTAGCTGCCCAAGTCCAGTAAGAGCCAAAGCAGGCCACAGTGCAGCTATGCCTGTAATGGGGACTTGGTTTTTCCCTGACAGTCTTTCTCATAGTTATGGGCAGAGTGTGTGCATTAACTCTTTGTTATAGTTCTATATATTCTCTAGGTCCACACATGAATGATGAATCTATTTTAACCCAATGTACTCCTCCAGCTGAATTAAGATTTAGATTCATCCCCATCTCCCAACTAACCTGTCCAGAGGTACTGCCCACCACTTGCGACTGGTCCTCATGCCTGCCACTTGCGACTGATCCTCATGCCTGCCACTCGCGTGTTAAGATCATGTACACCGTGTAACCGTGCCAAGGCCACAAGGTGTCTAAGTGCGGAAGACGAGTGGGACAGTAGTGAAGTTATTAACAACACCGCCGTTACGCCGTTAGTCCCCGGAGATCGAGAGTATAGAGAGAGGAGCTAAGTAGCAGCCAAGTCGGAGCGGCGGTATCGCCGATGACAAGGAGTGGACCAGAGGACGATCAAGTCCTAAGGTCGAGTAGAACGTACTTCAAGGCATTGAGCCTGAAGATTTAGAGAGGAGTGAAGTTGAGAAG
This sequence comes from Lentinula edodes, assembly GCF_021015755.1. Taxonomy (NCBI): domain Eukaryota; kingdom Fungi; phylum Basidiomycota; class Agaricomycetes; order Agaricales; family Omphalotaceae; genus Lentinula; species Lentinula edodes. The sequence goes on from NW_025764311.1 coordinate 1,040,495, forward strand.
GGAGATCTAAGTTGATCTAAGTTGATGATTAAACTGAGGAACTACAGTAGCGTACAGGCAGTATTTATATCTACGGATCGGCGCATCGGTGCAGAGCGCTAGACTAACTACTAGGGGCTATACGAGTAGTACCTGCAGGGTAGAGTAAAAGACAATAAGGAGGGACTAGAACGAAAGGGTATGTGTAGCGAGAAAGAACAATAAGGAGAGATTACAATAAGGATAGATCTTCGGAACACTGAGCGGCGAAGTGGGACACCGAGGCATGGACTTGACATCACGACTGATCCTCACGCTTGCCACTCATGACTGGTCCTCCCGCCTGCCACTCGCAACAATTTGCGAATTGCAAGTTGTCTCCACCAGTCGCAAATTGTGAGTATTGAATATGACTCACGTAAGACCTGGGTCAGAATTGGTCTTAGGGTAGGTTGTGGTATGATGTGTTTATGTTGTAGCATGCTAGGAGCAGGCTGGAGCTCAAAGGGAGCTACAGAAACTGCGACCAAGGTCAGGAATGACCTAGTAGTAGCTGAAATTGAGAGGTATGACCCTTGAAGGGGTTCCTAGAAGGTCCAGGGAGGTCCCTAAGGTGTAGGGAGGGGAGGTAGAAGTAATGGGAACCTAGTAGGCATAAGAGTGTTGCGTAGTAGGAGTTATACTCGCTAGGACATCAACATAAGATCGAATAGGTTGTAGTTGATGTGGGTCTCAAATGTGTAAGCTCCTGAGAAGGTATATGCCCGGGAGGGAGGTCCCAGGAAATGGGGGTTAGAGGCGAACATCCTCGAGTGATGGAGGTTGTAATGGAGAAGCGGTACATAGTTCAACACAAGGGGTAGCTTCGACATTACCTAAATCAAGGTCCCAGAGCTTGTGGAGCAGTTGGGGAGCTCGAGGAGGTTTTGGGAAGGTTAGCTCACCAAGGCGGTAGGCATTGGGGAGCTTTAGTATTGTTCGAGGGAGCTCGGGGACTCACTCGGATTGCTTAGACGTGAAGTAAAAGCGTATATTGGATCATATAAACGATCGTAGAGACAAAGACAAGAATAGAGAGACAGAGATAGAGAAACTGAGAGTAAGAGAAATCCGTATGGTTAGCAGGTACAAAGGGACAGGGACTGGACCTATGCAAAAGGGTGTGTATGTATACACCATCTGTCCGCTATGGACCCAGACAGGACTATCCTGATCAGGCATTGATTCCACTGGGGCAAGGATGTGTGCAGTGGTATATTGACAAGACCGTGCCTACAGGTCAATAGCTATATAGGTTCTGAGGCCGGATCTGGCCCGGGAATGGTCCGGGATAACTCCGAGGTCCGGAGCTGAGTATTGGCCTGTAGTACACACTGGGAGTGGGACGTCGGTGAAGCTATTAGCAACACCCTTCACACACTGTTGTGTCCCCGGGAATATAATGGCAAGAGTGCAAGATTGGGATAAGCAGCCTAAATGGGGTTCCTGATGATCCGGGAGTCCGGAACAGCTCAGAAGCAAAGGTATTAAAGAGTGGGATAAGGTGGTACACTTGATTTCAAGCTTGACTTCAACGTACAAAGTATTCTAGCTTATATACATCCCAAATACAGTAGTCATAAGACCTCGATGAAAGCTCGGAATAATAAATAAGTCACAAGGTAATTATTCCGAAGTCCGGCCGCTCCGGGCCGGGCCGGGAAGCGTATGGGGTGAATTGCATGCATATGACAGTATCCCCCCGTTAGGCCTGAGCCCACGAAGGCCTCTGTGAATATGTGTGCAGTGAAATAGTAAAGTATAGTAAAGCAAAGGGATTGGATTAGATCCAGTAGTGAAGAATAAATTAAAAGTGGAAGTTTCAGAGAAACTGGAAAGGATCGGCCTGCCGATGTAGGGGGTCAAAGAAACATCATAAAGCAAACAAAAACCAGATTGAAACAAAGTAAACTCGTAACAAAATAATCAACAAAAGAATGGATGACTACGTAACTTCCGAAGTCCGGGCCGGCCGGAAAGTGTTCTGAAGTCTCAAAAGACTAAAACAAGTTCCGAAATTCGGAAAAATTGGGAGCAGCCGGTCCGAAAATTGGAATACAGGACTGGAATACAGCAGTATCCCCCAAGTACGCTTGAGCCCTCGAAAGCCATGAATCAAGAGCCGAAGTTGGAGTAAATGGTGATGTAGGAGGATAGGGTAATGGAGTAGGGAAAATTTCAGAATAAAATCCGAGCCGAGGGGCGGGATTGGGCCGGAAAAATCGTCGGAAACTGCGGAAAAGTCCGGCATACCAATCAACACAATGTGTTGCCAAAAATGATAACCTGAGCTGATATCCACACAAGAGCAATGCCTAAAAGGCCGAAATTGACACAAAGTGTCCAGAGTGATGGTAGAACCATCCCGAGACCGGAAGTTCCAAGGGAAGCAAAGCCGGAAAGCGCTATAAGGATAATCATAAAAAATGAGTTGGAAAAAAGTGTTTCGGTCTACCCGGCAGATCAACGGATCTAAGTGGGAGTAGAAACTGTATCCTAACAAATAATCAATGAAATCCTACTAAACAGAGGAGCAGCTTGTGGGTGAAGCAAAGGAATCAACATAAATAGAAATGATAACAGGTAAGTGAATGGAAGTGCTAATGAGCAAGCTTGAGATAATGCCAATAAAATGACGGAAAAATCGGAACAAGGTCGGAAATATGGAATGAAATATTTAGTAATCAATAATAAGCCAAAACATCGGCATATCCGGGCCGGAATAAAGCAATAATAGTTGTTACAATGAAACATTACCTGAATATTCAAAACTGGAAACAGAAGTGGAACGTATGGACAAAAAGCGGTCCGAAGCTTAGAAACAAAGTAATTTATAGTGTCAACAAAAATTGATCATGGAAAGATGTAAAATCTCGGGCCGAAATTCGGAAAAGCGGAAATGCAGTCTAGCATAAAGAAAATGAATAATTGGAATAGTAATGGTGAAAAATCGGGCCGAAATTCGGAAATGAAGTAAATCATAATGTCAAACAATCAATAATCATGAAAGGCATAAAATTCGGGCCGAAGTTCGGAAAGAAAGGAATTTGTAAGGTCAAATAAGTGAAAATCATGAAAGGAAAGGAAAACTCGGTCTAAGACTCGGAAATGGTCGGAAAATTTGGAATTAAAATGTAGAAAAAATTAGGAATTACTCGGAACCATCATCGGAGCCCGGAACATCTGATTCAGAATTATCTGCATCGTAGTTCTGTCCTGTACGGGCCTGCAGTTTGAGACAATTTACCTTCATATGTTCTCCTCCACAATAAAAGCACAACCCGAGCACCCTGCGCCTTTCCCTCTCGGAGTCCACAAGCCTGCCATCGGGTCCGAGGTGAGGATGACCAGATCTGTCATCACCGGGCCGGAGTTCCGGCGCTTCGGAGTTATCAGAGGCAAACAAGTGGAAAGACTCAACTGAGTCTGAGGCTGAGGATGAAGGATAGGAATGTAGGTAACGGAGATCATAAGGGCCGGGGTGATCTGAGTCGAAGTCAGAGGATTCATGAAGATAATCATAATCAAATGGGCCAGGAAATTCCGAGTCATAACTTGACTGGTCAGGATCGGAATTAGTACCAGACTGAACTGAATCTTGTTCAGAATGCTGTTCAGATGAGCTAGATTGGTCCGACGAATCCGAGGTTTCCGGGTCCGGGCCGACCGGATCAGGTAACGATAAGGCATACTCGAGGAAGGATTCAGGATCAGAGCCAAAAGACATAATGAAGGGTATTTTGGTGAAGGAACAGTGTAATGAAGTGTAAGCTTGAAATACTGACAAGACCGTGCCTACAGGTCAATAGCTATATAGGTTCTGAGGCCGGATCTGGCCCGGGAATGGTCCGGGATAACTCCGAGGTCCGGAGCTGAGTATTGGCCTGTAGTACACACTGGGAGTGGGACGTCGGTGAAGCTATTAGCAACACCCTTCACACACTGTTGTGTCCCCGGGAATATAATGGCAAGAGTGCAAGATTGGGATGAGCAGCCTAAATGGGGTTCCTGATGATCCGGGAGTCCGGAACAGCTCAGAAGCAAAGGTATTAAAGAGTGGGATAAGGTGGTACACTTGATTTCAAGCTTGACTTCAACGTACAAAGTATTCTAGCTTATATACATCCCAAATACAGTAGTCATAAGACCTCGATGAAAGCTCGGAATAATAAATAAGTCACAAGGTAATTATTCCGAAGTCCGGCCGCTCCGGGCCGGGCCGGGAAGCGTATGGGGTGAATTGCATGCATATGACATATATCTCCTTCGTCTATGATTTTTTGCAGCAATTAAATTGACATCCTCATTGCATTCTTCATGGATTTTAGCTGCCGCAGCTGCTAGGTTCACGTTTCAAAGTATTTGGATGGCCTGATAGTTAGGAATGTTGACTCTCGAAAGGGGGGGGGGGGGGGGGGGGGGGTTTGAATCGTACGGCTCCTGATCTGTAGTTAGATGCTCGGTACAGTATACGTAGCCCCGCTTCGCCGCAGAACTCCTTCTCTCTTCCATGAGTATGAGGGAGGAGGGGAAGTATTCCCCTCAAGTTTTGGAATGATCATCCATAATGAGCCTCTGCCTCTAACAATTCTAACATCCGCTCTGGGTCCAATAGAACATTATACAACCAGAGAAAGTCTGATCGGTTTGTCAGGGTCATCAGCCACTGTTGAGCCTTCTCTGAGAGGTCTATTTCCAGCTGAGTTCCCACTGTGAGGAACTGTACCCGTAGGTCCGAAAATTCAAGACCGTTTCCCAACGTTTCGATCCCCATCGACTCCAGGACTTCCCATAAGACCATAGCTACGTCCTCAGGGAGGCACTCCTGGATTCTAATGACGTCTTCCAGTCGCAATGTCATCTCCGACAATGGTTGCACTGGAAAGTTGGTCCTACTATGATGGATTGCGTGAGTACGCGCCCAGTTGGGCATATTCATAGCTGGACTCTTCAGGAGACTGGAAAGTGAACTTCCTCGTCTCGGAGGAGGGTTAAGGGACTGTACGGGAGGAGTCAGTAACCTCCTAGATGATGCCCGAGACTGTTTGGATGCTGCAGGCGATATCCTCCTCTCCGGAAGCTTCTTCTGTTCTCGTACTGTAAGAGGGTCCGCATTTTCCCCTTGTTTTCTTTCTATAGTGGCTACTTGACTGCTGACTTGTCCACCTGCATTCGAAGCTGATTCCATGTCTAGGTGCAGTACCGGTCCAGGGGGAGGTTCTCTTGTTCCCCAGGTAGGACAATAGGCAAAACCTCCCATGGGATTACTGGCAGGTTGGGCATAACCCATGGAGGTATACCTCCATTGTGGTGGTCCCATCCCAGGGTCCACTGGGGGAGGTTCCTGAGCCGCAGGTTGACGTCCCTTGGGTGTCCTTACATTGCTAGAGGGTTCAACCCCGAACGACTGTTCTGGGATAGACATCAGGCATTGACCAGCTGCCACCATGATGGCAGTAGAACTGGCAGCCTGATTTGACTTTTGAGCTTGTGTTGTGTTTCCATGAGATGAGGCACTCTTTTGTTTTTTTGATTTGAGTTTGGAACTAGCAGGTCATTCTGTTGACGTCGCAGACATTTCACCGCGACGACTCCGTTTGGTGACGGGAGAGCTTGGTATAATGTAAGACCTGGGTCAGAATAGGTCTTAGGGTAGGTTTTGGTATAAGGAATTTATGTTGTAGCGTGCTAGGAGCAAGCTGGAGCTCGAAGGGAGCTGTCATATGCATGCAATTCACCCATACGCTTCCCGGCCCGGCCCGGAGCGGCCGGACTTCGGATTAATAACCTTGTGACCATCATTGTATTTATTTATTGTTCCGAGCTTTCATCAAGGTCTTCTGACTGTATTTGGGATGTATATAAGCTAGAATACTTTGTACATTGTAGTCAAGCTTGAAATCAAGTGTACCATCTTATCCCAGTCTTTAATATCTTCTTTACCCTTTGCTCCCGGACTCCCAGATCATCAGGAACCCCATTTAGGCTGCTCATCCCAATCTTGCACACTTGCCATAATTCCCGGGGACACCAACAGTGTGTGAAGGGTGTTGCTAATAGCTTCACCGACGTCCCACTCCCAGTGTGTACTACAGGCCAATACTCAGTTCCGGACCTCGGAATTATCCCGGGCCATTCCCGGGCCAGATCCGGCCTCAGAACCTCTATAGCTATTGACCTGTAGGCACGGTCTTGTCAGGAGCTACGGGAACCGCGACCGAGGACAGGAATGACCTACGAATAGTTCAGATTGAGAGGATTGACCTTTGAAGAGGTTCCTAGGTGGTCCGGGGAGATCCCTAGAACGTTGACGGGGCTAGAGGTTGCTAGGAGCTAGGGAAAGTCAGAGGGCTACATAGTACGAGTTGTAGTAGATAGTATTGACAGTACAGGATCACGTTAGATCGTAGACGTAGGGAGTTCCGGACGTAAGAGCTCCTGACGGAGTGTAAGCCCGGGAAGGAGGTCCCGGGAAGGAGGTCCCGGGAAGGAGGTCCCGGGAAGTGGAGGTAGAGGCGGACATCCTCAAGCGTTGGAGGTAGTAACAGAGAAGCGATACGTAGTTCGATGTTAGCTAGATCAAGGTCCCTGAGCTCGTGGAGCACTTGGGGAGCTCGAGGAGGTTTGGGGGAGGTTGGCTCACCAAAACAATAGACATTTGGGGAGCTTGAAGATGTCAAGTCCATGCCTCGGTGCCCCATTCCGCCGCTCGGTATTCCGAGATTTACCTTTATTGTAATCTCCTTCTTATTGTTCTTTCTCGCTACACATATCCTTTCATCCTAGTCTCTCCTTATTGTCTTTTACTCTACCCTACAGGTACTACTCGTATAGCTCCTAGTAGTTAGTCTAGCGCTCCCCACCGATGCGCCGATCTGTAGATATAAATACTGCCTGTACGCTACTGTAGTTCCTCAGTTTAATTATCAACTTAGATTCCCTCCTCAACTTAGTTCTCCTCTAAGTCTTCAGGCTCATTGCCTTGAAGTACGTTCTACTCCAACCTTAGGACTTCTAAGTTCTTTGGTTTGCTCCTCGTCGTCGGCAATACCGCCGCTCCGACTTGGCTGCTACTGGCTCCTCCCTTCTATACTCTCGATCTCCGGGGACTAATGGCGTAACAGCAGTGTTGTTAATGACTTCACCACTGTCCCATTCGACCTTCCGCTCTTAGACACCTGTGACCTCTGGCATGGTTACACGGTGTACATGATCTTAACAGAAGACTCACTCGGACTGCTTAGACGTGAGGTAAAAGCGTGTATTGGGTCGTTGAGATGACCATAGAGACGAGATAATAGTAGAGAAACAGAGATAAAGAAACAGAGAGTAAGAGAAATCCATATAGTTAGCAGGTACAAAGGGACAGGGACTGGACCTATGCAAAAGGGTGTGTGTTCAAAATATACCAAGCTGGGGCTTGGGGACGTTGCGGAGCTACTTCAATAGGTACAGGAAGTGAACAAGGGAACATCAGGGGATCTAGAGAACATGATGCAGATAATTGAGAGAGGCAGGTAATTGAGATTAGTACTTAATGGGATTGGTGGTAGGAGGGTTTCGTATGCGTGTTGGGATGATCGTCAGGACGTTTGGGTAGGTACATCAGGTCAGTGGTGGTACTGTCTTGGGGATATCTTGGGGAGGTGCAGAGATAGATAGGGAGTGTGAGAACGTGTGGCTGGTACTGGGGCTGGTCTGGTTGTGGCCAGGGCATGACACTCGTGAATCGTGAATACGGCTTGCGAATCGTCTCGTCACGTGGCACAACATGCATTGTGTTGAACAAGCGCACCTGCCTCTTGTGACGATGACCGATGTTGGTTGCAAGCTGTGACAGGTGCTGATCACAGCAAGTTTTCGACCTCTACTCTTCATCTCTAATGTGCTTGTCTTCACTGCTTTCTCTAGCCTCCTTCATCTCTCATTCTTCTGGGTTCTCTCAGTCTCATGTCCTCTCCCAATCTTCTATGATCTTTCTCCAACCATCTGTCACAAAATCCTGGTGCAATTATCTACACTCCATCTCCATCTCCCTTCAGCCCTTGCTCAGCTGTGTTTACTGCCCCTACTTGAGCCATTTGGATCTTTTTAGGATGGGAACTTTGGATGAGGTGAGTCAATATTTGCCTCTAGCTATTCTAACTGCTCATTCCTGTGTCTCTTAGCTATTCCCTGGCCCTGCCCCGCTTCACCATGGAATATCTGCAAATTGCTCCACCCATTCCTCTCAATCACACCCTTTCCCTTTCTCAAGTGAGATGAGCTTCTGGATTGAGGTGAGTTTTGAATCTTCTGGAACTTCTTGCCTTTCTTGATTATCCCTATGCCTTTCAGCCTCTATCCAACACTGGCTATAGAATCTGTTCAAACACCATCACATCCAGCAGAATCTCAGCCTCCTCTCAGATCTCCTCCAGTTATGTTGGACCATACATGCTGGAAAGTTTGGTTCTATTCTACTTCCACACCCACATCCATCATTTCCCTGGCTCACAGCACTCATTCCCCATTCTTCATCATACCTGGGACATGGTATCTGACCAGCCATTTAGCTTTGCTGATGGTTCAGGTTGGATTTACATTTTCCTGGAAGGAAATGTAACATACAAGGTTGGGCGCACAAACAACATATCACATCATATTCGTGAATGGAAACGAAGCTGCCATACATCTCCTAAAACATGGTTGGCTGCTATTTGGACCCCTTATGCCCACCAAACTGGTAATTTCTGTCTTTATACTTTTTTTTTGTCTAAAGATTATTTTTTAGAACACCTAGTGCATCTTGCATTAGATGCAGTTTGCAACTCACGTCCCCGAGTACTTTGCTCTTGTTTGTCACACTGAATCTTGCTCAATTCTTCTCACTGATTGATTTTGTAGGTGGGACAACTCACAGTGAGAAATTCATATTCATGGGTCCAAGGAATAGTATTGTATTGTCATGCCCTGCCTACAACCAGACCAGCCCCAGTACCCGCCACACATTGTCACACACTCTATCTACCTCCTGCACCTCCCCAAGTACCACCATGCACCTCCCTCCTGCACCTCTACACCTCCCCAAGTACCACCATATACCTACCCAAACATCCTTCACCGACACACTGCCATGCCATGACCGCCACCAGAACCCGTCCCAGCACCAACCAGAAGCTCCCATATGTCTTATCTAGCTCCGTAAACCCCCAAGACAGCTTCCGTTACCCAAGTGCCTGATGACTTCCCCGACACGCATACATTCCCCGGCGCGCATACAGGACCCCCTACAGCAACTCCATTAAGTATCAATCTCGATTACCGCCTCATGTTCACTAGATCCCCTGATGTTCCCTTGTTCACTTCCTGTACCTATTTAAGTAGTTCCGCAACATCCCCAAGCCCCAGCTTGGTATGTTTTGAACACACACCCTTTTGCATAGGTCCAGTCCCTGTCCCTTTGTACCTGCTAACCATACGGATTTCTCTTTACTCTCTGTTTCTCTACCTCTGTTTCTCCTTACTCTCGTCTACTGTCTCTCTGATCGTCTATACGATCGAATATACACTTTTACTTCAAGTCTAAGCCATCCGAGTGAGTCTCCGAGCTCCCTCGAACATTACTAAAGCTCCCCAACGCCTAAATGCTTCAGTGAGCCACCCTTCCCCAACGCCTAAATGCTTCAGTGAGCCACCCTTCCCCAAACCTCCCAGAGCTCCCTAGCTACTTCGTAAGCTTCGGGACCTCGATCTAAGTAACGTCGAACTACATATTGCTTCTCCGTTACCACCTCTAACACTCAAGGACGTCCATCCTCAAGCTCAGTCCCCAGGGACCTACCCTCCCGGGCATATACCTTCTCGGGAGCTTACACCCTCAAGACCCATTTACATCTACGGCCTACTTGATCCTATATTGACGTTCTAGCGAGTACAACTCCTACTATGCAATATCATACGGTCCCGCTGACACGCCTAAATTTTGGCTAGACGTCTATATTGTGAATTGTGACATTTTCACGTATAGATTTGTATCGAGAGGACTGTAATTGAGACCCAGATTGACAGTCAAAGTCAATACTGAATCAGTCTAACAAGTTGAAGGGACCATATACCCATACTACCACAAGTTGGTCAGTTTACCCATCCCCGATACTACCTACGGATAGCAGTCTACCTGTTTGTCAAGCAGGATTATACCAGACTCGGACTACATCCGAAGGATGACCATTCACGTATGACATACCAAGGGTATTCTTATTGGACCTTACACTGGCAGGAGTTTGGAAGAACTTACTCAAGTGACCATGAACCGAGGATTGACTCGAAATGACTTTCTAGAACTCAGGAATTATCAAATACTCCTTCTAGAACAAGATCATGCATTAATCTAAAGGACTGTGATTTAGTCTAATAGACCAATCAAGTTGCATGGTTGAGTAAAATGACTAGAAGAACGATCGAAAGACTGCGAGGCTCCGAAGACATATCAAATGAATGTCAAAGAGTCCTGACGTAGAAAACATTGAAGAATGCAATTAAATGAATACTATGCGTAACTCCCTTGATAGAGTATAGGCACAATGGGTGTCTGTTGAAAGAGAGAAGCAATTAGTTTAATCCAGATGAATCAGATTGATAGGATTAGAATCGAGGAGAGTTGATTTGCCTCCGGACGAGATGACAAACGATCGAAGTAAGTGTTGAACCGCAATGACAGTTGAACACCATTCGAGTCATTCTCTAAAAACAATTAAATTAAATGAATATTGAAGTACCTACCTATGTTTGGAGGTATACTAGAATCTTGGAACCAATATGGACCAAATAAGGACATGTAGATTCAAATTAAATGGTATCTGACTGAGTGTAGAAGTTTCCTTGCGGTTCCGAACGTTTATTGTATTAAATTAATTGTACTATGCGACTCTATATTCTGTATGTATAAATAGCGATCCGATGTATCTGGAATACAAGTGATTTTGGGACGACGTTGCAGTGCTAATCCGTAAAAAGGAAAGACACACTCCCGCCAGACTGAAACCTCTTCGCTAGCAGCCATTCGGGCCCGGCACTTGTGAGTATAGGAACGTCGTGTTCTGCTCCTTGTGACTGCGAGAAGTATATCCAGTTGTTGGGTATTCTTCGAACTTAGGATCAGTCGTTGGTCTTAAGGGCAAATCACGCTGTGTGGTTGTGCCAGCACATAGTTCTAGCCCTCTGTAGGGGTCTGTGTGTTTCGGTTTTAATTTACTTTGATTCAAACCCCCAATTCTTGATATACCCAAATCAATACAAACCAAAGCACAAATCGTGCTGAATCTACCTTGATCAAAGGAATATATCGAACCCTTAGAACGATTCAAATTGATTGATCAAAGCTTCGTGCTTAGCTCTCAAAGCTTTGCGGAACCTTTGCCAACGCTACCCCTTGCTATTAAATAAATTTGATAGCAGTGAACTCGCATATTGTGTATTAGATTGGTTGGTTGGAGTGCCCATTAGATTCCTTCCTTTCTCTTTCACACAAAAACGAGGCAAGCTCGTTACCGCACTCTTACCTAACCTCCCTGGACCTCCTAGGAACCCCCTCAAGGGTCACCATCTCGTCATTCCAGCCACTACTAGGTCATTCCCGTCCTCGGTTGCGGTTCCCGTAGCTCCCTTCGAGCTCCAGCCTGCTCCTAGCATGCTACAACATAAACCCTCATATACCAATCCCTACCATAAGACCCATTCCGACCCAGGTCTTACATGTATATAGAGTAATTATACCTATTATCATTGCAGTCATTGCAACACTGAGATGAAGTTTATTGTACATATACATACATAATAAAATAGTCAATGAAATACTCTGTGTATAGTCCAGATGTTGATGACATCAATATGTCTTGAGATATGTTGACCTCAGAGATGTATCTGATGTCAGGATGTCAGTGATGTCTCGATGTCCCCGATATCGGGTACAAATAATCTAAGCTGGAAAACTTCAAAATTTACTTCATTTAACCGTGAATATTTCAGTAATTTTTCCACAGTATTAATTCAAGTATATCTTGATGATTATGTTTGATTACTCTTGCATAATGTAGTTGAGTATATCCTTCATATACACACCATAATTATTACCGCAGTATCTGTGAGGCAAATTTCAGAATATATTCCAAATAATCTGAGGTGAGAAACTTGCAGATAAATGACCATATATGTCAAATAACCCTCTCATAATCACACAATAGGACCTTGAGATTAACTCGAGTATTTTTCCACACATTCAAGGCATTTAATCTTGTAGTAATCTGGCCTCAATTAATGCAAAAATTCATTGCAGTATATATTGAAATCATGTTTCCGAAATGCTTCCCAGTATTTAATGGTTTTTAATATCCTTTGAATTTAACTAATAAATTGACAGTCAAATATCTTTATCTAATCTACATGATATCTAGGAAATTTCCACGGCTGAAAAAGATGCCATCCCCCCAGTGAATCGGTCTCAAGATGGTGTATGACCTCAAACTCGATGGGACGAGGAAGGCGCAACTCGTTGCTCAAGGTTTTACACAACGACCTGAAGACTATGGTAATGTACATGCCCCTGTTACCCGAATGGTTTCATATCAAATAGTGATGGCATGGATGGCCAACATGAACTCATGTTGGAACTTTTTTCTTTTGACGTTAAACAGGCATTCCTTAATGCACCTTTAGCGGAAGAAGTTTATGTGAAGCAAATTCCAGGATGCCCTATTCCTAACCAACCAACCACGGTATATTGTTTACAATGTGCACTTTATGAACTCCATCAAGCATCCGCAGCATGGTATTTGACTTCGTCTACTGCGCTAGAAGACCTGGGTTTTTCACGTTGCGAATGTGATAACACTGTTTTCATTGGACAATGGACAACACCTCCAGACTCATCTATACAGATACCCATGAATCCCAGTGAAAACTCACATGTCCCAGCATGAGCGGGACTAGCCAGATCTTAATCACACTTAGCCAGAACGAGCCTCGTTATTTCGTTCACTTTATCTACAACTAGATTTGCCAATCTCATACTAAATTCTAAATTACTACTCATCATCGAGCCACAATGAGCATAAACTAGTGCCTACCACATCTGCAAAACCTGTATACTTGCCAGAGCAAGGATACTGGCTGGAGAGCACTCTCCAGCATTGAAAGCACCGAAAGCAAGATTTTTGACTTGCTCTGGGTGCTTTGGCTGCTGGGAAGTGCTCTCAGCTGCTTTTGGATTGTTAGCTGAAAACACATGTTTTGCAGATGTGCCTTACTACAGATAGTGTGTACCCACCAGAAGTTCTTTTAAAAATGGAAAGTATATCATTGTCAATGAAAATAGCTTATAATACTATATAATGAATCTGACAGTATGGAGGCGCAAGGCGCCGACCAAGGGGGGTTTGGGGGCTTGCCCCCAACAAGCTGTGAACCCTGCTGTAGCACACGGTGCGAGCAAAGCGAGCCACCGTGGCGAAGGCACGGGTTCTAAAGCTTGTGAACTAGTATGAGAGCTCTTCAAGGTATTATACATAATCAATACATATCAGGCGCACTTGATACAAAACATTGCGTCACCTATCGAAGCCCCAGGAGTGTCTCCCTCACAGCACTGCGTTGCGCAAGGAGAGCAGCGATCTGCCACCTTGGATTCTTCACCTCCCGATTCTTGAGGATAGGGATGCCATCATCCTCATCATCCTCATCTCTGTCTCCAAGAGCCGACCTCATAACGGCCGCACTCTTATTTGGAAGGTCAGCTGGAGATATCGTGAACAACGCCTCGAGTGCCGCTGTTGATAGAATCTTTGACGATTGAGAGGATTTTGCCATAGACACAGATGATATGGCAAGCGATTGGGTCGTTAAAGTCAATGCGTGAGTTATTAGTTGCTTCAGTTTAACCTGGAGGAGCAGATAAAGTAAGTTTAATTGATGATTAGAATATGATATTCAGCTTGCCTCGCAAGCGAGATGCATCAGTGTAGCGACGTTTCGTTGGGGTGCGTGTAGATTGTGTTGTGCACATACGAGGTTTATTCGTTCTGTGATGTGTTGAACCGTAGGTGCACGGGACATGGTGGAAAGTGAAATGGAAGGACGGGAACCAGGAGGTTCTAAGTATGCGATCAGTACGAGGTGGTGGCTAATGGTGGATGTATCATACCATCACGTTCTTTCGGTAGATACAGAGGTCTCTCTCTTTGAATCTCTTCCGTGATCTCTTTTCTAGGTTCGTACAATGGAGGGACAGACGGTAAAGCTCGGATACGTTCGCGTTCGGCCTTCCCAAGTGAGATAGCCCATCTCTTTAATCGTGATGACCGAGAACCAAGATCCTCGTCTGCCGTATCCGGACCTTGGTACGGAAGTGTTCGCCGCCGTTTCCGTGGTGGTGGCTTGGGTTGGTCCGGGGGCGGGGTGACAGGCCGTTTATGACTGCGAGCATCAAAGAGAGAGATGATGAGGGCATTGTGAAGTTGAACTGGTTACTACAAGTCATGATCAGCTTGTAGGAAATGTGAATTCTAAACCTTACTTAGGTACGGAGCATCAAGAATGGGTTTTAAGGTGTCGTCGAATTCTGTGCGAGATATTCGCCCAGTTACAAATTTCTGGAGGCATGTGAAGTATATGGGTGCTTTCGAGGCTAAATTATTCGTTAGTTGGCTCTTGATATGGCTGGTTGTCGACAAAGACATCCTTAGTGCACTGGGGTTTAAGAAAGACGGGTGCGTCACACCACGAGGTTTCATGTGACAAGCGCGAACTCTTGTCACGCCAGCTTGATTCAACAACACTAACCACTACGACTTAATATGAGGAGACGAGGAAACAAATCTGCAAAGGTCCGTTGTGCGCCTCTATGAAACCTGGAACGTGCTTAATGCTCCAAATATTCAGGTTCCCGGTGTCAAACTTCGACCAGCACAGCCCGGCGCGTCGAGTTCTCGAATTTACGCGGAAATCGACGATGTCCGTGTGCAAGACAGCCAAGCGCAGTTCGATGGCGATGATTCAAGATACTATGATCCTACTCCTCGACCTTTTGCTGGCGTGGTAGTGTGTGCTACTGGAATTACTGACAAGGTGCGTCGAAGACATCGACACTGTACCTTTCTGACTTTTTCTCAAGCCAGGAATATTCAAGCAAGCTATCGAACTCGGGGCCACCGCTATCAATGACTTCACTACCTCTGTCACCCATCTCATCGCTAATGAGCATGGCAGCGCCAAATACAAAGTCGGTTTCCACTATATCATAATGTCTTATTATCACTCATGACAGCAACATCTCTTAGTGCGCCTTAGAACACAAAATACCCATTCTCCAACCATCATGGATCACAGAAAGCTATGATATCTGGCTGCATGGCGATGATGTAGATTTCCGACAGGTTGGTGGTCTTGTTCAGTTTCTTTTGCCGTTCTCTCAATCGCTTTAATCAGAGCGTGAAACGACATCGACTTCCTATCTTCACCGGTGTGGTGTTATGTGTCTCAGGTATACCGGACGTCGTTCGCCGCACTGAAATCAGCAAGCTTGTTATGAGCCAAGGGGGGACTTATGTGAAAGCACTTCAGAGACCTGTAGTAGTAACTCATCTGCTCTGTTCCGGCGATGAGGAAACGGATAAAATGTTCTATGCTGAGAAATTTAACAAACAAGGAGAAGCCGATATCAAGCTTGTGTGGGAAGAGTGGTTTTGGGATTCGCTGGAGTTCGGAGGTTTGTGGTCCTCCTTTAACAGTCTTACGATTTTTGAGATATTCTATCCAGGCCGATTTGACGAAAACATTTATCAGGCCCGACGACCTAGACCAAAGCCAAGAAAGAGCATTGAAGCCTGTTAGTTATTGTTTGTGTCTTTTCTCGTTTAAGTATTGACATCGTGGTAGCTGCTATGCCAAGTTCATCATCTGAACAAGGGCAAGCGCCGGATAAAGTAAAAGCTGATGCGGCGCAGAATACTGCTAACAATAATAAACCCTCAGCAGATGAAGAGGAAACTGTTCAGGCTTCAGTACGGAAGCCTGTTGGATTCCAAAGGGAACTATGGCGCAGTGTATTGGCACCGAGAGGATATACGTGGAACGAAGAGGAGACAATGCTGATAAAAAGCCCCACTAAACCTAGACATCCCGTTCCAGTAGAGGATCAGGAGGAGGACAGTCATCCAGGAAGAAATAACAGAAGTGTTCTGTCCAGCTCAAGTTTTCGGCGCGCCAACTCCTTCGCCCAGTTACCTCCCAAACAACCCCTGCGCCGGTTATTATCTACGCGAATGGTGAAGGATCTTTCTCCAGTTGGTGAAACAAATGGCTTTGAAGCTGCGGATATGGAAATAGATACTCCCGGAGCTGGACCATCAATAACCAGGGACTCTGCTCCTCTCGAAGATGTACTTCCGAGGACGCATCTACCACCACCACCACATACGCCCTCTATTTTTTCAGGTCTCAGAGTTACTGCCCTAGGCGAGGGCAACTGTGATAGCGTTCGTGGTGCGATAAGAAAAGCCGGTGGCGCTTTTGTCGAAAACGTTGACCTAGAAGCCGAGGCGTACGAGGTGGATATTATTATTGTCCGTCTGGTAAGGTATGCAAAACTCGTCCCTTCTGTGTGCAATAAATGTGTGTCAGCTTATCTTAGTTTCCGCATAGTGGGAGCAGTATTTTCGCTTCTATCCAGTCACCCTTCAACCGAGACAAGTTTCGGACGGAGTGTTGGCTGGAGAAATGTTTGTACGAAGAGAAGCTCTGCTCTCTTGACGATCATGTCACCTTCACGCCAGTTGGTGTGCGGTGTCCTATCCCCAGCTCAGAAAGTGTACGCATAAGCTTCTCAGGCTTCGATCAAGCAGAAAGATTCTTCGTGACTAGGTTGATAAAGGCATTGGGTGAGTTTATCTCCATTTTTATATCGTATGTCGTCTAAACGGTCCTTTGTCGTAGGTCTCACCCTGCTGTCGAACTTTTCGAAACGTGCGACCCATCTCCTTTGCCCGTCAGCGGAAGGTCTTAAGTTCGAGAAAGCTCAAGAGTGGGGTGTTCCCGTCGTAAATATGACATGGCTAGAAGAAATGAAACGTAGTGGTGTAGTGCCAGATGTCCACGAACATTTAGTCCCATCAAAACCACAACCAATTGGCAAATCAGAGGAGATTAATCCGAAAGGAAAGCATAAAGACACAAATAATGAGATGCCAATTGCAGATATCACGAACCGTAAGCTCAATCATTATATTCAGACATGTTGTTCATTTCTTTGCCTAGGTATCGATTCACAGTCACAGACTCAAGATGATTCACAACTTATTGAACTACCTCCATACCCTCGACCACCAGAACAAGAGCGGAACTCTCGACCGTCCATTTTAGCGGTACCCTCTCTTTCGCAGCTCAACCTTGCTGAAAATAGTACATTCGGAAAGCCGACAATGCTTCTACCAATATTACGGCCACCAGTTCACGACGACCTAGCAAATTCATCAATAACTGACCCAGAAGAGAAGGAAATCAGTGTTCCTACGTCACTCACATCTGTCGATGGTCCTCCGAGGGTGCATGCCTCACATTCCGAATCTGACCTAAATGCTTTGACGAGCGCGGAGCTGCACCCTGATATTATCATGGTCGTGAATTCCAGCTCGGAAGAGCAGATGAATGTCCCTTCGTCCAATACACCTTCGCCTATCAAACCTGCAGCCAAACAGGTTGGGAAAGGGAATGGACGTGCATTTACTCGTACCAAGTCTATTTCCAAATCGCCATCGAAGTATTACCCGCCGGCACAGCCCATTGATGCTGAAGCGACGAAGGCTTTGCATGAAAGCTTGACGAGTCTACTGGGAAAACGGAGGTCAGAGGAAAGCGTTGATGGGAGTCGGGATGGTGTCAGGAAACGAGGAGACAGAGCTGATGGCAAGAGACCTAGGCCTATGCGAACAAAGGTCAGAGCGGTTAGAATGTCTTGCTAGAAGGAAGTTGACCCATCTCGTTTCAGTCTACAACGTTCAGTGATGTACAACAACATTCTTCTGACAATCCTTTTCATGCATTTAAAGGTGACGGTAATGACGACAGCTTTGGATTCGGCCATCCCGATACAATCGTATTGGACGTGGATTCATACCAAGAGCAGAGCATGAGAGTCACGTATGAAGATCCAGAGCAGCGTGATGAGAAGAGGAAGTTGATGCGTTTATTGGGATCGGAGAGTAAAGAGGAAACCGGAAAATCAGAAGTCAGAGCACGTACTAAGGGGAAGGAGAGCGCATCTGCGGCTTTGAGCGGAGAAAGCTTGCGAAGGAGATCAAGCAGGAAGAGCACTGGGACGCTTGGTTAGTGTTGAGGCGGTACACGAGCTGTACAGTATATTTACTTGATATGTATTCAATATCTTGATTTCGGACTGTACTATAGCGTGGAATTCAGGCTCAATTATTGCGGTCATTTTAACAGTCAAAGGACGGCTTAGTTGACTTTTCAGCTTTGACGCTGACAAAATTCCCTTTTACGTGTTGATAAATGTAATCCACATCTCGTCATGATCTGCTGGTACTTATCAATCTCTCCCAGAACCATGTCCAAAGCATTCAAGACTGTAAGCAGCAAATAGTCAACTCGTTCGCGTATCAAGCTCTATCAAGCCTTGATTATTGTATGTAGGCCCTTTAAAAAGGGACACAGATTCAGAGACCGGTTATTACATCTTTCTTGAAATTCTTCCACATGTCCTCTAAAAAGAGCACAGTCGTTATCGTAGGGGGTGGCACAGGAGGAGTCGTCGTCGCTCGCTATTTATCCAAAACCCTTGACCCACGAAGGCACAAGCTCCTACTCATCAACAAGCACCCATTTCGAATAATCCTCCCTGCCTCGCTTCGCATGCTCGTCTCCGACAAAGGCAAGCTCGAAGAAAGAATCCTGGTTCCCTACGACAAAGTCTTCATCAATGGAAATGGGACATTCATTGAAGGCCTAGTGACCAAGGTAAACGCTGGGGACAATTCCAATTCGGGGAGTTTGGCGCTGAGCGATGGTCGAGTCATTGAGTATGATGTTCTTGTGTTAGCTACAGGATCCAAGTGGGATGGGCCGATATCGTTCCCCGATGACTCTGCGAGCGTGAAGGCACATATCGCTGCTCGTAGGGAGGAGATAGCGAAGGCTAATGATATTCTTTTGGTCGGTGGAGGTGCTGTAGGGATAGGTATGTATATTGGGCTTTATCTGTGCTGTTTTTTTTGTTCCGATCGTGTTCTTACTCATTCCGTTTCTGGCAGAACTTGCTGGAGAAATCAAGGATATCTGGCCGGTGAGGAGAGGGATTCCTCTAACTCAGTCTACCTAGTTGCTCATGCTCATTTGTTGTCTCTGTAGCGCAAATCTGTCACGGTATTGAATCGTGGTGCCCAGCTGCTCAACGACACCTATTCTTCGAAGCTGCGGCATGGTCTTCGGCGTCAGCTTGTGAAACGTGGTGTAAAGGTCATCCTAGACGATTACATTGAGGAACTTCCTGCAGAAAGCTCCGGCCCTGTTCAAATCCGTACCGCTCATGGGAAATCTCTTGAACCTGACCTTGTGGTGAGCTTACATCTGATTGATTCACTTACTGAACTAATATGCTATCTTGCTCTACTCGCAGCTTCGCACATGGGGTGTTCAATCGAACACTGCCTACCTCCCCTCATCGTTCCTCACTCCTAGCGGAACAGTGAAAGTTCTACCGTCGCTGCAGCTCCCTTCTCATCCAAACATATTTGCTTTGGGAGACCTAATCGAGTGGGATGAGCAGAAGACTGCGGCAAAAGCACAAATGGGACATGCACCTGTTGTTGCGAAGAATGTTGAGCTGTATCTCAAGGAAGTGAATGTATCCAAAGCAGGGAAAATATACAAGGGTAGTATGGAGATGATTCTGGTTTCAGATGGAAGGGTGAGCGCACATAGTTTCTGATTTGAGGTAAATCAAAGTTTACCTATTTTTGTCCACAGAAAAGTGGAATGGGTTGGATGGATGCTATGGGTGGCATTATTTTTGGACCCTTCTTAACATCACGTATCAAGTCCAAGGATCTCATGATCGAAATGGCTCGCGGTGCTTCCGGTAATTAGGACGATTTCCTTCGACTGTAACTTATGTTTAGGACAAGGTACTATATTGTTACTGTTGATATTGATTTGTGAAGTTGGACGGGAATCGCTAACAAATGTATATACTCATGATCTGAGTGTACTTGCTGTTCTTTACTGTGTGTTGTGGTGAGCGCTTGCCTCTGAATTTATTGGGCATTTTCCACGCGATTCAGCCTGTGATGGAAAGTTTGATCTCTTCGATCCTCCACTACTTCTTTCACGATGTCGACCGAAAGCGAAGTCAAGCACTGGCACGTAACTTATAACAATATCCACAATTTAATCCGCAAAAATACGCCAAAGATCGCTACAGAGTTCAATCCTGATCTATTAGTGGCTATCGGTATATGCTTTTCCTTCCTGGTTATATTCTACTACTACTGATCACGCTTTGCTATTGCCAATGAAGGCGGAGGGTCAGTCGGCAGTTGCTCTTATGTCCGAATTGGTGATGACTGTCCTGTAGAGGATTCTTTCCTGCTCGGGTTATGGTGAGTACTACTCTGTACAGTGATGATCAATGGGATCTAATTCAGCATCTTTCAACATAGCGTACATTCTTACGCGAAATAACTACGAACAAAACTCTTCAAATACAAGCAATCGGTTTATCCCTTTATGAACCAGTTGATGGAGTCACGGAAGATAAGATCGGTGAACAGGTCATCCGTACGCAGTGGTTGTGAGTGGATCCTCACCCGCCTTGACTGATCTTATCTATTCTGAATGAAACAGAGGTGCTGATGCTGGTAAGATGCTCCTAGGAAAGCGCGTCCTCATTGTGGTGCGTGATAATAGTTCCTCTTCATTTTATGTTGCATGTCATCGTTTCATCAGGACGAAGTTGACGACACTCGGAAAACCCTGAGGTGGGTTCACTTGTTACCCTCGATGAAGATAGATGTACCAGATCCAATCACACATCCTCAATTTGTACAACTTCGATTCCTTACTGATTCCTAATACCCTAGCTACGCCCTCACTGAACTCCGAAAAGATGTTGAAGCCGAACTTTTAAACTATCCCGAAGTAGATCGGGATGCGCTGCGCGCTTCAACAAAGTTCGGGATATTCGTCGTTCATAACAAGAACAAGCCAAAGTTGGCAGAGTTGCCGGAAGGGACATTGTACGTGGCTTTGAACGCGATCTCAAATACGAAGGATTGCACGCCTAACGAGGCTCTTTTTTGAAAGATATTACTCTGGAGAGGAGGTGGATGATGTGTGGTAAGCATGATACTGAAAAATGAACGTTTGAACTTTGGTGCTTACTTCTTATGGTAAATATAGGTTAGATTATCCTTGGGAATCAACGTGAGCTCCTTTAGCTCTCTCCCGTGATACGAACTGATGTTTAACAGAAATATCGAGGAGCATGATAAGTTCGCCGCGTTAGATGAACAAAATGCCGCAGCAAAGACAGTGGACGTACGCGTGTGAGTGGTTGAGGAACGTTAACTTATGAAACCGATGTCATCGTCGTTTCTATATACATGGACAGGTGAGAAACGGAAAAGATTTTGTTGCGGCGCAGTTGACATTCATTGCCTTTGCCGATCGCAGATAGTATCGACAAACTTCTATACTTATAAGTACATTGACTTATGATGTTTCACGGACTGTCTCACCATGTTTTGGACGCTGGGTGCAGAAAAGTACACGTCGATAACATCATCCCCTTTAGAGTGGGCTGCTGCGAGTTACATCCACACAACCCCTCCGGTCAGGCGAACAATACCTTTTTCCGAGAACCTGTGTAATCGCCGAACCAAGTATTATGAAGAAAGGCCTCGGTATTCATTTGTCTATCCACACTTCTTCGAATTCTCCAGCTGTTCTCACCACCGTGTACAGAATCGGGAATAGAATGGCACCTTTCCGGTAGGACACGGTAGGATAAGAATGAGTAATTGTGAAGACTACATATATATTACTATTTGGGTTTATTCCCAGTTCTATCCGCTTACTTATTGGACGTTGAAAAGACGGTGAAAGACATGAGAATGAGAAGGGAGAATGTCAATATTTAGTGATCCAGTCCCCGAAATCAATCCTCGCGATCGGTAGGGTTTGTAAGGCACAAAAGCGGGTACAATTGTAAAAAGTCACTTGAAGGACCACTACCACCATTGGTGGCAATCTTTGTGGTACTCGTCCTTCTTCTTTGTACAAACTGCCACTGCCAACCGACTGCCAGCCTATTGCAACATTGACCTCGTTGCATAAATCAAAATGGCACTAGAAGAAGTTGACTATGAGGCATTGCCGCCAAACGCTGGGCTCGGTGTGCGTGCAATTTTTTTTCTGATATAATAGGATTGGAACATTGAAAGCACTTATGTAGGTGAACATGCTGGCGGGCGCGTTGGTATGCTAGCCTCATAGCCTTTCTCGTCGTTGAAAACTGTCTCATTCAACTTTTTTGCTTAGGCAGGAATATCGGAACATGCTGTTATGTATCCGGTGGACAGTATCAAAGTCGGTATCACTCCTTGCGTTCAAAAATACCACTAAAGGAAATTTCACAGACGCGAATGCAAGTATTCGCAACGTCCCCCGTGGCGGTCTACAGTGGTGTCGGCAACGCGCTGACACGTATATCTTCAACAGAAGGTGTTCGGGCTTTATGGCGGGGAGTCTGGTCTGTTGTGATTGGTGCCGGGCCCGCGCACGCGGTTCATTTTGGGACGTTGGAAGCTGTAAAAGAGCTTCTGGGAGGAAATGAAGCGGGAAATCAGTGGGTTGCTACTTGTACGTATGCATTTCATATCATTGGAGAATTACGATGGATTTGTCAGTTTACAGCGATTGCTGGTGCATCTGCAACAACAGCTGCAGACGCATTAATGAATCCTTTCGACGGTACGAGCTCATCAAAGCCTTGCTTTATTCAACGACTGATGAATCAACTCCGATGTCTCAGTGATTAAACAAAGAATGCAAGTTCACCAATCTCAATTTCGCTCTGTCTTCAACTGTGCACGTACGGTCTACCAAACGGAGGGCTTGGGAGCCTTTTACGTTTCTTACCCAACGACCTTGGCCATTTCCATACCATTTAACGCAATACAGTACACCATCTACGAACATCTCAAGCGAGTTATCAATCCCACACACGAATATTCCCCTTCAGCTCATATGATAGCGGGTGCAGGCGCAGGCGCAGTAGCCGCTGCCGTCACCACACCATTAGATGTTGCGAAAACTATGCTTCAGACGAGAGGAACGTCGCATGATCCGGAAATTAAGAATGTCCGAGGGATGCTGGATGCTTTCAGAATCATTTGGAATCGGGATGGACTTAGAGGGTTCGGAAGAGGTTTGTCACCTCGTGTTATGACAACCGTTCCCAGTAGCGCGCTGTGTTGGTTATCTTATGAATTTTTCAGTGAGTGCTTTGTCCTATCGCGATTTCTCATCGGCTTAACGCTGACTCGTATTTTAACCAAAATAGAGGCTGTCATTCGCACCGATTAAAAGAAAAGACAGTCAAAATCATGATATTGCTGGATGAATCGTTGACTTTGCTTGACAATTATGGATACACACCATGCACCTTCTCACTTAAGAGATACATAGGGTGACTTTTTTTCGGAGTTCATCGTGATCCCACCATGCTTGGATTACAGACTCATGAGCATTTCCTTTAAAGTCAATCCGCTTCACTGTAACTAACATTACACTACTTATATTCTCTCTTCTTACACGTAACTACGTAGATTCTCGTCATAGGAGGGTCGATAATTATGCTTGCCCGGACCAAAAGTTGGTGGATAAACATTCCATACCCTCCTGCACGAGGTCACGTCCGCTCGTAGACGAGTCGAAATTTGTTAATTGTTGGATTCGAAGCTAAGCAGATGAGCGCACATGGAAACAGTGTTGTCGCTGATCTAAAGGTCGGTTGAAGTCATAGCTAGTATAGCATTCACTGTAGTCTTCCCAAAGAGTATACGAGATGTGCTGTATTTACTTACGGGCGCGGTAAGATCTGTTGTTGGCTTTACCAGGTGAACGCCTTTACAGGAGTCATAGGGGACTTCTGCCAGAAGCCCTATCATTGGGCAGCACAGAAAATGTTTACGAGCTCGTCAGGCAGCACACTCGTGGGCGAAAAGCTCTGCAATGTCATTTCGCACTCTGATAGTATGTCAATACGGTAATTTTGAGCAATGATGATGAAGACACACCAGACAAATAGCTGTGATCGTCCTCAAGGTTGAGTTCACCAGATGAGATTGTAGACCCCAGCAAGATTCGCATGTCAATGTCTACAACACGGTCTGTTAGATGAAGTAGTAAGTTCGACAGGTGGGTTTCGTGCTCTGGATTGTAAGTCTTGAAACAGGCAAAAACGTTCGAACGTTCAATGGGCAGGAGCTCATCTGAGTTTGCAGTCAGTGACAAGATGCATTCAGATGCGACTCGTCATTTTGAGGATTGAGCTTGATTGAACGTTCCCAGTGGGCGAACAGTCGCGTCGGGTCAGGATACAAGGAAGACTGAGTGAAGTCATTCGACTTATCTCGACCAAAACCGATCTAGAGCATTTTCGGCAACTCTTTGACGTTTGACCATGGCACACATAAGCGTAGTGTAGCATCGTTTCTCGAACCTCAATGGGACCGTACCTCTCAAACAATAGGATGTTAAATCTTGCAAAATCGCTAGAGTTGGGGTACTACTACAGATTATTGAGTGGACATGGTAACAGGAATGTTTTGGAAGACACTGATATTTCTGCTCTGTAAGAATTCAGATATTCAACGAATGGGATATGTTAGCGCAGCATGAGATCGTTGAACGAGTTGCAATTATTTGCTTCTCTGACAACAAAGCCAGATAAATCCTGGAACTGATTTCAGCAAGTTTCAGCATTCACTGCAGCCATACAAGTTCTTGTCGAGTGTGAAGAAGAGAAGATCTCGGAAACCTTCAGCTCATCAACAGGTGGAACGGTGATTCGTTCCAATAATAGTGACTAGAATGGCGAAAGAGGTTCCAAGAAGAGGGATTGAATCTGATATCGATATGATGGGTGTAGGATGTGTAGAACGCGAAGCGCTTACAAATCACCTTTCTTATTTCGAACACTCACGATGTGGGCACTTGCATGGCTGTTGTAGCAGGGATACATGTTCACCTCAATGGCAATTCAAGGCACATATCTAGACGTGTCCTCAAATTCAAAGCCGTTCAACAATATGCGCATATCCAGAATGTAAATGATCACGTTACGAGTCTTCCATGAGCTTCCATGCCGAGCTGTAAATACCCCGTTTGCCGCTCGTATACCCTAGATATACCCTTTAATTACAGTCAACAAAATTTGCCCAATCCTCGTCATCTGTGTCAATCACGATTTGTGCCCCTGCCGACACCGACACTCCTTGAACGGTATATTTCTTCGCTTGAGTCTTCCTCAGCATCTTTATTAATGCTTCCAGCAGAAGCTGATGATATGGCCTGACTGCCTCCCATTCTGGACCGGTGTCCAATCGTTTACGCTCGGTCTTTCCAATGTTGAAAACAACAATCCCAGGGATAGGATAAGGACGTTCGAGGTCTTCTTCTGGTGAAGGGGAAGTGACATCTGTTACTGAATTTGGCTGGTAGAACATAATGGTAGGCTTTTAGTATCACTCAGAGAAGGTTTAGCCATCATCTCCCATACGGACCTCAATAGTTTGGCTCATTGTAATCTGTGTGTGTAGGTGAGTGGTTTTTTTTGCTGTTAGGCAGCTTCCAGTTGATACTTAAGTGTTTTGATTTTTGCTCGGCACTTCAGCATTCCATGATCCCTCTATTGAATGAATTTCATGAAGCTGGAGGTCTAAACACCAACAGTGGGTCAAGAGTGGGCGTTGTGTAAATATCGATGAGTTGTCCTCATGTTGTGGGCCCCATCTTGGATCCGACTTAAACATTCATTTGCCCGGATCTTTTTCCAGCGCTTTCGAAGAAGGCCGATATGGGCGAGGAGAACTACGGTAAGTAAGCAATGTCTTTATTGGATGGTAAAACCTCTGCAGAAGTTTCTGATACAGCAGCTTCAACTAAGCCCGCAATCCCAATATACATCGATCACCTCATGGAGAGAGCAGCATGTTTCTTACATGAACGGAAATAGCACAAATTGCTTGATTCATATGCATTGATAACATGTCAAAGTAGGTTGCTTATAAGCATTGTATCAAGCCAGACAAGGTGGTAGGTGCACTCCTAAGCTATCTACTACCAGTACTTACTCTAAACATGGGACAGGTGGGCTGCATAAATCATACACTCAGTGTTTCATGAATGACACCATTACTTCAGTCCAATTCTTCCAATGCCCTGGGAATTCCAGAGACGGTCCTAAATTCTTCCTCTCATCTTCCTCCCCCACGTCGTCATTCACCTGCACCAATTGTCCCCAATCCATTTGGCATTCTTGCCTTCAACATCAGTCGAAAAGGAGGCAGACAAACCTGTTTCGGACCACGTTTCAACAAAGCATACTATGATCTCCGAGGGATAGTCCCTCCTCCTGACGAGGAAATACCCTTGGAAGGGTTCATTCAGACTCTCGAGAGTATCAGAGATGCAGAATACATTCTACAGGGAGCAGCATTTTCTCCAGTTGTTGCCTATGTGTTCATAGATACACAGGATGAGCATTGGCCAAGTTCAGTTGGGTGTATGATTTGATTCAAGTTCTCGTCGGTAGAATTGCCACATGGAGAGGGGCATGAACCCGTGAAAACACACAATATAATTTCATGATGTATTGACTTGGTGATGATGGTGTGTTCGGTATTTTCTGGTATATCTGTACATGATTCTCCTCACCCACAATGCACATTCTGTACCACCCACATCATTAATCTTTTGTGTAGTATCGAAATCGGAGCGCCGACAAAAACTCCGGAAGTTGTTTGAATATCACGTTGATATTGCTATGACCCTTCTATTCCTTTGCACACTGACTTTGCACCCACTTCTGACCCACTAGTTTTACATGTAAATTCCGGCTTGTATATGAAATCACTTTAGTAAAGACTGAGGGAGAATAATGAGCTTTCAAGTAATAACCTGAAGTACATATGTTCTACATATACAAGAGAGGCTTGAGAGATTGCCGATTTTATTATGTGGCGCAATACTCAATTCCCCTGACACGGCTTTTCCCTTTCTATCTTTTCCTCACATCCGTCCTTCTCTCCAACTCTCACTCACAAATTAGGACACCTGACCATCCTATCCTAACTCCTTGTCTTCCACATGAAAAAACGCAAATGCAACCAGCAGCTCAAATGTCGTAACCTTCAAAACATATCACAACCAAACTCTCCAATGTTCGCAAATATGAATACCCCCGATATTCACTTGGTGGCCCGAGACAGCTCCTTTTCCAATATTAAATGCATGGATGCTTAGTGGGTCTGTTACAAGGATTTG
The DNA here is from genome assembly GCF_021015755.1 of Lentinula edodes. Classification (NCBI taxonomy): domain Eukaryota; kingdom Fungi; phylum Basidiomycota; class Agaricomycetes; order Agaricales; family Omphalotaceae; genus Lentinula; species Lentinula edodes. The sequence continues at coordinate 1,068,110 of NW_025764311.1, forward strand.
GCATTAAACCCGGCAAATTTTTCCACATCAAATTTACATGTAAATTCAAAAAAATATCAAGCCCCCATGATTATTAGTATGTAAAGCTTCATACCTTCACCTCTGACCAGTTACATAATTTATTAGTTCCATGTGGAAGAAATACTTTTTGAGATGTAGACCATTAAATATATCATTATGTTACAACCCGTACGGTTGCAAGAAATTGGGATCGGTCTGGTCGGAAGCTTCTGTGCCCATCTTACCCTTGAGGGCGCATTTTCCTTACATCCCCAAGGATCCAGAATTGGCAATGAGTTTGGTATTTAAAATGAGCTTCTCAACTCAAGTCCTTCAGACTGGCTCTTTTCTCTTTACTTCAAATTGTATGTCTGGCCTCTGCTTTTAGCCTTCCCTTTCATTGAACCCTCTGCTTCCAGTGCGGGTCAATTTGAAGGCATTGCCCAAGTTCTTTATTTTTACTCACCCATCCCTGACAAGCATATATTCAGTATGTCTTATGAGCAACAACTTTGTTCAATAACTTTTAAGCTTACTATGGGTTATGACAGACAGGAACACTGGTGCAATGCAGATTACAGTGACCTCCATCATGCTTCTCAGCAGTGTCAATCTTATGCTAGTTTCTGGATCTGTTATTCCAGCACAGGGGAATCACCAAAACAAGAGATCACTTGAACTCACAAAGAGACTTTCAGCTAGTGATTGCATCTTTGTGGCAGCTCAAGGTTACAGCTACTGTGATGCAAAGCAATGTAGAGATGGGGGAGGTACCTGCAAGATCAGCCCAGCAGGGAATTGTGTGAATGATAATAATACAATGCGGGGCACACATGCTCCAGTAGCATGTCCCAGTTGCCAGTGTCATAACCCCTAACTAATGGGATTACAATGTAATGAGCTTGATTTTGCATAATGTTCTTTCTGGCTTAATGCTATGCTTATAAGCAGTCTAGTACTCAACACAATGTTTGAACATATGTTTTGTTTGGCATTGGTTTACAGTGTAAGATTGTTAAATGGTATTGATAGTTTCCGATCCCCTCGAGCCTTTCCATATTCCACATTCTCCTTTCATGTCATTCTCATAGCCTTTTACACCTTGGTTTTATCTTTCCCTACTTGTACACATTCCTCTACCATATTCATATTCTTTCCATTACACTCTTAAGTGTTTTTCCCGCAATTTTTTGAGAATCTTCTTTTGATTTGTACAACATATATGTAAATGCAACAACTTAAATGCTGAAACCCATGCAAGCAAGGCAGATGACCCTGTAGGGAGCAGTTGATCTGAATGATCACTGGTAAAGGGATCGGAAATGCACTGTGTCCTGATTGAGTAGATCATGTCAAGAGATTTCATTACTGTAACACAACGATTGACAATAGCTCTGATTGAACTGAAACTACTAGAGGTCAACAAATAAACCAACTACACCAAGTAGATATAATATGGAATAATTATATCACATTGTCCTCAAGAAAATTGCCGCACTCGGGGGGTACCCTAATTGCGCAAGCTGGGGAGTCATTGACAGGCATGTTAAGGCATCATCAAAATTTAGTGCATTTTGAATATCTGCATGTGCCTGTGCTGCACCTAACCCCATAATTAAGCAGCTGTTTGCTTGACAATGTGCAGGTCCTCTCTGTTTGAGACTAGCTCTACACCAAGTCCTCTCTCAATATTTGCGAACTTTCCTCGGGGTCATAATCATGGTTGCTGGTTTTGAATTTTTTTGAGCATTGAATGAAAATCATCACCAGAACTATCAGCAAGGTGCAGGGAAATTGTGCGAATGGTAATATACTGAAAACATACCCCTCTCTTAAAACATGTAAGTTGTAAACTAAACGTCACGATAGTAGATCGAAGGTCTAACACTGACAGGACTCCAACCGGGGTCACGGGAAATTACTGAGTCAGAATCCCGTGTGATAACCTCTACACTATTAGACCATCATGCGCTGGAAGTTGACTTCACAGACAACCAGGAGGAAGAAGATGCCTTCACTTGGACATTAGCTGCGAAATGGAGATAATATTATGAGCAAAGGGGGGGAGACAAGAAAATAACACATAACACTACATCTGATGCTTAGGAAACCCTACTGTCCTGTGACATTGCTATACAATGTAGGGTGAGTTCATTACCAACATACACACATCCAATCTTTTTGGCATTCCCAAAAGGCGCCTCCTTCGGTCCCGTTAGTCCCACTCGCATTACCACCTGCATCAACACTTTCAACAACAACGAGCTCAGTCGGGCTCCCGGAATCTGGACGTTGTCTTAGTTTGACTTTATCGCCCTGCCGTGGACCAGTGAGCACGATAGCGGTATCGTCTTGTGATAAAGGGGGAACGGGGAGGAGGAATTTAGTTGGGATTGAACGATCTGCTGGGGTGGAAGAAAGAGCAGCAAGTTGAGCTGGAGTAACAGCGCTAGATTTCTCCAGATCGACTTTAACCAACGCTGTTTGTTCGTAATTATCTGCTACACGGGAAGCAGCGAGGATATGTGCGTCGAGAGATTCGTATAGACCGTCGAGGTAGGGTTGATGAGGCAGTTTGGTTCCGGAGATATTGACCCGGAGAGACGTTAGGTGTGGGGTTAAGTGTTGGGCGAGTAGCCAGTCTGGGGGTGGGGTGTATTCACCAGGACCTTCATTGGCTCTTCTTCCAATTGCAGTGGGTAGCATACCAGGTGTTGGAGCGGCATAAGCACCGTAGGATGCATAAGTATTACTATTGTTGGAATATTGGCTGTATTGAGGGTTAATGGAGGAGTAGGGTGTATTGGTACTGCTGAGGTTGCCTCCTGGAGTTGAGGGGATAGCGGGGGTTGGTGCGAAGCCGGGTGTTGAAGCGAATGCGGGGGTGGGGGCGTTCTGTGCGGCCCAAGTGCTAGCAGGAATCTCAGCACCCCATCCACCAATCCCGCTTCCACTATCAGCTGGAATTGGGGATCCCCAACTGTCTTTCCCACCCCACGCATTTCGCCCTGGTGTAGCACCTCCTCCGGAAGCATAAGGGTTTGGTGTCCTCCCACCACCCCTCGAAGCAGCAGCAGAAGCAGCATACGGATTAGGAGTCTTGCTCCCTGCACTCCAAGCAGGTGTCTGTCCACCACCTCCCCCAGCGTATGGGTTGGGTGTTTTAGAACTAACGTTCCATGCGGGGGTTTGATGTCCTCCAGTTGCGTAGGGGTTGGGTGTTCGGCCTGCTCCTATTCCCCAGCTTGGTGTACGACCCCCAGAGCCAGGAGTTCGCCCGCCGCCACCACCAGAAGCACCCCACCCAGGTGTACGTCCACCCATTGGCAAATTGAAATTGTTGTCACCACCACCACCACCACCATTTCTCCCCCAAGTCGCACCAGGCCCCTCGACGGGTTCAGTCCTCCCATCCGGCAACTTCCTATGCAATTTCCCCTTTTCAATACTGATCACCTTGTTCCCTGTGTTCAGCTCTACTCTCGCTACGCCAGATAACCCAACCCCGTTAGTGTCTTTGACAATCCCAACGTATCCTTTGTGTGGCCCTTTGATTACTACGACGTGTGCCCCGATGAGCCTGTCGCGGGGTCCCCGTCCAATTGTTGAGCCAACGAAGCCACCGCCGCCGGAAGCGCCACCAGCTGAGAGGGGGTTCATTTTCGTTAGATCAGAAGTCGGTTTTTTTGAACTTGCACCACCGGGTGTAATTACACCCCCCTTCGGCGACACCGACACCAAACTCCTCGCACGAGTAACGAAAACCCCACCATGTTCGGCTACGTCCCTGTTAAACAAGAATGCAAAATGCGATTGGTAGATATGTAGCACTCTCCCTGTCCGATGCTCGTTTTCAGTTTCTTGCATTGTATCGCCGAGTCGGATTTCGTGGCTGTTTTTGTCGGTTGCGATTACTGAATTGGGTTTTGGCCGGAGGGATTGGAGGATTTGATGCGGGTGGACAAGTCGGGATTGTGAGTGCTGAGTTAGAACGAGGAAGGAGGAACGGGAGGTTGAATAGATAACGCCGATTGTCTGGGGGCTGTGAAGAGGGGGATTAAAAATGGGTTTGGGAGAGGAGATTGAGGACGTACTCAAGTTGGACTAGATCATGTAATTCGTATTCACCAACAATGTTGGTTGTATTACCCACCTCTGCAGCCTCTCGAAGATCTTTTGAAAATACCGACACTTCTTGCATTGTCATATCCGAAATGAACGTAACCACCGTATTCTCTCTTCTCTTTTCGCCGTTTTCTAAATTCGCATTCACATTCGACGTCGATGGAGTAGACCCAGTATCCGAAACAGCAACAACCAACCCGGTCTCTCCAGCGTTCTTCCCTTGCATCACTTTAACGTGGTCTCCGGGTTTGAATCGTTTCCTTACAGACCTTGCAGGGAGATCAATCTTTTGCCCTTCCAGATCTAAACCGAGCGCGGTGATGGTGAGGGTCTCGCCTTGAATTTCTTGCACGATTCCGTGTACGCCAGATTGTTCGCCTTGGAAGACCTCGATGTGGTCCCCAGGTTGCAGAACGGCTAAAGCAGCTTTGCGGGATGCTTCGGCGATGATGCTGAGGTCCACCAGGCTCTCTTCTAAAGGATTGTTCGAGTTGAACATGGTGATTTCATCCAAGGTAGGGTTGACGTCCTCAAGGATGATAGAGTTTAGTTTCACGTCCTTCTCGATAAACCCGTCTTTGTAAGTGTCCTGGAAAAAGACATAGACTTGGCCTCGTTTGGAGACAGCGGTGCGGCCGTAGACTTTCAAGACTTCTTCGTAATTAAAGAGACGTTGGGGAGGACGAGCGGAAGGGTTATTGTTGGAAGTGGGATCATTGCCTTTTTTACGCTTTCGACCCAAACCACGCTCGTCTTCGCGTGGGTTTAAATCAATACGTGGAACGAATCGGACGCCGACTTCATCACCATTCTCCGTAACATCCACGACCTGAGCTAAATCCCCAGCGTATTTCCCTCTTTTCAATCTCACCCAAGTTCCTGGAATGATTTTTTCACCTGCGTCCACCTTTTTGATTAATAGTAGCAAGGACATCTCGTCAATGGGAACGAGGTGGATTCCTCTAGAAGGGTATACACCTACTAGCCCGGCACAGGCTTGAGCGACTTGTTGTGAGGATTTTGCTTCGACATAGATCATCCCAGGTAGAGAATCTCGTTGAAAGGCGGACAAAATAGACATGGGTTTTGCTGTATATTCTAGATCGAGACTTTTACGCATTAATGAAAATACGATTTCTCGTTCCCGACCTGGTTTTACACGGACTTGCCAGAGAGATGCGTCGTGTACGGAAGGCATAAGAAGACGTTGAGGAATTTCAGAAAGTTCACCAGTGAATCGACGACCACCTAGTCCCCGTCCAGAGTAACGGTCAGAGAGCTCACGAGCAATTTCTTCAGCAGATCGCTCAGCTTGTCGCCGTTTATAGTCTACTCGAGCGTGGTGATGCCTGTCATCGATATCTAAATCATCTCCAACGCCATAAACTCCGTCGTTTTCCTTGCTGATGAACCCGTCGATGGCTGAATCACTTTCTGCTCCCTCACCGTCCTCTTCGTCTTCGGAAGAAACTTCGGCTTCGATATCCAGGAAACGGGAGAGTCCTGTCCGGGGTTTCTTGTGTCGGTGTTTCGTCGTGCTGGGCTTGGTAGACGGTTCGTCGTCCTCCTCCTCTTCCTCTTCCTCGTCATCTTCGTCGTCTTCATAAAGCTTCCGACGTGGAGGTGAGGGGTGTTCTCCATCATCGTCGTGTCTGTCGTCGTCGTGGTCTTCGATATCTGACATGTTGGTAGGAGTTAAGATCAAGTTGGAATTGACGTAAAGGATGTGTTTGAACAAAACAAATAAAGAATATAATGATAATGAGCTGGCAATCCAGTATGGTCCAATAGTGTAGAGGTTATCACACGGGATTCTGATGTGGTATGTCACAGCCTGAATTTCCCGTGACCCAGGTTCGAGTCCTGGTTGGACCTTGCTGGGCCAAAATTTTCGTACTTTTTATTCGATGTTTCCATTTTAACCTGAAGGCAAACATACAATACATATTTGCGCCATCGTTCACGAGTTTTTTCCTCACCTTCAAATCACTCACATGAATAACATATCTATGGTCTTTGCTTACTGCAACATATAAGGCACTCCGAATCTGAACCGAAAAAAAACTCATAAACGCTGGTTCACTACGGTTAACCATTGTCTTCCAGCTATGCCATCCTGATTTTTTAGTACAGTTGTATTCAAGATCTACCAGAGTAAAGAAATTTGCAGGTCAAATTCATTATTTGCTGATGTGTTTGATCTTGTACTCGAGATGTGTCCACGGGGAACTTCAATGTACTTCTTCCCTCCCATCGCTCATCAATCTCCTTCATCTAGCGGATCATCATTTGCTAAGCATCTCAAGAACTCACACCCGTGGTAACGCACTCGGGAAGGGCACGGTTGATTTTTCAATTTTGATAATTTGTTGCCGGTTTATTGCCGGTCCATCGGATTTGATATCTCACCATCGACACTTTTATGCATGCAGTAAAAGTATTTTTGTGGCCTTCAAACTCTTCAGTGAATACACTATCATTTTTCTGCCTTCTAAGTACCTCAGGAATGATAAATTCCTCAGGTAGCACACTTGGGAGAAGGCACAGTGAAACTGATAGCCTATCATTGCATCATTGCCCATTGAATGACACAGTGTCCTCCAGCCTTCAATGCATTTCCCTTTATGCATTTATTCCAACTATTGATAATGAAAGATGCTGTACCCTATTCTTTATATGAGCTAGAGTATTTGGTACAATAGCTCTCTGTGTTTTTGAACTGTTCATCTGTAAAATTTGTATTCTTCAAGTTGGCTAAGAGCTCGAAAGTGTCAAGGTTTAACTCAGTAAAGTAACTGAGGTGTTCAAGAGGCATTCCATTGTTGTCTACCTAGGTACTGTATAGTATAATGTAATAATGCTGTCTTGTAACTTTACATACAAGGAGAAGTCTCAGGTATGTACAGAATGGGCTCGAGCACATGGAGTATCCCTCAACAGAAAGCAGCTGACAGCACTATCCAGCTGGGAAAGTCCTCCCAGCAGTACTGAAGAATTGCTGGGAGCTAGACAGTGCCTCCATTGCTCTTGTGAACATCCAGCTTTTGCAGATGTTATTTAGTCTTAATAGCTAGTCAAGTTCTTTGAGCTTGCTTGTTTTTCTTAGAAGAAATGCTTATGCTGGAGTTTACCATATGAGCTCTGAGTCCAAGTAACAGGCACTCTGTATCACACCCTAAGTAGGACTGCATGACCCCCATAAATTGAGGATAGAGGCATGAATTCCTTCTGTCAGCGACTGGTTCTAGTAACAGATGTCACCAGGTGTCACACTCAAGAAAACTTCAGGCAGCGGAGCGATAAAGGAAGTAAGCAAAGTTCTGGACTAAACCAGGTAGAATAGACGAGATCAAAGCTAAGGAAATACAGCAAGTAGCTACAGTCTATATACTAGTGAACAACCCTCTGCCCTAGTAATGCCCAACGCCCTGGGTTAGTGGTAAACATGAGTAGAACATAAGTAAAGCAATGTGTAAGTAATGAAAGCTCGATTGCCATGCTGTATACGTGTTGTGAGACTGCTGTGTTTAATATAAGTAAATGAAAAGCGCATGTTGTATCAGTAAGCATAAATAATAGGTCAGGTGACAAGATAAGACAAGATATAGGATAAGGGAGATAGAAGATAAGACAAAAGATAAAAGATAAGACAAGGGATAAGGAGAAAGATAAGATGAAAAAGAAGTGATCGTAACATTACCCCCCCTTTAAGGCGCGAATTCCATGACGCGCAAGTCGGTTGACAAGTGCTTCAGATGGCATGGTACTTGGGACTGGTTCTATGTCTGGTGTAGGTATTTGTCGGAACAATTCAGTGGGAAATTGAGCAATCGGAATCTCAATCCGTTTAAGGGTTCGAGGCCTGGGCTTGTTAGGATACTTCTTATGGAAGTCCTGAACAGCTTCTCTGGCATTCGTCATATTAGCTGCAGGTTCCCACGTCATTTCATGTGGTCCGTAACCTCTCCATTTTACCTTGTACTGGATGCCGTTCCGATATTTGCGTGCATCCACAACCTCTTCTACTTCGTACTCTTCTTCTTCTCCAACTACTTCTGGAGGTGGCTCGGTATTTCGGGGTTGTGTCGGGAATTGGGGTTCATGGTACGGGGATAGGTGTGTTTCGTTGAAGACATTATGGACTCTTTTCCACGTGCGAGGGATGTCGAGTTTGTATGAGCTGGATCCGATCTTTTCAAGGACTTTAAACGGTCCAAATCGTTTATCCCCGAGTTTCTTCATTGGGCGATCTGTCGTTATGTTGGTTCCTTCAAGCCAGACTTTATCACCAGCCTTATACTCTATCGCTTCATTCCGGTGTTTGTCATATTGGCGCTTCATGTCCTCAGCAGCTTTTTTTAGCGCCGATCCTACTTCTTCCCTGATCCGTTTCATACTATCGGCAAACTCCTGTGCTGTTGGGTTTTGTGACGTCATCTTCGGTGTGGTTCCTTTGTATGGGTGTCTGCCATTGTCTGCGTAGAAGGGCGAAACCTTTGTAGCTGAGTGTACTCGATCGTTATATGCAAACTCCATCATAGGAAGCCATTCGTGCCAATCATTCTGATGATGATTCACAAAAAGACGGATGTAATGTTCAATTTCTTGATTTATCCGTTCCGTCTGGCCATTAGTCTGAGGATGGTATGCAGTTGTATAGTTGCTTTCGATTCCTAGCAACTTGTACAGTTCCTTCATGAAGCGGGCATGGTACTGAGGGCCGCGATCGTGGACAATCTTCCGGGGCATTCCATGGATCGGGAATACTTTGTCACGATAGACACGTGCCATTCCTTCAGATGTTATCGTAGTATGTGTGGCAAAGAGCCGTAACCTCTTCGTGAAGTGATCAACAAACACGCTGATGGCATTATACCCTCCAGACTCCGGTAATTCGCCAATCATATCTGTTCCTATGATTTCCCAAGGCTCGGATGGTACGTCATGTGGATGTAATGGTCCTACGGGTTTTGTACGATGTGTCTTTGTGGCCTGACATTTTTCACAGCCTTCCACATAGATCCTGACGTCTCGACTGATTCCTGGCCACCAGTAGTTGCGTGTAATTAACTCGATAGTTTTATAGCGGCCAGGGTGTCCTGCTGTCTGGGCGTCATGATGTGCCTGTATGATTCGTCCTCTGAGCTCTTTGTCCTTGGGGACATAGATGCGTCCTTGCCAAACTGCTAGTCCATCCTCGGTTTCAAGCCATTCCTTGTCTTTAGACTCGAGGGCAACCTGTACTAACTTGTCTCGCTGGTTTTTCTTTCTTCGGATGAGATTAAGCAGATCGTCTTTGGGGGTAGATGTCTGATCCGTTACTTGAGAAATGAAAAATTCTGGTTTTAGCAGTGTGACGTCGGTATTGTCATTCTCCCCTTTCTCAAGGCCTGACATCCTTGACAGAGCATCGGCTTTTCCCATCGATTTCCCAGGCTTATGGAAGAGCTCAATATGGTATTCAGCAATTTCAACTACCCATCTGGCTTGTCGTCGATTCAACTTCTGAGGTTTCCGGAAATACTGGAGATTCTGGTGATCGGTAAAGACTTCAACAGGTTCTTTTGCGCCCAGCAAGTACTGTCTCCAGTCTGCTAGAGAATCCATGATGGCCATCATCTCCTTGTCGTAAATTTCATAATTTTGTTCAACCTCGTTAAGTGACCTGGACCTGAAGGCTACTGGTCTCCACTTTCCATCGACGTTTTGCGATAAGACAGCACCATTTGCGTAATCGGAAGAATCAGCTTCAATCCGGAACTTTCCAGTCTCTCTTGGGATAATGAGAGTGACGTCTTCGATGATCCGGTCTTTCAGTTGATTGAACGCATCTTGTTCAAGAGATGTCCATTCCCAAGTCGCATTCCCTGTGAGCCGTGTTAGGGGTTTGGCAATTTTACTGAAATCTTGGATGAACCGGCGGAAGAAGTTGCAAAACCCTAAGAACGATTGTAGTTCGCGCTTTTTCTGTGGTGGCTGCCAGGTTCGAACTGCTTCAACCTTTTTTGGGTCCATCCGGATTTGTCCATTGCCTACGATGATTCCAAGATATTCAACTTCCCTAGCCTCAAAGGTGCACTTTTCAGGTTTCAAGTACAGTTTGTTGGCTTTTAGGATGTCAAGAACCTTTCTGACGATGATCCGATGTTCCTCAATGTTGTCCGTGAAGATAAGGATATCATCCATATAGACAATGACGTGTCCTTGATCAATGAGCTCTCGAAGGATGTGATTCATGAATGCTTGGAACGTGGCGGGTGAGTTTGTAAGTCCGAAAAACATAACTGTGGGCTCGAACAAGCCTCTGTTTGTTCGGAATGCTGCCTTCCATTCATCTCCTTCTTTGATCCGGATGTTATTAAATCCCCATCGGACATCCATTTTGGTAAAGATCTTGGAATTCTTCAGTTTATCAATGAGTTCCTGGATTAACGGGAGTGGATATCGATTCTTGACAGTCATGTCATTTAGCTTTCGATAATCCTGTACAGGCCGTAGTGTTCCATCTTTCTTTTTGACAAAGAAGAAAGGTGAAGCCATGGGTGAGCGTGATGGTCGTATTCGTCCCGATCTAAGGTTTTCCTCTAGGAATTCATCTAAAGCCTTCTGTTCCGGTGGACTGAGGGGATAGACTTTACAGTCAACTGGTTTGGAGCCTGGCGTTAACTCTATGGCATGATCCCATGGACGTCTTTCTGGCATTTGGTCAAAGTCTTTTTTACTAAATACATCAGCATACTCGGCAAGGTACGGAGTAGCAGCATCTGTAGTAGCAGTTTGTACTTTGATATGGCCTTGGTCAGAAAGATACCCATCCCAATCGAACCAGAAGATCCTTTCACCATCGACAAGTTTTTCCTCTGTACCATCATCCTCAGGTGATTCATAGTGTGGCAAATACCCGCATTTGTCAGGACAACGTTCGAACGTTAACGTAGATTCCTTCCAATCAATGCTAGGATTATGGTAACGTAGCCAGTCTATGCCTAGAAAGATATCTGTCTTGCCTAGATTGGTAACTGCCATATCTATCCGTTCAGCATGATCTCCTATCACCATTCGGACTTGTACATAGCCTTCTATGGAACCATTTTTGTTCAGAGTGCCATCGGCGTTATAGACCGGCATTTTGACTGGTAACTCCTTAACAGTGAGCTGGTGCTGTTCTACAAAATCCTTATTGATACAGGACCCTGTGGCTCCGCTGTCTAGGAGGGCTTCCGTTTCAATCTGTACACCATTGTCAATATTCTCAATAGTGGTTCGCAACTTTAGCTCACGTCCTCGGGTACCTCGGACGAATCTCTTACGACTTTTGAGATTGGTAACTGCTTCAGTTGCGGTTGCATGACTCAGATTTCGTATAGCCAATACCGTTTTTTCCGATGCTTCTCTGACACGACTTTCAGGCATCCAGGCTCTAAGGATTCCTATAGCCATAGGGAGTTTGTCCATTTGTAACCGCTGCGCCACCCATTCAGGTGTGTTTGGTTCATATCTCACAGGTTTTTTCTCAGCTCGGGTCGTCATTGTAGATAAGTTATTTTTATTGGGTGTACCAGTACTACCAAATTCAAAACTAAATTGACTGTCTACATATGACGATGACGAAAAGTCCGATACTGATTCTGAGATTGGCCCCGGCAGACCTGCGTCTACTGCTGGGGCAGGACAAAACCCAATTCTTTGGCCATGGTCTCCTGATCCTCCTGTGTCATCCGGCTCCACATGCCTCTGACGAACTGTGGCTTCGGTGCTTTCTCTGGACAGAACTTCGCAATGTGGCCTTGCTTGCCACAATGGAAACATTCCTTGTTGCGACGCGCAGCGTCGATGTCCATTGGTCTGCCTGCACCTTTGAAAGTTGTTCCAGTACCGTCTTTCCTATCCTGGGTGGGTACCGCAGGGGTTGGAGCTTTAGTTATGGGAGCCTGTGTCATTTGTGGTTGCCATCTCTGGCTACTAGGTCCTTGCCCAGCATTCCGCTGGTATCTGCTTGACCAATTTCGTCGCATTTCCTCACGACGCCACCACATATCATCGATACTGATAATCTTCTGTTTGAGTTCATCGAATTTCTCGATTCGCTCATTGCTGGTGCCATATACTTGGTCGATCAGCTTCGGCTTTACATTCATTTCAATTAGCCTGATGACGTAGGGGGCATCCTTAGCATATCCGGCGTCTCGCATGATGACTTCAAATTCCTTGAAGAAATCCTCTGCCCTCTCATTGGGGCCTTGACGGAGATGTTCTAGCTTCTCCTGAGCATTCTCTGTGAGTCCTTTGTCTAGGAAGGAGGCATTCAATGCGTCCTTGAATCCTTTCCAGGTGACTTTCCATTCCTCCTCGTCGTCATTGAAATTATCGTCCGTATAATTCTGGACCCAGCTACTGACTTTGGGACCTCGCATATACGAGACCGCAATGTCGATTCTTTCACTGTCTGTGACAATCCTATTCCTCGGATCACGAATGTAGGCAAAGAGGGTACGGCGCCATTCTTTGAACTGGGCTTTGTCGCCATCAAAGATGCTAGGCTCTCTGAGCAATGACTTGCCATGAATATTGGAGGTAGTGGTGGTGGGAGCGGGAGTAGGGTTAGACATGTGGAAGTTGGGTGGTATGTAGGCAGGTATGAATGAGGTGATATTTCGTTCAATGGAAGATGAAGTGGATGGAGCAGATGAATCGGGGGTACGGTAACGATCGGTTTGTACCGAAAGTCTAGGTCGTCCTATTCTTGAAGTAAAATCCGTTGTAAGGAAGACGAGTTACTGATGCAACCCGGTGGTGATGATGGGAAAATGTATGATTGGATTTGTAGAAGTTGAGAGTAATGTGGGAGAGATTTCGAAAATAGAGTACAATGATGTGGGAAGCAGCCTTCCACTCTCGCTTGATGAACAGATGCACCCTCCCTGTCTAGGAATGGAGCTCGTTGTGCACGCGAAGACCCCTCTCCGAAGATTAGTGATCAGTCGACGCTTTCGTCTGCCAGTACGGTGTCGGACTCAACGTTACACCTTTGTACTATAGGTGACACTGCTCGAATAGAGAGTAGAAGTCTGTGAAGGGTTGGTAAAAATGTGAGCGGGGACAATTGTGATAGGGATATGATTGCGTAGCGTGTGACAGGTGGTAAGAATAGCTTTGATCTTCTGTCAGCGACTGGTTCTAGTAACAGATGTCACCAGGTGTCACACTCAAGAAAACTTCAGGCAGCGGAGCGATAAAGGAAGTAAGCAAAGTTCTGGACTAAACCAGGTAGAATAGACGAGATCAAAGCTAAGGAAATACAGCAAGTAGCTACAGTCTATATACTAGTGAACAACCCTCTGCCCTAGTAATGCCCAACGCCCTGGGTTAGTGGTAAACATGAGTAGAACATAAGTAAAGCAATGTGTAAGTAATGAAAGCTCGATCGCCATGCTGTATACGTGTTGTGAGACTGCTGTGTTTAATATAAGTAAATGAAAAGCGCATGTTGTATCAGTAAGCATAAATAATAGGTCAGGTGACAAGATAAGACAAGATATAGGATAAGGGAGATAGAAGATAAGACAAAAGATAAAAGATAAGACAAGGGATAAGGAGAAAGATAAGATGAAAAAGAAGTGATCGTAACACCTTCAAAATTGTAAATTGAGATAAATTGAGTGGAGACATGAATACTCAAAGGGATCCCGGATATTTATCATCCCTGAGGTAACTAGAAGGCAAAAGATGACAGTGTATCTACTTAAGAGTTTGAAGGCCACAAAAATGCTCCTACTGCATGCATAAAATCATTGAAACTCAAGGTATGGTGCGAGAAAGCTGATATCAAATATCCGGCGGACCGGCAATAAACCGGCAACAAATTATCAAAATTGAAAAATCAACCGTGCCCTTCCCGAGTGCGTTAGTAAAATTATCAAAATTGAAAAATCAACCGTGCCCTTCCCGAGTGCGTTACCCGTGGCTCGGCCCAGGCCAAATTCTGAAAATTCTCTGGTTTGGGAGAATTTGTATTCAGCTGGCAGAGTATGAGGGATCACCGGTCACCGGTCAACGTTCAACATGGGACGTGAGGGAGTTTCTTAAGAAGTGTATGCAACCTGATAGTACTAGTAAAGTGGCTTGAAACCTTCGATGAAACCTCTGATTATTATGATGTGCTGTGTTGTTCATTTTCTCATATCAATTATTAATGATCATCAGTTTTCGCGCATAAGGAGGCATAAGGCTCCCCTCCAAGTTGCTCATGGACCACGGCAACTTGTATCTAGGGTAGCGCTAAATTGGTTTGGAGGTGTTAATAACATGTTATTAACATCGGGCCCTCCAAAGTGCAATTTAACATGAGTTAATAACATGATTTTAACATTCACACGGGTTTGTTAGTAACAAGTTAAAACCCTCAATATTAACATGTTATGAATGTATGTGAATGTTAAACTACTCAAATAGCCTCCCAATTGATATTTTCAGTCCCTAGCTCACTCAAAACAACATTGTTACCTCTGGCTCAGCAAGTGCAACAAAGAGAGGGGAAGGATCACCTGTTTTAGCAGTGTGGCAGACAGATTGGCCTCATTTTCAAGCACTATCCCTTCCAGCTCAAATGAATTTGGGAAGAACTGTGAACTGCATAAGAGTTTTCAGCCAAAGCAACTTTTGCTTGATATTGGTAGGCAATATGGACTCAGACATGAGAAAAGACATTAAAAAATGTTCAGCCCACTTGTACATTACTGACTAGGTGCTAATATAATTTTAACATGGTCTAACATGGTATTTTTGGGATGATGTTACTAACCTGTTATTAACCTGTTATTAACCATGTTAATTAACATATGTTAGGAACTTCTGGAGTTTAGCGCTACCCTACTTGTATCATCATATATACAATGTGTATCCTTAGATTTTGAACTGGAAAAATTCAACGTCGTTGTTATTTGCATGCTATTATCGAGACGATGCGATTCTCAAGTCCTACATCGCTTCAATTTCCTAATTTCCTTATCTTTTTGGTGTCATCAAGGCTCATTATGGAAGCTTAGAGAAACCCGGAAAAACCGACGGTGGGTGCATCAGTCTAATGTCTCTACATAGCAGCATCTCAGCCCAGCTCAGCCCTTTGGCAGGCTATAACGACGCAATTCGAAACCAGAAATTCTTCGTGTCATCATTCATATTAATCCCCCGCGTACACTCACTCACCAAGTACACAACGCTGGTTCGGTATGTTGCATATCTCCTTTCCCATCTTGGCTCCTAGCTCTGCACTCTTGATACAACTTATTGCTAACTGCAAACTACAGTTGTATCAATCTGTACCTCCCTCTCTTATCGCTTTCTCTTCAGTTTGGTGTCATCATGGTCACTCTACTGCAAACTCTCGCATTTCGACTCACTGTCCTCGTCATTCTTTCAAGTGTTCTTGGGATTATAGCTACACCCCTGCCGATGTTCGAGGCTCTGAATGATACGGCAGGCCTTCTCGAACGTCGCAGTCACGGTAAGTAAGCAAATGCATCTTCGAGGTAGCAAGGTTCTAATCAACATGAACATCATATATCATAGCCATCCCTGTAGCAGTAAAGCTCTACCTCAAACGCGGACATTATCAACCCGACGGGACATTCCTCGGTTTCAGTACTGGACCAGCCATTCCAACACTGCATCGCGATGATGAGTTCCTCATGCTCTTTAGCCAAGAGACTGGAGAGCGCTGGGGCTTAAGAGCCATTCAGAGGCATCAAGATGAAGGAGACCAAGTGTTACAATGGAAGCTTGAACCCGTTCGTCGAACCCAACATTCAACTTCTGACCTCTTTCTGGGAACGTTGAATTTCCCATCAAAAAAAGCGAAAGGGACCGTCTTAGGCAACTCAGGCCCAAGAAAGGGAAAAATAGGAGGAATGTACCGTGGGATATATCCTGGTTCAAATGCACTCCAGGTGTACAATCAGATCATCCAACTTCGGTTAATCGAGTATCCAACGTATTTTGTGTACAAGCCAGATCCTCGGAATCCTTCCGTTTGGGAGGATCTCTATACAGCTGTGATGGAACCAGCTGAGTATACGGGGACATCATGGAATGTGAAGGAGCTGCTTTAACAGAGTACGAGATAGACCCAAAGCGACTTGAAAATCTGTTGTAACTACTTATCACTGACTATATTACTACATGTGAGCATACAAGTTTGCGCCATTTCCCCCTATTTTCCCTCGTTCGCTATTTCCCTTACTATATCCATCGAGATAACCATCTGTCGGTCTTTGTTTTGTGGACATGGCTCCCCGCCGAGCCAAGCGACGACGAAGACTCATGAGCGTAATATCATACGCTACAGGCGACAAGATCAAAACCATGGACTCATCAGTCTACAAATTGGCTCTATGTTCCCTAGCTTTCTCTCTATGACTCTATGTTCTCTCCACCCATTATCATTCCCATCTTCTTATACTTACTTTTCAGCCACTCATATCTGTTGTCCAGACTTTTTGACCATTACAACCAACGAACACAGTTTACACAATACATATTCAAAATACACGATACTTGGTGTTACCTGTACATGTACTTAGTACATAGTTTCCCCCGCTCTTGGCTTCGAAATGGTGGCCTGTGGTGGTTGATCAACTCTCTCTCTCTCTCCCCGCCGAGTCACTCATCATCATGGGCCACTGCAATATATATCAGCATATACTTATCTTATATTCTAAACCAGCACATCTAGTGTTGCTGTCCATTCCCCTAGACTCACCAAGTACATAAAAAGTATAAAACGAGTACACTGTGAAGCTGGTTCGGTACGTCGACTATGGAGTCTTTCTCGTTTCGGCTCCTCTTGACTTGTCTAACGACCTCCTATTACAGTCAGAATAAAATAATTTGCTGGTCACTGGCTTCGTTGTTCAACGTTCACTGGTGTGTCTCAAGCTTGCGCGATTATGCACGATTATCGAGATGAATTGAGAACCAATATTCGACTATCAGGATTTCCGAGGCTTTCAAGTCTGACTCTTTGCTTGTGTCAAATTTCATCGACATTATGGTCACTTTTCTGCACACTCTCGCATCTTATGGAGAGGAGGGGAGGGGACATTGAGCATAGTGTGATTGTCTGTAATACTGAAATACAATTGTTGATAAGTTACCGTCCTGTAATCCAATGCGTCCGAAGGTCGTCAAAAAATCATGCAAACCGCGTGGATGTATCTGCCTCGTTCTCAAGTGAAAGTTCGCCTAGACGACATCTTGGTCGGGTTTAGCGCGACACCAATCATATGGTACGCCAACCTGAACCTCTCTCTCCTCTCCACAAACCAACTCCCAGCATCAACAGGAACTGCCAGCGGTTGTGCGATGACTCCGAGAGTTCTAGCCTGTCTCACAGCACCAGCGAGATCGTCCACTTCGGCCTCGGAATCCAGGTCATCATAATTTTCATTATCGGCATCATCGAGTGTGTGGGCAGAGGATGCGGCAGCTGCAGCTGTCTGCCGTTTAGATGGTCCATGCTTGGACGATGTAGTGATAGTATGTCCAGTAGCAGCAGCGCCTGCTTTTCTTCCCTCTTTACTACTCGGATCATATCCAAGTCGAACTGCAGCTTCCTCGATGGCCCTCTTCTTCTCTGCCTTCTCCCGGTCTTTTTTCTCCTTCTTCTCCTTCTTTGTCTCTCTCTTCACAGGCTCTACGAAATTTGGATTATGTTCGCGCTGCCAATCCAACAGAAGATCATCATAAGGCCTACTGCGGCCTTGGACTGCTCGTTTGGCACCCATAGCATGAGATTTACAGGTTAGCGAGCGGGAACAGGGTAGGCCTTTGTCGTTTATGACGCCGCATTGCTTGTCAAAATCCACAGGACCTTTCATTCGACCTTTAGTAATCTTGGGCAGGGCTGACTTTTTCGCCTTCTTGGAAGAGGGTTCACCGGGGAGTGAAGCAGATGAAGGAGAAGCTTTTCGTTTCTTCGCTTGAGCTATCATGGCGATGTTCCGGATTTGGGCGCAATTGGCTAAAGGGAACCCCATCTCATTCAAATTTCAAGCAAATCGGGCGTATTACCCACCGGCATGCTCAGAAACAGCACTCTTGAGCACTGGCTTATCACAGTCCTTGCATCTCATTACACCAATCTCAGACGTGGATGATAGTGGTCGAGCACCAAACAGCTTCATGTCCCGCGCTGGAAGCCATACTGTTGTAGGTTCAGTTACAGCGGAAATTTCAGATGGAGGAGGAGATGGAGAAGGTAGAGCATCCCAGGAAAATGGTTCTGTTGGAGGCGTCGATGCGCCTTTCAACTTCAGCGGCATATGCGTTGAAAAGAGAAAGAAAGTGGTGTGGGAATATTTGAGGTCACTTTTATCAGCACTCAGCACTATTTTCGTTTCTTTCGTAGCTAGGCCTCAAAATTGAATACGGGACTGAACATCGAGGGTAGCTACGTGCAAAAACACCTACAAATAGGTAGATACACGGCTTGTCCAAGGACGGTGTATATTTGCACCGTTTTTAATACGATGATTTGCTTGAAAATGGGACGACATGGAGTTCCTCTTAGCCAATTGCGCCCATCTTGCTCAAGCGGAGAAATAAAAAGCTCTGAAAAAGCTCCTCCTTCATTTGCCCGATGAACTTCCAAGAAAACACATAGTCAGCCCTGCCCAAGATTACCAGAGGTCGAATAGAAGGTCTTGTGGAGTGTCAATGTCATCAACGACAAAGGCCTTCTCTGTTCCCACTCACTAACCTGCTGATGCTGGAGAAATGTTCATCTACGTAAACTTTCACTTGGAGGATGGGGTGGATACATATACACGGTGCGCATTCGTTCCGTACCTGATGACCATTCACGGACGCATTGGAGCGCATTGGATTATAGGACGGTAACTTGTAAACCATGGTATTTCAGCACCTCAAGCAATCGCACTACTCTCAAAGACTCACGAGTTCCTCGACTTTGATGAACTATGTGACTGTCGGATTCTTTATGCGGGGACATTCCGTAGATGAACGAGAAGCTCAGCTATTAGCCAACCGCTGGCCCATGGTTATCGACCACTCTATCAGGGTATAAGTTACATCCGAACCAAACTTGAAGATCTCCATTGGTGAGTTTGTTATCTCCCATCCCTGAGACATCTGCTTTTACCACTGTCTTGTTAGTGAAGGAATAGTTGTCCTATTGGAACACATTTTATGACTGCACTTGAAACCGCATTGCTCTGTAACCTCCTTATTGACTTCGAATATTCCTTGCTCTGGCAACCTCTGGGCATATGGTACTTGTGCACGGACTCGGTTCCATGAATTTAGACTCGAATGATCACTTGGATATAAACCCGGGTCATACTCGACACTGCTATTGCTCAGTGCTGTACCAAGTGGCTATTCGGTCGGGTGCCAGTATCCTGACGAGAGGATTCTCATGAAAAGGATGCTCCCCAATGCTTCACACCATGGCTGAGTCCACGTCCGTTCCCTTGACAGACTCTATTCACCCTTTCCGAAATCAGCAGAGCCTCAGGATTGCTTGGAGTGGTACTAATTGGTATTCTTGCCGCTGTAAGTATGAAATCGATTCTCCACTCCTCAATCTCGTACATCAGTCGTATCGCGCCTCCTTAAGGTCATCCATACTCTAGTCGAGTGGACGGGTTGTACCGGTCAGACGTTCGATGCTCCATTTTATCGACTGTGCAGGAGCCGGGTATGGAGCGCTTTATGGAGTTGTACATCAATCATCAATGATACCAACTCGTTGCTTGAGCACTACTGTCAATCGATAAGTAAAACACTCAATATCGAATTGAAAACAAAACTTACAAGTTTCAGTCTCCTCCCGCTTTCTTCAGAACGGCTTCGGGTACGTGATGAATTGCAATTTGTATTTCAGTATGACCGAGAGACCGTGTCACATATCTCGGCGCTGGGAGCTCTATAAAGGTATATAATATGTGCATGCGATATTCCAGATTCTGAAGTTCAGCTGGTCTAACCCACTTCAAACTCTACACGGTGCTGGTCATCTGTGTTTGACTGAACATTTCGATCCGTCGCTGCTCTATTCACACCTCTACTCGACTCCACTTTCACTGTGCTATTTTCATGCCTAGACTCTCCTCAACTATCGCGGTCGCTATCATCGCCTTTACTGGCATATGCGCTGTCGACGCTTCGAGGTGCTCTACCTTCCTCTACTCCATCAAAATGTGTACTGATAGTGGCTTCCCTCTGCAGCCTTACAACCTCGGACGAACGCGTATATTCAAGACACTTTGCGCGTCATCATCCCGTCCCACGTGCTAGCAACAAGCACGACGTAGCAGTTGCTGGACTCGAGACTATTGGAAAGACGGCTGTCGCCGGGGCGGAATTACAA
Organism: Lentinula edodes; assembly: GCF_021015755.1. Classification (NCBI taxonomy): domain Eukaryota; kingdom Fungi; phylum Basidiomycota; class Agaricomycetes; order Agaricales; family Omphalotaceae; genus Lentinula; species Lentinula edodes. The sequence goes on from NW_025764311.1 coordinate 1,088,622, forward strand.
GGGGCTTCAACTTCAGAATCTCAGAGACGCTCGAATCCCGACGAATCGGAATTTATGCCTCCACCTAAGAATGGTGTGTTTTTTATCTTTTTTCCTCACTGCCGTTCAACAGGTCGACTTACACAAACACACACGTTCTTTCGTTTAGTGGGATTACGCTCACTCCACCAAAGACATCTCGGAAAAGCAGTTAAATTAGTAGAGCATGCAGCGAAAGCTACCGAAGGTGCTGCTGTGGTGGGCACGGCTGCTGAGGGTGCTGAGAGTGCTAAGGATAGCAATGAGGGCCGTTCACTGGACCATGAATATGGTAAATCTTCGTCCTCTTTCGTGTATTGAAAGGACGCTTACCTATTTTTCATGTAGTATCACTTGGCAAAAGAAAAAAGCCCAAGAAAGCTAAATCCAAGCCCAAACATGAGGAACCCAAACAGAAGGAACCCAAACCTGCAAGTGAGGGTACTAACAAGCACGATGTGGCTGTTGCTGGTTTCCAGGCTGCTGGAGAGGCTGCTGTGGCGGTGGCTGGTGCGCAAGGATCTTCAGCTTCAACTCCGGACACCTCATCCCCGTAATGAAGACGAAGGATTTCCTTACAGTATGATATTTTCAGTTCCTGGGTTCGGTAGAAGCCTTCGAGTAGAAGAATAGAACGCTTTAGTCAGAATCTATGAGATTTTCTCCATCCTGTGTTGAAATTGAATGTAATTTGTGAATCGCATCACATCGACGGATGCTCGCGAGCTCGACTTCATGTTTCTATGTTTCCGAATATTTGAACAGAACACTGGATCGAATGAACATGACATTTGTCTTCCCCGTCTTAGAGCTCGAATTCAAGCCTATTGTTTCCGTTATCGTAGGAGTCGATAGATGTAATTATAAGTGCCAGTAGCTTGTAAGCGTTATCCTTTCAACTCATACAAATGAGCCCAAATGAGTCATTGGCTATTGCATTGCACATTGTGCGCGCTCTCGTGAACCATGACTCATGAAATATATTCTCCACCCCGTTCCCAATATCATATCTTACCCTTTCCTAAAACTTGTCTTCATTCCGAACTTCACGTTCCTGCTGCAATATATGTCTTTCGAGTACATGAGTATAGTACCTGCTGATCATGCAGTATTGCTATGACGGTTCCATATCACAACACACATTTTACATTGTCTCGAGTCCGATGCTTACATTACAACGCGCGTGTGTTGACTGCTGCTGCTCTAGTCAGACGAAGTCAAAGTGCTCTTTGGGTACTAGAGCAAGCATGGTCAATACCGAACGCTTGTCGCTCAACGGTGCCGAAATATGGCAACTCCAACGCTATATAACGGGGTGGTCAAAATTTTCCACACATTTATCAATAGAACAACTATACCATGCCCAAGTTCTTATCCTTTGCCTTGACTCTCCTAATGTCCAGCCAGATCACATTTGCTATGCAGTTCGAGACAGCTTGCAATGACTTCGCTTTCCAAACAGCGAATCTAATTGTGAATACCACAATCTTCTTCTCAGAGTTTGTACCTGCCGGAACGAATCTAACATTTCCTGACCAAGATCCATCGTGTGCTTCAACGACCTCATCTCAGGTGGTTCTTGCAGACATGTGCAGAGTGGCTATGAACGTATCCACTTCGACTCAATCTGGGATTGCTATGGAAGCTTGGCTCCCCCAGAATTGGACGGGAAGGTTTTTGAGCACTGGGAACGGTGGACTAGGTGGATGTAAGTCGTTGAGGATCATTTCTTCTACTCGAATTTGACTCTTGGCTTTTTAGGTATTCAATATGTCGACCTAGCATACACGACGGCTCTTGGATTTGCGACTGTAGGCGCCAACAATGGCCACAACGGGACTAGCGGAGCATCGTTCTATCACAATCCGGAAGTCCTTGCTGACTTCACCTATCGATCGTAAGCAAACATTGCTCTTGCCCTAGAAACGTTTCTTACACCGATCTGTTAACTGAATTATTAGCATCCATACGAATGCAGTAGTTGGAAAAGAAATCACCAAATTGTTTTACGGTGCACCCCATGATACCTCCTACTATCTGGGATGCTCTGCTGGAGGTCGACAAGGCTACAAGGCTATGCAAGATTTCCCTGATGATTTCGACGGAATTGTCGCCGGTGCGCCTGGAATCAATTGGAATTCCCTAATGTCTTGGGAGGATTACATTTATAGCATCCTGGGAAACGCTTCCTCTCCTACCTTTATATCAAGCGAGCAATGGATTGGTCTTGTCCACAACGATATTTTGAAGCAATGCGACGCGATTGACGGAGTCGTTGACGGTATCATCGAGGATCCGAGTTTGTGCGATTATAAACCAGAAGAACTGATATGCAGTCCTTCTGGGAATGTGTCGGATTGCCTCACTGCGGAACAAGCACAGGCGCTTCGACTGGTATTCAGTCCCCTGTACAACACAACCGGAAAGTTGATGCATCCGAGGCAGCAGCCTGGAAGCGAGAATGCTGACTATGTTGGAGAAATGTACGGTGGGGAATTGATACAATTTTCTGCGGTAAGCACATCTATTTTATATACTTTCCAGAACTTGGTGTCTCACCGAAAATAAATTTCCTGCAGGACTGGTTCCGCTATGTTGTCTATAATCCTTCTTTGGACATCGCAACACTTAACGTTACTGACTGGACTCACGCAGAAGAGCTGAATCCGTTCAACATTGCGACATGGAATGGCAATCTCTCTGATTTCAGATCGCATGGGGGGAAAATGCTCACGTATCAAGGTCAAGCAGACATGATAGTATCACCCATTAACGCGGAGCTGTATTATGCCCATGTCGAGCGAACAATGAGTCTCCGACCCAATGATTTAGATGACTTCCTGCGTCTCTTTCGCATCAGCGGAATGAGCCACTGTGCGTCGGGCCCTGGAGCATGGGAGATCGGTCAAACTCTTCCGGGAGTGAATGGGGAATTGACCGAGGAGACCTTGAATCCCGAGAGGAATGTATTGACCGCTCTGGTACAATGGGTGGAAGAGGGAGTTGCACCGGACACGATCTTGGGAACAAAGTACGTGAATGATACGAAGGAGCTGGGGGTGCAGTTTAGCAGGAGACATTGTCGGTATCCTCTTCGGAACACGTACGATGGGACAGGCGATAGCACAGATCCTGAAAGCTGGTCTTGTCAATGAACTGTAATGAAGAAAACGCTTCGTACATACAGAATGATTCAATCGTGTATGTAGTCCTGAGCTTCTAAAATTGGTGTAAACCTTCCAGACCTGCGCAGCACAAAAGCTGATGTCCGCAGGACACCGTAATACCAACGGGTTTGCTGCGAGATGCGGCGTAGGGTGTTTATGTATCAATGCAGTGACTAGAGCTCCACTGTGTGGAGCATTGAAGACAGCTGGAATTGAGGCTCCTTCGTTGCATGGCAAGAGATTGACAGATTTGAACGTACCCTCGATACCACGGAGTAAATATTTGGGGTGGAAATTTGATCACTGATAATTCTTGCGTGTTCTTGTACTACAGTGTGCAATGGGTATGTAGCAGAAACCTGCGAGAACCTGGCAAGAGGAATTGTCTGTGTAAGGCTTGGTAAATTATGAGGCGAGAATGAAGATGATATTCGGTTAATGGACTATGTATGATGTAACCTTTTCCAGGCTGAAAGTCCGCATGATCGTGTCGTTAAGAAAAGAGTTCCGACTCCGAGGCTAAAAAGTCTTGTCCTTCTTCCCATCATGGCCATGGACGATGACAAGGCGAAACTGAGCTCGATGCTCAAAGAGCACGACTATGCTCCCAATGTTCCTCCTCTGTCCACAATACCCAGCTCAACAACTCACACTGACGGAGCCCATTCAGACACTGACTCTACCGACACAGCGACCAATTCTGACGACGAATTCAACTGGGACGAGGACGAAGACCCTTCGACGCCAAAGAGTTATGAGAAAACAAAGGCGAAACGTGGAAGAGCCATTTATCTTGCATTCATGAAATTGGCCAGGCCGGTCCGGGTGTTCCTACTGGGTGCTTTAGGCGCAGGGATCCTAATCACACCATTGATTGTTGTCCAACTCAGATTCAAGAGCAACCCGGTTAGACCTCAAGTTCACGTATGGAGCCTATGGCTTAGCATTATCTGGGCAGCTGGTTGTGTGACCTACCTCGTAGTCGACGCTATTCCAAGTCTCGTTATTGCTTTTGTTGTGTTATTCGGTGGACAGGTAGAACGTCTGAAGATTCAACTAGAGGTATGTTTTGGAAGTAGGCATGTTGATACTCTACTAATTTATTCTCCAGCTCACTCTCGCCGTCTCTGGCTGGCTTAAACTTGCTCTGGATATATCATGGGCATGGATATCACTTTCCGTGCTTCGTTCTGTCTACGAACCTTCAGGTCATTATTGGGTCATCGTCAATCGCGTCATGCAGGCCCTTTTCTCATTTGGCATACTTCTTCTGGCCGAAAAGCTTTGTCTCCAATTCATCGCGATCAACTTCCACCAAAAGGCCTTGGCAGATCGTCTGTCGGAAAACAGACTCGGACTAAGAGCACTAGATCGTTTATCAAATGCTCAACCTGTTATTCCTGGAAGGAAAAAGGCGCATGCAAAGAGGGGGCATAAAAGTCTAGGCGGTAGCGTCGACTTGAATCACGCAATGAATAACGAGAACGGATCCCCAGCTAGAGAGAAACATCATCGTAATTCCCGATCAGCGGAGCGGAAGAGACGGAGAAAGGCTATGGCTAGTATCATCGTCGATCAGGTAAGCTTCAAGTGCACATTTGCTGCGTTCAATAAGATGTATGCATCTGGTCGATATGAGCCAAACGTCACCTTTCATGATTAATGGGTAAACTGACGATTGATTACATCAGGTTTCTGGTGCTATTGGCCAAGTCGCTCTCAAAAACAGTAAATTCAATCGTGAAAACGAATTTGGCAGCTTGTCTTCAGCGAGGAGATTAGCACGAAAACTTTTCAGTGCACTAGGGGACAAAAGAGATTTCTTAGTCGTCGAAGGTGTGTTCATAGTCGTGAATGTCAGCATTCCTCTCTCACTTCGTTTTATATAGACTTTGAGCCCTACTTTCGTACCACTGCCGAGGCTCACGAAGCATTCCATCTCTTTGACAAGGATGGTAACGGAGATATATCCAAACGTGAAATGCGTGAAGCCGTCCAACGAATCTATCGTGAACGTAAAGACCTCGTCACTTCCCTTAAAGACGCTGGTTCGGCCGTGGCCAAGCTCGACGCAGTCATGATTGGTCTTGTCCTTATCGTCTTGATTTTCGTGTGTCTGTTAATCTTCAACCCGAGTGATACCATCGAAAGTCTCGTCCCGATGGCGACCATCGTGGTTGGGTTCAGTTTCATCTTTGGGAATTCGGCCGCGACGTTGTTCCAAAGTTTACTATTCATCTTCTCTACCCATGTCTTTGATGTGGGGGATCTGGTGATGATCGATGACCAGGTGTGTAAATATGGCGTACATGCTGAACTCGTTCCGCTTGCTAACAGGCTACATACACAGTATCTGTTCGTGAAAGAATTTGGGCTGTTCTCCACGGTCTTCCGCCGTGTGGACGGGCAAGAAATCATTGCTCCTAATTCTCTGCTCGCTAGTTCGAAGTTGGTGCACAATATTAGGCGAAGTGGTTCAATGTGCGTCTACAATCATCTGCTCCTGCGCTGCTTAATATTCACATCATACTCAGGGCCGAAACGACTGAACTCGAGGTAGCGTACGATACCCCTCTCGAAGTGATCGAAGAGCTGCGGACACGCATAATTCAATATGCAAACGACAACAACAGGGAGTGGGCTAGTGCGGCCTTGAATATCGACAAAATGGAGTACATGAATGCGATTTATCTGACTGTTGCCGTGGAACGTGAGTGTATCAGAAATGTCCCCTTCCTTAGTTTCACCTCATATCCTTTCACAGACAGACCGAATTGGCAAGATTGGGGTGGGAGATGGACACGGCGAAATGCGTTTATGAAGTTCCTCAAAGGAGTGCTAGAGGAACTTGACGTCAAATATATGATGCCCACTCAACCAGTGTTATTGCCTTCCTATGCTCAAGCAACAAATAACCCGACTCCCTTCAACAACAGTTCGACTGCGGTAAACCGCCAACCCAGCTCGCCTTCTAGGATGAGGATGCCCCAGCCGCGAACCAGAACAGAGAGTGTGAGGAGCGGGAGGAGTGCAAGATCGATGCAAGAGCAGCAAGAGATGATGGGTAACGCCGGAACATTCAGTGGGAACAGAGGTTTTTTGCGGGCGCCGGGGCAGGGAACACTGAGGAGCGACTTGGATAGTACATTTTAAGACCGGGAGGAGAAACACAACCTCCAATGGTCTTGGGTCGGAGGTGTGCTTCACATCCAGGTGGGTGGATGGGGAAACGCACAAAAGCCTATAGGACGATATCGTGTCCAACGGCTTTCATGAATCTCTACTTACATTGACATATAACATCATTGCATACATCTCATTGCTTTGGAAGGTTCTACTAGATGTAGGATTCTTCGCCGTTTCATTAAATTAGACTTTTCTACAATTTATTATTAGATGCCATGAACAAAATCTCTGGATTCATTGAACAAGCGATGACATAAAATTGTCGACTCAGTCCGTATCACCATCTTCAACTTTCTATGGTCATCTAAATTGTTACGAACCGTACAAGTTTTGTATTCTAAACTACTTAAAACTGCCTTTTGAAGAAGAGTGACGCCTATGTACTTTTTACATGAGAGTAGATTTTTCCATATCGAAGACTACTTCGACTCAGTCAGTGTTTTTACATGAGACTCGGCCTTCAAACTTTGGCAACGGGAGCCAATCCAGCATCAGCAGCGAGTGAGTAGAATATTGAGTCCTTATTCTCTAATAGTTTTTCAGGTGCATCAAATTCAGCAACCTCGAAGGGTAATGGCATCAGTACATCAACCAAGAATGTCAAGAGATTGAAAGGCAACGCACCTCTCCAGCACTCATAACCAACACACGATCCGAGTCAATGATTGTGTTCAGTCGATGTCTGAATCCATATAGTCAGTGACGATCGTTGTCCGGAATAGTAGACAACTCACGCAATAGTTAAAATGGTGACCTCCTTGAACGCAGGTCCACGAATAATGTCTTGGATTGCTTTGTCGGTGTCGAGGTCGACGGCGGAGGTCGCTGAGATGAGAAAAAATCAGATCCAAATGGAACAATGATTTGAGACAATCACAAACCTTCGTCTAGGACCAACACTTTGGACTACGCCATGATTCGAAATTCTGAGGAGATATATGAGGTAAAAACTCACCTTCCTTAATAAGGCCCTTGCGAAGCATAGAAGTTGTCTTTGACCGCTAGATAAACTTGAGCCTCCTTCTCTCACTGGTTCGTCTAGTCCTCGGCCCTCGGGCAAAGATTCGACGAATTCCTTCAAATGCGCCTGAGCCAATGCGTTCCATATGTCCATATCACTGTATTCCCCGACAGGGTCAATGTTTTCTCGTAGAGTACCTTCGAAGAGGTCTGGAGTCTGAGGTACGATGGATATGGATGAGCGGACTATGTTGGTACAGATCGTCAATTTCCTGTGTAGGCAAACGACGAGATAGTACACACGATCATGCAACCCAATCTTAGTGATGTCCACCCCGTCAATAAAAATTGTTCCTTCCACTGGTTCAATGATTCGAAACAGCGCCAACAGGAGAGAAGATTTTCCTGCTCCAGTGCGACCAACAACCCCGATCTTCTCACTTGGTTGCTACAAAATGTGGTGAGAATTCATACAGAAAAGAGTGACCTCGGAACAAACAATAGTAAGATTGATTTTCTTTAACACCAGATCCAACTCCGGTCTATATCTTGTAGAGTATTGTCTGAACTCCACTGAACCTGAGGTAGGCCAGGGTTGTGGCACGGTCTGGTCCGCATGTTCGAGAGGAGCCTCTGATTGAACTTCAGTTTGATGTAGAATACGCTCGACGCTGACTATGTTCTGTTCGACCTCACTGGCAGTTCTGACCAGCCAGTTCTATTGGCAATAATGATAAGAACCATTACATGTATACGGGAGAAGACTCACCAAACTCGAGGTCGCGTTTAGCGCATACGCCAATACCAAGCCCACCAGTCCAGCATCTACTCCTGTCGTGACCAACGCCACACAGGCTAATGTCGCCACAATCCATATAATCATAGCCCCTACAAACTCCAATCTGATCGACAACCACCGATTCACGCTTACACTCGAGATATAGCAAATTTGATTGCGGTCAACACGACGCTGGTTGTTGGCGATGAAGATTGACTGCTGGTTGAAGGCACGGATTGTGCTAAGCCCGGAAAGGGACTCGCTAAACCAGGCAAAGATGGGAGAGCGTGAGACGGCGTCAAGTCGCTTGAGCTCACGGGAAGTAGCAAGATAGTATCTGTAAAAAATCGGGTCAGGATCTAAGGCATGTCGAAATTGCAGAACTTACTTCATTACTGTTAGGTAGAACCATCCCAAAGGTACGACCGCCAACAGGAACAGCGGAAAGCTTGATCCTATTACTATAACGATAGAAAAGGTAGTGACGAACATCCTGAAGGCCATGGATATGACACGAGCGAGAATCCCATCGACGACATAAATATCTCGAGAAAATAGGTTCAAAATTCTGAAAGAGCAACGTCACATACGCACAATCGATAGGAGAGGCAAGATTGATCTTACCGTCCGGTAGGTGTAAGCTCGAAAAAGCTCAAGGGTGCACGGATAAGTCCATCCAACATCTGAAAATTATGAGCAAGCTTTTCCCAGAAGATCCGGATGCAACTCACATTGTCATGCAGTTGTTTTGCACTTCGGATCGAGCAGAAGACCCACACCAGAATCGCAGCAGCAGCCGTCAACAAAACCTGACCGAGAGAAAACAACCCATAGGCGAGTATGTACTTGAACATTCCATTATTGCTACCAGTCTCTCTGTTGTGCTCGCCCCACGCTCTTAACGCGAAGTTGCCCAAAACTGAGACTGCCTGTCCTGCCACTGTCGCAAGCATGAATAGCCCAAAGGCAGTTTTGGAAGCAGCTTGAATGTATTTCATGTATACAGTGACCTTGACTTGGCCTTGCTCTTTGTGCTCCTGAGATAAGCCTGCAGAGACAGAGTCGCGAGTGGGGGGAAGAGCGGCAAGTTTGGGTTTGGAGAAGCTTGTTTGGCGTCGAAGTTTCTCAGAGAGGATGACAGAGGATTTTTCGTCAGTAACGGTAGAGTTGTTTTCTTCGACAGGAGTGACACTACCGCTGGCGTCTCCAATAAGATAAGGCGTTGAAGTACCAGAACTACTCGTAGAGCCATGGTTGCGACTAAGTTCCAATGTTAATGGATCCAGCGTGTTGTTTGGTTTATGGACTTACATTAACCGTGAGACTTCTCCTTCATTCGACATCAATGAGGTATAATCTCCGGATTCTAGGATTATTCCACGTCTCAGGTAAACCAATTGATCGAATTGTTTTACAAAAGCGATGCTATTCGTCACCAAGATACGAGCTTTACTTGCAAGTATACCTTGGGGACCAATTACTTGGGCTGTAGCAGTCGATTAATACAGGAGCAAAGCAAAGCGACGCTGAGCACGTACTGAAGATATGACGGGCGACATGGCTATCAACCGCGGCAAGGCAATCATCAAGAAGAACTCTGCAATATGTAGGGTTAGCATTCAAGTATAACACTGCTTTTGTGCGACCTACAGATCCGCTCGTGCGTATACAGCTCTGGCAAGTGCGATGCGTGCACGCTGACCACCACTCAGCGTAATTCCTGCCTGAAGTATTAGCATGCGATTAGACAGGCAATAAAGAACCGCACCCTTCTCTCCCACTTCTGTAGCATCTCCTTGAGGCAATAGCGCAAAATCGGGGGTGAGAGCACAAGCTATTAGTATAGGAGAAAATCTGTGATGAGGGTTCGATATTAAAAGTTCAAAGTCAACATACCTTCGACGACCATGTTATAGAATGTTTCGTCGTATTCATGCGAAAACAGGATATTTTCACGAACGGTGGCAGAAAGAATCCAGGGATTTTGAGGAGCATAAGCGATACTTCCTTTGACCGTCACTTCACCTTCCCGTCGAGTCATGTCACCAATTATAGCACAAAGTAGACTAGTCTTGAGTGATAACATGTCAAGGTCAGTCTCTCTTGATCAAGCAAGACTGCTTACTTTGCCACATCCGACCTTGCCAAACACCCCGAGCAACTCTCCTTTGCGGACACTGAGATTAATTGCCTCTAGTGTGGGTTGTGCTGCTGTTTTCGACCAAGAAAAGTCGGCATTTTTGATGGATAAAACCTGGTAATAGAAATAAGTAAATGTATCCAAAATCTGAAAGAAGTGGTCTACGCACCTCTTGACCATTTTCGACGTGGAGCATCTCGATAAATTTGCGAGCATCAGGCTGTAGCTCGGATGCACCCAAATAGTCTGATAGACGCTGAATAGAAACGACGGATTCGATCACATTCGAGGTAACTTGACTGAACTGCATAAACGGGTTATCAGAAATGGACACCTGAATTAGAAAGAGATATTTGCACACCATAGCAAGTGGGAATTGCAAAAGCATGAACAGAGATATTGAAGGGAAGATGACATCCGAGGTAAGAGGCTTGGAAGATACAGTAGCTGCTACCGCAAACGAACTGAAAGCGACCAAGAGAGGGATACCACCCCATAACATTTGATTAAGAGACTGGGAGAATACATGTCAACAATGTAGCTATATCATGATACAATTCAAGATCAAAAACAAAACTCACAGTCACGATACCCAATTTCTTTAGCATGACGAGTTCTTGCTCGTTCCGAACCTGGAGAATCTTTCTGACGAAGGCAAACTCCCATCCGTATAGCTTGATACTATAAAGGAATGAAGTTTCCCTTAATGTTAAGGAAGGATCGTAGATACTCACCTCTTGATATTCGCCAGTAGCTCGCTCATCAATCGTGTACGTTTATCTCTATTTTTCATCTGCTCTTGCTGCATACGCTTCAAAATACGCGCGATGACTGAGAAAGTATACGTGAGTTAATTTACAGTCAGTTCATTGAAGATGGGAATCAAACATACAAGTGTTAAGTGGGACAGAAAACACCATAATCGCAACACCAACAAAAGCAGGCCATCCAAGAAGATTATACAGAGATACGAACGCCAGGGTAATCTATGCAAGGTGAAATGATGAACACACTTTGATAGTTGATTCATTGATTCATAGAACTGACTTGGAACGGTCCAGAAATCGAAATCAAACCGAACTGACAAAAATCCTGGAGTCGAGTCGCGTCGACAGACATCAAATTCACCAGATCACCAGAAGAACGATCGAGTTCGTCGTTTGATAGAACCAATGCCTTTTGATATAAAACATCTACCAGACCGGATCGGATGCGCATCCTACCGAAAATTTAAGCATAACGACAAAGCTGACTTGTGAAATAATACACGTACCCAACTTCAAACGCGCGTTGGAAATACTTTGGAAATATGAGAAACGAAAGGAGCGTCCAATCACAAACGACCTACCTGGTTGAGGACCACCGTTTGACTAGTAGATACGACGAACATCAGACCAGCATACATGAATCCTTCTAAGGGATCAGGCTTCGCAACATCGACGCTCCACGGTCCGAATCTTGCACTTTGGTACAACGATATATATGCGAGTAGCATCCTAAGGAGCTGGGGTTGGGAGAATGAAAGACAATCGGATAAGAGTTTGAGTAGAGCAGCGAATGCGTAGGGTTTTCCATAAGCGATGAAAAGAGATTTCCAAAGAGAACTATGACGAGGGGCAGAAAGGGAATGGGTTAGCAAAGATAATGGCTGACGGATTACGTCTCATACTGCTTCTTAAGAGCATCCTTCAAACGCTGACCAAGTTTGTCACATTCATCTTGCGGTTGCACGTTGGGAAGATCTGCTTCGGAAATATACTGCGATGCTCCTTTGCGCATAAGTGGTGTCATCCAGGAGAACGCCTAGCACAACGATCATGAGAACACCACCTGAGCGTCAGTTTGACGGTGAACACATAAATTTGGCTTACCCAATTACCAAATATATTGGCCGTTAGTATAGGGCTCTCGTGTAAGTCGGACTTTTGGTCAAATTCGGGCCCGATACATTCGAGCGCAAACGACAAAAGACCCAAGACACATACAGCGCATTTGAGGGCGACTGGGAGGCGAAAGAGATGGAAATCTTTGGTTACAGTGGTTCTGACCCATATTAGCACAATAATTGTGTAAATGGGCCAGTAAATCAAAAGAGCGGTGGAGGAATTCCTTGCACGAGTGTGGTTGTAGTATGTCAGGAATATGATGCCAAGGATAGAAATGGGCTCCAGGATGTACGATTGGAGGAGGGGAACAGATTTATGGAGGAACAAGATTATAGTCAAGTTTGCGAGGCTGGTGAAAAATGCTAAGACCAGGAGAAACTGCCAGATAATGAGCAACTAGATTACGAACACGAATGGAGGGACCGTACAATTTTTCCTCGCAATAACCATCGACTTTTTGACGTTCGGTTCATCGGTGGTGAAAGACATGCTGATAAAGTTCTAACGACGCCTACAAGAAATATGATAGCGTATAAGGAAGATAACAATATTCCTTCCTCAAAACAGGGCGTAGTGTCAAAGCCTCGGAGCTGAGAAACCGCACTCCAACCTTCTAGATCATTACAAGCGGCCATGGCAAGGTTGTAGCTTTGGGGTTTAACAATGAAGTCGCACCTGAGAGCCGATGGAGAAGACCAGAGCTCAACAGGAAGATGCTCCTCGTCGTTGAGCAGAGTGAACCTTATATATGAGTAAAAAGTTCGGCCCGGTCACCCGAACGGCGATACCCAAAATATACATTCAACAGTAAGTATCTAGAGACTAGTAATGATTTACTAATCGTCTAAAGGAGGGAGTTTGTCACCACTGACTTGCTCTCCAAGTGCAATCTGCTGAAATAGCTGATATGCGCGATTCAGATCATCATTGATAATGATCAAATCGTGAGCATTGGGCTCTTTGGCATACTGTATTTCCTTCAACGCAGTAGCGAGTCGTTTCTGAATGGACGCTTCAGTCTCAGTACCACGCCCCTGTAACCTTTCTCTGAGAGCAGTCAAGCTGGGAGGGGATATAAAACAGTAGACGGGGTTCAGATCAGTTGTTTTGATTTGACGGACACCCTACATAAATGGTCCACAAACAAAGATTTGCATTCTAGGTGATCGACACATACCTGCGCCTCTATATCAAGAATGCAACGTCGTCCTTTGTCCTGCACTTCTTTCACAGTCTGGAAGCTGGTTCCGTAGAAATTGCCAGAGAACTCGGCGCTTTCGATGAACGCGCCTTCCTGTTTGAGCGCTAGGAACTTTTCACGCGTAACAAAGTGATACTGTTCGCCATCTACTTCGCCTGGTCTAGGTGCACGGGTTGTGTCTATGCTTGAGATCGATTAGCTTTTTAGAGCACAACAGTATTGTGCATACCGTACGCGATACACTAAAGCCAAACTTGTCCGGATATTCTGCGAAGAGACGCTGAAGAAGTGTGCTTTTTCCAACTCCAGAGGGCCCCGACATAATGAGTGGACGCAGAAAATCCGGAAGAGGCGACATCAGGAACGTAGAGAAAAGAAAAGGAGCGGAGGACCATGTGTTCATATCCATTCATTAGTCAGCAAATGATTGAATGGACGCAAGTTTAGCCAGGTTTAGCCCCCCTCTCTTTGCACTTTGTTTTCTCTCACCTTTATACTTCAATTCCCCCGACCTGCCCCTCACCGCCTTTGCCGCCGCCGCCGGCTACCAGCTCTAGTTCTGGTCAACTCGCCTCAGGGTCACAGTCTACAGCGACGTCGAAATATCCAACTCCTTTCTCCTCTCTCATACGACTATAACGATTGATAATGGGCGCGGTCTGCTGCCGACCAACAGTAAAAGTTGCTTTTCTTTCTTAATGCTTCATTGACTGAAGGGGGCCTGCTAGCCGGTTGATTTTGATGGAGATGTTAGTCTATTTCACTTTGTGCTTCTAAGATGTGTAGGCAAGGGTGCATTCGGCAAGGTGTGTAACAGCAAACGAAAGTGCTGTCCAATTCTTGACTATGGCTCTCTAGGTTCGTGTGGTCCAGCACAAACAGACGCGCGATCTCTATGCTCTCAAGTACATCAATAAGACCAAATGTGTAAAGATGAAAGCCGTAGCAAATGTCATTCAGGAGCGGCGGCTCCTGGAAGAGGTTAGCTTCTCCCCATATACTGCTTTTCATGACCTTGAAATTGCCCTCGACCAGGTCGACCACCCATTCATTGTGAACTTGCGGTATGCCTTTCAAGACGACGAAAACTGCTTTTTCGTTTTGGATCTTATGCTAGGTGGAGACCTCCGATGTGAGCTTCTCCGGCCCTCGTCTACTTTGCCCTTCTCAGTTGTTGGTACGTCTAGTTCATCTTGAACGCCTAGGATCGTTACAGGAGGACGTCGTGAAATTTTACGTAGCGCAACTGTCCTCTGCTGTAGAATTTCTTCACGAAATTGGTATCATGCATCGGTGAGTGCTCGAGTGTTTATCGCTCATTTCCCTTATGACATTTTCCGTCTGGTTTGCAGTGATATCAAGCCAGATAACATTTTGCTCGACGAACGAGGGAACGCACACTTGACAGATTTTAATATCGCTGTTCACTTCAGCGAGCGCAAGTTAACGGGCGTGGCGGGCTCAATGGCATACATGGCGCCTGAGTAAGTTTTAGCTTGCCGGTTGTAAATATAGATAAAGTGTCCATCAATACTTTACTGACACCTCCTTTGTTCCTTACCAACCAATTCTCATTTACTGGATTGAAATCTTAGGATCCTAGCCAAACGGGGCTACACGTGCCACATCGACTGGTGGTCACTAGGTGTATGTGCCTACGAGCTTATCTTTGGCCGGAGACCATTCAGAGGTCGGACGAATTCCGACCTTACCTACAGCATCTCGAAAGATCCTTTGAAGTGGCCTGAGGACGCGGAGAAGAAATGCACTCGTCCCGGTATGCTGGTTATCAAAGGGGTACGTCCTAGTGTCAAAAATAAGTAGCGCTTATCTAATGATTGCCTCTGACCAGTTACTGGATCGGGATCCCGCCAGGCGTTTTGGATGCAAACCCAACGGCGAAGGATACCAGGAATTACGGCGACATCCATGGTTCAAGACCATTGACTGGGACACGCTGGAGTCAAAAGAGCAAATTCCTCCGTTCATTCCGGACGTACGTTTCCCTCTGCTTGAATGTTACAAATCTTCTGAGAACAGCATGTATAGTCTAAAAAGGCTAATTTCGATGCGTCACATGAATTGGAGGAGCTTCTTCTCGAAGATAATCCTCTCAAGGCTAAGCAACGCAAAGCAAATCAAGACAACTTGTCAGCGGAGATGCGGCAAATGGAGGAACAGTTCGTTGCCTCTAATCATTCCTGAAAACGTTCTCACATTGTTTTCAGATTCACGTCTTATGACTTCAAGAAGATGCAAAGACGATCGTATTACCCGCACAACCAGCAACTGATCTCCACGGCAACAGCAACCTCTTCAGGTCTGGCGTCTTCTCGACCCGCAACACCAGCGACCGATCTACGGCCAGAAAATGGTGTTGCTATAGTCAGTGGATCGATAGAGTTACAGGGCACAGACGCAGAAGAAATGACGAAGGAAGTTACTGAAAAGGAATATCGGTGACTAAACTGATGCTGATGTTGTCTATTTTCGTGAGTTCTTCAGTCTCATGATGGCCGTAGAATGTTTTTGAATGTAATCTTCATAGTATCCGCGCATGGATTTTTTTGCTTCTTTCTCGGTCGGGGTTTTATATTTGATGATTACCAGGCCGCCTTTGCTGCCCGCATGAATCTTGTTTCCTTTTGTGCGCATCTAAATTCATCTGCATCTATCTGTACTTAGCTCCTGGTCTTGATTCTTTACATACATGCACTGCCATTAACTACTTGTGTAGGATCTGCTTTGTTGTGTTGAATTCTGCATTCTGAAATGTTGACAGTTGCCTTCTGCAATTGCAGTCACTTCCCTTAATATTCTGATATCATTTTTCCAGTCCAATCTACCCATCACTGCTTATCCATTGACTATTTTCTATAATTCCAATTAATCTCTTCATTGGATGCCTCGCTGGAAACTGCAGGACACAAAACAATCACATTGTTTGCAACGGTAATTTGCTACTTGATACATACAGGAGGTTAACAAGTAAGCGGTCCCTGAAATCAAGTTGGGGTGTTCTTATAACACTGCGGCTGAGCCTATGTATAATATTCGTGAGAAAGTAGTAGTATCGGAATAGAAAAGGCTTAGTTTACATATTCCCGCTACCTCTTTAGAGGTACTATCATGCCACCAGAGTTTGAAAATTCTTTTGTAAATGCCTTGTATTGGCTCAGATTGCTTTTGGATTTGGCATACACATAGCATAGCATGTCTTTAAGCTGATTGGCTATTTATAATGCCCAACATATGTGGTGTTGAGCAGGCAAGGGGTGCATAGTGGGGACACTCTCTAGCACCATACCTGGGTAACAAAGCTTGTAGTCTTAGAGAGGCAATAAGATTGAGAGAGAAGCGAGTTGAATTCCAGTACAGGATATGACCTGTTTATATACATAATTGTATGACAGTATTACATAAGGAATTACTGAGGAATCCGCATATAGTAAATGACTAGATATGACTAGATATGAGGGGGGGTAAGGCCGCAAGCGGCAAGGGCCGAACTTGTGCATTATGCAATGGTATTATTACATCTGACATGTACAATGCTAACAAAGAAGAAATGATATTTGGGTGAAAAGGACAAGAGAGGACACAAGTAGGCCTGCACATGCAATGACAGTCAAAAGCTCACAGAAGAAGAATCATTGCTCATTAATGCAGTAGATTAAATGAGGTAAAACCATGCCATTGTAGAGCAGCAATGCAGAGCTGTAGTGTATCCAAAGCATGACATTGATAGAAGAGGAAAGCATTGTTTATGGAAGAGAGATTGAACATATACAGTATATATGAGTCTTGCAAACAAAAGTTTTCATCAGGGCTACATGGTAAGGATTAGTATATAAAACTCACTACTTTTGCAATGACCTTGATTATACAACAAGGTAGATAATAGGTTAATGTAATGAGTGATGATGGATAGTCAATGGCAATAGACAGGAAATGTCAGAGTAGCTGAAAAACTTGACACCATCTTGAAGAGCAATGCTAAGCAAAAAGAAAGACTCAAAATTCACATTTAAAAAGTCTCATAGAAAATTGTACCAGTAATCCATCTCTTTCTCCTTGTTCTCATTATTCTTTGTTTTCATGTGCTCAACTCTGATCATTTGTCCATCATGAGTCTTTTTAAGTAACACTAACTAGGGTGTTGATGTAAGAATAGTCCACCTCAAATAAGAGAAGCTATACATACCTGTGAAGGTGTCTAAGTAACTTTTGGAACCAATTATTTTACATGGGCTGTTTTAACTTGAAGTGTATATATTGTAGTGTCCAGTGGCAGTGGTGTCAAAAGGTACACTATGTTGTTGTACCATTAACCCAGAGATGAAAGGGGCACATGGCAGAGCCTATGGTAAGGCTCCAAATATACCTCAACAGTGGATTTGGCAATGTTAAATGAGTGTGATTGACAAATAATAGCTGAACAGTTGAGGAGAAACATATATATTGATGAATAAGTGCTTCTGTGATTGTGAACAGTAACACCATGTTATATTCCATTAGATTTTGGGAAATCTTGAATAATACCATGCCAAACTTTCTCTTGCAAAATCTTCAGTCCTCAAACTTAGTTCATGAGTTCTTCTCATCTCTTGACATAACTCCTCTGAAATATGATTTTGGATTTTACCAATGTGAAAGGGTCTCAATATACACAATCCCTTCAAAGATCGAACACGAGATAACATAACATATGCACTCTGGATAGATCGACAACCGGTAAAATCAATGCATGCAACATTCAAAGAACGACCTTGTGAATTATGAGATGTGAAAGCAAATGCTGGAATTAATGGAAGCTGGGATCTGGTTGCACTGTAAGTTCTGTCTGAATTTGGGAGAGAAAATTTGAAACTACATGAAATTGGCTTCAGCACAACACGGTTTGGATGCTTTGCATTTTTTCCTTTATAGGCTGGAAAATCAACTGTTGCTGATACTGCATAGTGCCTGTTTTGATTGATTTCATAGGTTATGGAAACAAGTGTTTCTAAGCTGCCTTTTGACAAGCCTAATTCTGTTGCAATGTTGTTTGTTCCAAAAACAGGCATTCCAGGTATATATGGCACCTTCCCACCCAGATCTTCTGCTTTCTTCATGGGTATGTTCCATGCAGACTCAACAGCCACACATTGAATGTTTTTTTTGTTTTTACCCTTTCCCCGTGTATCATAGGAATGGTACAAATGAAATTCTTGACCAGTAACTTGAGCAAATGCTTTTGCAGTTTCATAGTTATGTGCATCCCTAACAGCATTGGTATATGTAATCAATGGGCAAGCATTTTCAGGATCTGTCACCCATCTTCTAACATCAATTAGACTTTTTGTTTCCCTTGGACAGTTTTCATTGCTGAGAACATATTTATCTAACAAGCATTTATCCGCCTCAGTACATGTTTGTTAAGATCATGTACACCGTGTAACCGTGCCAAAGCCACAAGGTGTCTAAGTGCGGAAGACGAGTGGGACAGTAGTGAAGTTATTAACAACACCGCCGTTACGCCGTTAGTCCCCGGAGATCGAGAGTATAGAGGGAGGAGCTAAGTAGCAGCCAGGTCGGAGCGGCAGTATCGCCGATGACGAGGAGCAGACCAGAGAACGTTCAAGTCCCAAGGTTATAGTAGAGAGTACTTCAAGGCGAAGAGCCTGAAGACTTAGAGGAGCACAGAGTTAAGAAGGGAATCTAAGTCGATAATTAAACTGAGGAACTACAGTAGCGTACAAGCAGTATTTATATCTACGGAGCGGCGCAGCGGTGCGGAGCACCAGACTAACTACTAGGAGTTATACGTGTAGTCCTGCAGGGTAAAGTAAAAGACAATAAGGAGGGACTAGAATGAAAGGGTATGTGTAGCGAGAAAGAACAATAAGAGAAAGATTACAATAAAGGTAGATCTTCGGAGTACCGAGCGGCGGAGTGGAGGCCCGAGGCATGGACTTGACAATGTTCCTATACGCAAACGGTTCAGAACATCTATCAGAACATCATCTCCTTTCTGTCACATGATATCAGAAAGTACAACAACTTGTTGAGCATACTGTAGTGATAGAACACTTTCTACATACATTACACAGCGCTTCATCACTCCTAGTTATCACTGTAGTGACTTACTTAGTGTACAAAGTACTTACAGACATCATTACTTAGTTTTACAACTCATAACTTAGCTATTTCTTTAGTGTTACTGTAGTTAGTTAGTTTTCATAGGTGCGCACAATTGTGGACACCTATTATCACGCCTCATGCGTTTTTTTATGTGTTGAACCGTTGCCCAACATCAGCTGTTGCAGATGTGACTTCTTATGAAGCTTTCTATAAGAAGAAGCCGAATGTGGAGAATCTTCGGGTATGGGGATGCATGGCCTATGTGCCTGTTCAAAAGGACAAAAGACTACACCTTGGTTCTCATATGGAAAAGTGTGTGTTTATTGGGTACCCTGAGGGAGTTAAAGGATGGAAGTTCTGGAACCCTGTCACCAAGAAGGTTATCATCAGTGAACGTGCAGACTTCGATGAACGATACATGTACACATCCAAATCACCAGATAAACCAACTCTTCGTAAAGACTATGTTCCTCCTGAGCCTACTCCGAAACAACAACCTCTTAAAGTGACTTCGAGTGCCCCCAATGAACTATTCACTCTGCCAATCCCTATTGATGAATCTGAATCAGACTCTGACTCCAACTCCTGTTGAGCATACTGTAGTGATAGAACACTTTCTACATACATTACACAGCGCTTCATCACTCCTAGTTATCACTGTAGTGACTTAATTAGTGTATAAAGTACTTACAGACATCATTACTTAGTTTTACAACTCATAACTTAGCTATTTCTTTAGTGTTACTGTAGTTAGTTTTCATAGGTGCGCACAATTGTGGACACCCATTATCATGCCTCATGCGTTTTCCGTACATACAAGACCAAACAAACCTGTATTCCTACTATAGTTGAAAGATACAAATCAATCCTCACTCTATATTGACTTCTGTCATATCTACAGTGTTTATTGGAGTACTGAGCAACTATAAGGCTTGTAGTCCAACCTACTAGTCTTGTATTAAGGCATAGACAATCTGTGTACTGAGTCGGGTGGCATACTGCTTGGGTTAGCTGAAGGGCGCTCCAGTGTGTTTCAACTTCAACAAGTGCGATCTCCTTCAACACAACTTTGTCTATTTGATGCCAGGCATGGATTCCTTTGATTTTGAATTGAGTTTCCTCTATCAGTCCATTCAAAGTATTAAGCTCATATCACAAGGATCCATGAAATAGACCTCATCTACTACCAGTGTCTTCAAAGGTACAAAATGTTTTTCCAGAGCAGTGCGTATTTTTTGTCCACCCATTGTATCTGCTTTCATTCTGGAGCGAGTCACTCGCAAGGCAGCTTCAGAGTGGATTGTGGAACCTCCAATGTCACTTGCCACTACTCCAGTTGGTGCTGTTAATCGAAACTTTTCAGAACAATGTAATTCCATATGAAAGTCTGTCCAGACTTGAAAAATGCATAACTTTCCAGTACCTTCAGGACCTGTGACTAGTAGTCGAAGAGGTTCAAGAGGTGTATTACATTCATGCTGGTGGCCAACAGTATTAACAAGTAACAGAAATGCCAGAGTTTGTTGTGTATTCAAGCCATGTTGTTTAATCAGAGTAATTGCCAACTGTTGATATGGTTTAAGCTCATTCCAGTCAGATTCAGAACAATGAGGATTGAATTGTAAAAAGAGGGGCTCAATTTCAGATTGTACGTCAGTGCAGAATGGGTAAGGAATTGTATTGAAGGGAGCTTGATAGTTGTGGTGATTCATTCTGTTTTCTGCCATTTCTGCCTGTGAGCTCATTAAGTTTTCCTTTTCCTGTGCTATAGCCTTAATTGATTCATCTGCAATATCTCTATCTTGTGAAGTTGCTACAGTAGAAGAGTGAGCATAGCAATTTTTGATAGAGTCTGATAATGCCTCAACATGATAAAACCCAACATTTTGGGTTGATTCAATAACATGAGCTATTTCTGGTATAATATATACATGAGACTTGACTGCATCCTCTGGATCTAGTTCTGCCTGCATAGCTTGCTCCCATTCTGGATCATATGTATTACTACCATCATCATTTAGCTCAGATAACAAGGGTACTTTTTGGGTGAGCTCAATGATTCTTTTTCTTCTCATGGCGGAATAATCAAATTTAGCATCTTTTGTTTCATAAAGCAATTGCATATTCTCAATAATCCTTATGTATTTCTTGAAACCTCCACTGGACTCCCACAAATGAAATGCTGTTTCCCAAGATTGATTGTCATTCTTGACTGGACCATGGTTTGAACAAAGTAAGCATTGCAACATAGTATTTTTCTTTTTGTTCATCACGATCATTGCGAGGAATGGGATAGCCTTTCAAGATAGGAATTCGATTTAAGTCTGAGGTCTCTATTTTCTTCAAACAATGTGTTGAATACTGTGAATGACCAGGCTTAAATCTCAAATATGATTTGATTTGTGTTTTTGAAGTTGGTGTCAAGTCCATGCCTCGGGCCTCCATTCCGCCGCTCGGTATGCCGAAGATCCACTCGTTATTGTAATCTCTTCTTATTGTTCTTTCTCGCTACACATACCCTTTTGTTCTAGTCTCTCCTTATTGTCTTTTACTCTACCCTGCAGGTACTACTTGTATAGCTCCGCACCGCTGCGCCGTTCCGTAGATATAAATACTGCCTGTACGCTACTGTAGTTCCTCAGTTTAATTATCAACTTAGATCTCCCTTCTCTACTTAGCTCTTCTCTAAGTCTTCAGGCTCAACGCCTTGAAGCACGTCCTACTCGACCTTAGGACTTGAACGTTCTCTGGTCTGCTCCTCGTCATCGGCGATACTGCCGCTCCGACCTGGCTGCTACTTAGCTCCTCCCTCTATACTCTCGATCTCCGGGGACTAACGGCGTAACGGTGGTGTTGTTAATAACTTCACTACTGTCCCACTTGTCTTCCGCACTTAGACACCTTGTGGCTTTGGCACGGTTACACGGTGTACATGATCTTAACAGTTGGCAATTTCTCTTTTGAATAATCTTGCATCTGCTCCCAAACACATGTACCTTGAAGATCATCAGGACGGAAAAAAAAATCTTGGAAAAGATAGTTGTAGGCCAAAGCTTGTGAATCTTCTTTTTGCTTCATAAATTTTTCTGGGTAAGAACAATGAAAGAACTATCCTCAGTATTATCAGTGTCATTATTATGTTCAACCAAGGTTGTATTGCACTCTTCTGAATCACCATCACAGTCACCAGAATCCAGTGCTATATTATCATTGTTTTCAAATATAGCATATGCAATTTTGCACAGTATTCCAGACCAATAAAACTTTGGGAAGGTACGGTTTGTATAATGACTTGGGATTTCAATAAGCATACTTGCAGCCTGTTGGCTACTTAACTCACGTTTTGCAATCAACTTATTGACAGTTTTGATTAAGAATTGACGGCTATGTTCAGATTCATCAAGATTCCCATCAATATCCATTGGTGGATGTTCAGATAGGATTTTAATTGCAGCACAAAGAGCTGAAAATACAAAGGCAATATCCATTGAAAATTTGACTATGTAATTTCCAAAATATTGAAACATTGCCATTGCCACAGTACCAGATCCAATTGGTTTTGAGTCCATGTTGCAACGTTGAGTAGCTACAATAATTGGATTGTGTCCATTGACAAATCCATTATTGCATCGAAGAACTAAATCACCATCTTCATCAAAATGGGTTTCTTTGACAGTATCTCGGGGGAGTTGGAAACGGCAGTCCTTATCATCATCACGAAGTGTTTTGACATTAACTGGCAAGTGTTTGTAACAAGTTCCTGTATGCTCATGTATCATACCAGTATTTTCAAGTATATCCCTAAGATCCTGGTTGAACTTGGTCCAAAAATAATTTTCATATGGATTTAAAGGCCGGCTCATTACAGGTTGTTGTTTATACATTCCCTCTTCTTGCACATATATATGTGTATTTTTTGGCAGGTTCTATGAAAAAACATCATCATACCACTGCAAGAGCTTTCTCAACCAGACAGGATCAGAATCACATTTTTGCTTTATATCCTTTGGAGAAAGTCCTTTTTCTAGCCAGAGAAGTGAATGAATGTGGAGTGATCCACGACCTTGAGCTTCAACAACACCATAATATACTGAAACTTCACCAAATATGCCTTTTTGGTTTGCTCTTTTAAGGCCTAATAGTATATTTAGTAGATTCTGAACTGTAATATGGAAAAATTGGGCACCAGCTACTGGATTTTGTGCTACAGAAGTTGTACATTCAATATTCTCTGAACCAGGTTTCAAATCATGGAAAAATCTGTCAAGATCAATGTCACGTCCAGCAAGCACTTGTGCAATTGGGTTATTTGTATCACTAGGATTCAAAGTCAAGAAGATATGTGGGATCCCATTGGTATGAACAAGAGAGAACATTTCTTCTCGCAAATCTTGAACCTCAGACATAGAACCTGGAATATGATCATCAATGTAACTGACATATTTCATTAATTGAGTAGCAGCTTTCTCTCCTTCTGTTTCTGCATGTGCAAATGGGTTTTTTTTCAGCTTCTCAGTATACTCAGCTACAGTTGTATTGGATATCTTGCCAAGGAGGCTCTAAACACAAGGGAACCAGGATTTTTTCACAGCTAATTTTGCATTAAATGATGTTTCATGGCACTGCAGAATATTGTTCACAACAAATATAAATGATAAGTGTGTTTGAAATCTGTCAAGTCCATGCCTCGGGCCTCCATTCCGCCGCACGGTATTCTGAAGATCTGCCCTTTATTGTAATCTCTCTCTTATTGTTCTTTCTCGCTACACATACCCTGTCATGCCTTGCCTGATTTTGCTTCCTTACCTATCATATTCCTCCTTACTACCTTCCTATATCTCCCCACTGTATACCCAGAGCTCCCCTTGTCCGCTTTTACCATTATGTAATATGCCACATGGCTGTCACATGTATAGTATATAGGCTGGGGACTCCCCTTGGAGCTTCCCAGCGTGTTATTGTCAAATCTTATCTGGAAACTCTTCCAACCTGGCTTGGTCCCTGTTAGTACAGTCTACTTGTACTTGCTAACAGGGCCTGACACGTCTCACCTGTCATACATTTCCTCTTTATCTGTTTCCCTCAACTCTGTTTCCTTCACCTCTGTTTCACTCAACTCTGTTTCTCTTCTCTGTCTCACCTCTCTAAACACCTCTCTCAACTTCCTGAGCCTCTCCTACGACTTACAGTCTACGTCGAGGCTCCACACCCCCAACCACCTCCATCCTCACCAACTACACCTCCTTCCCCCACTCCAGGACCTTTGGCTAGGTCCACCCAAGCTCCGCAACCACCACTGGTCAGGCTCCCTACACCAGTAGCGGCACTTATCCCACCTCCCCTTGTACGGCCTAGGCAGCTGTCCTGCTTGCTTAGGCCCAGTCCAGATAGGACGAGAGCAGGCCTTTTGTGCCAGGCCTCACACAATCTCTCTACGACCTATTTGATCTTATGTTGACGTTCTAGCAGGTACAACTCCTTCTATGCAATGCTACTAGGTTCCGTACCTCTACCTCCCCTACCTGCGCCTTAGGGACCTCCCTGGACCTTACAGGAACCCCTCCAAGGGTCATATCTCTGTATCCCAGCTACTACTAGGTCATTCCTGTCCTCGGTCGCAGTTTCCATAGCTCCCTTTGAGCTCCAGCCTGCTCCTAGCACGCTACAAACATAAACTCCTTATACCAAAACCTACCCTAAGACCTATTCTGACCCAGGTCTTACAGTTCGTACTTGGGACACCCCACAACTTCGAAGCCACGGGAAGGCGGCTCTGGCGAGCACATTGCCATCATGGAGAGTCAAATGGCGCAGAGTCTCGCCGACCTCCGGGCGCTACGGGAGGCAAACTCAAAGACTCACCAGTACCTCCGCCAATTATTGAGGAGACAGGAAGACGACCATGCCCGCTTGATAGCCATGGAGACGAGGATGGCCATGATGGGTATGGGTGAAGGATCAGCAACGGTGGGACCGTCAAGGTGGAGTACCAAGCGGTGGAGGGTTGTGGAGGAAAGTGATGAAGAAGAAGAGGATAAGGAGGAGAAGAAAGTTGAGAAGGGAATGGAGGAAGATGGAGAAGGAGAAGTAGAGGGAGAAGGAGGAGGAATGGAGGCAGAGGAAGAAGGAAAGGTGCCGGCACCGACAAAGGCAAAGACGGCGGCCTCTGAGAAAGGAAAGGAGAAGGAGGTAGTAGAGTAGTACAGTAAACGGACATCGGACATCGGCCCTTCGGCCTCTTCTTGTAATCTTCCTGCCTTCTTGCCTCTTCCTACATATAATTTTTTTGTTTGCATTTTTGTAAAGAAATGTTATCATGTTTTTGAATTCGGAAAGCGAATGGGCCGTGAAGCGGTGTAAGAAATAATTAGTTTGAAGTAGCCTAAGTGTGAATAAAATCAAGTGAGACATTTGATTAAAGAACAAAATAAGTAATTAAGAGAGAGGAGTAAACACTCAATTTGCTATCATCGTGTTTACCCTCTAAACGCACAAAGTAAAACTTTGGCGGAGCACGGCGGACTCGGTAAAAAATGAATAAAATGATTTTTTGTGATCAAGGTCCAGGCTTTAACGGGTATTGAGCTTGGAAGGCGGGTACCAATTCATCAGCATGTAATTCATCAGCAGCAACCCAAGAAAATTCATTGTCGGTACCTTCGTAACCGGCCCACCGAATGTAATAACGTAGAGGACAACATTTATACCTCCTGTCCAGCTTGGAGTCAAGGATTTCAGCAACATTGTATTCCTCTTCACCATCAACTTCAATTGGAGGTGGAGGAGATTGAGTACAATTCGGGAACGGGTTCGGCGTAATTGGCTCCAGCTGTGAGACATGGAAGACCGGGTGAATCCGGTGAAGATAGTCCAGGAGCTTGAGCTTGTAAGACAAAGTACCAGGTCGACTGATGACCTTGAAAGGACCAAGATATTTTTCAGACAATTGGTTGGACCAGAACCGGCAAAGGTTTCAACAAGCCGTAAGGCCGATGGCGCCGAGGCTTATTGCGAGCACAAGTTGTGCAGGAAGTAACGTAGTCACAAACAAAGTCTCTGACCTTGGGCCAGGTGTATTGACGACGTACTGCCTCTAGAGTTCGGTTCTGGCCAAAATGGCCTGAGAGTGGATGATCGTGAAAGTAGCAGAGAACTTGAAGGCAAAGATTGCCGTGATTCGGAACATAAATACGGTCATCAAGGCGTAATAACCCATCACTACCTAAGCTCCAACGTTCATTGGAAGGATCTTTAGCAAGTTCCAAGCCAACAACGGAGCTCAGGTCCTTCAGAAGAGCGAGAATGATAGCTTGATGCAGAGCTTCGATATCCATAATGATAGAGGCTCGGAGCATCGGGCCTTCTAAGAAGGTAGCTCAAAGAGAAGATAGGTCGGAATTTGTGAGAGTTGACTTGCGCGTAGCCAATATCCCCCTCTTTGGGATAGACGTCCCAGCGTCTAGTTATCGAATCGGGTTTTTTGCCGAGCTTTCCCGGTCAGAAGCAGATTACCATGTTAAATTGATGGAGATACTCTGACCAACGGACCTGTCGACAGGTGAGAATCTTGGTAGTAGAAAAATACTCAAGATTTTTGTGATCGGTGATGACGTCCACCGGATCGCCGGAACCTTCCAGATAATGGTGCCAAGCTTTAAAAGCTTCGAAGATGGCAAGGAGCTCTCTGTCGTGTGTGTCGTGTGAAGAGTTCTGGAAAGGAAAGCTAAAGGATGAATTTCACCGTCAACAGTCGGGATGGAGAGGATCGCCGCAATGGCATAATCAGAAGCATTGGTTTCCACGATGATAGGACGATTGGGTTCCCAGTGAGCAAGAATAGGCGCAGAAGTGAAAGCAATCTTGAGGTTTTCAAAAGCCTCTTGACAGTCGTTGTCCCAGATCCAGGGAGCACCCTTCCGGGTAAGCGGAGTCATTGGCACAACGATATCACTATAATTATAAATAAAATGACAATAGAAGTTTGCAAAACCCAAAAAGGACTGAATGTCCTTAACCTTCCTAGGAACAGGCCATTCCAGAATGGTCTGTACTTTCTCGTTGGACATGGTCAATCTGTCAGGAGAAAGAATGTAACCCAAGTACTCAACAGTATCCATATTGAACTCGCATTTGTCAGGATTGGCGTAAAGCCGATGTTTCCGTAAGCACCAAAGAACTTCCTTGACATGTTCTTGGTGTTCCTCTGGTGTGTCGGAGTAGATCAGAATGTTGTCGAGGTAGATGATGACACAAACATCTAGCATGTCAGAGAAAATGTCATTAACAAAGCATTGGAAAGCAGCAGGTGCGTTCGTAAGGCCGAATGGCATAACCTTCCATTCGTAAGAGCCGTAGCGGGTCCGAAAGGTGGTTTTCCATTCGTCACCTTCTGCTATTCTGACTAGATGATAAGCGTGTTAAAGTCATGACTGAAAACAAAGTGACCAGAATGGGGATTGAACCCAGGACCTTCTGGTTATATTCCAGATGCTCTAACCAACTGAGCTATCCGACCTTGGTTCAACTAATGAGGACTTTACATATGGTAACAGTGGCCATCCAATCAACACTTCTTAAGGACTTACTATCTTCTTTTGCCTTGGTTGATGGAATTTTGCATAATACCATTTACACCTCATTAGGGTGTCAGGATTGAATCCTAACAGTCAATTCAAAGAACCTCTTGTCAAGACAATAGTCGGCGAGCATTGCCGGCTCAGGCAAGCGCGCCATTCGTCTATAAGCCCATTTCAGGGCAGCAAAGTCCCAGTTGGTACTAGCAGCCAGGGTGTTGAACCGGATGTTGTATTTCTGGATGTTTTTGGTTTCCTTCATCTTCAGGTTACCAAGAGAATCTTCGGCCTCGCCTTGGGTGTCGTAAACGCCGAAATTGTCCTGAAGCTCCTTCACCAGAGCTTTGAAGGAGGACGTCCATGCTGGCAGCAAGTCGAGATCTGGATTGAGAATGTCAGGGCCTATGCTAGTTTTCACTCAGGGGAGGTGTGTTTAGCCAAAACTTGAGCCCAAGGGCCCCTAAATTGCGGATCATGAAGCGCCCTACTACAAGGTACATGGTGAGGTAAGGTGTAAGTAGCATACTACAAGTACATATCAAAGTAAGAATGAAATGAAATGAAATTACAAGTACAAGAGAGGGATGGGAGGGAGGGTGACAAGAAAAAAGCGCAGATCAAGCTAGATCTGCTCAGATAACAGTCAGTACCTAGTAGAATGAAAGATCAGAACTGATCTGCGCACTGAGAGCCCTGATATCCGAAGATCTGACAATCTGGAGGTGATATGAAGCAGTAGATGTGGTCAGATCTGTATGGATGTGTTGTGAGCTCTGTACAGTGGAGAGATCAGTGATAGTGGCGGAGCCATACCAGAAAATCCGTAATCTGAGACTCTAGAACGAAGCCTGTGGTCTGTACAGATGTAGGAGAGGCTGGTGGGGTGATGTTAGAGCTATCAGAGCTGTGGGGAGTGTGCAGATGTCCTACCCAAATCCGAAGATGGTGGGGGAAAGGAAGGAAGAAGGACAGAGTCAG
Organism: Lentinula edodes; assembly: GCF_021015755.1. NCBI lineage: Eukaryota > Fungi > Basidiomycota > Agaricomycetes > Agaricales > Omphalotaceae > Lentinula > Lentinula edodes. The sequence continues at coordinate 1,117,632 of NW_025764311.1, forward strand.
ATGACACTCCTGATCAAGCTAATCACAGGCCTCTGCTCGGAACTCCGGCACCTGTGATTGCCAGAAGTGCCCCATGACCTGCCTTGATCATCTGACAACAAGTTACCAAAACTTCGGAATTGCAAAGTCGAAGTTGGTGTGTAAAAGTACACACTGCCGGAGCAGTAGTAAAGATAATGACAAACGGATTGCATAGCGTTGTTCCTGACGTGTTCCTGCTGTAGTCCACCCACGCACGCGTGTATATAGCGCGAGGACGACGAGCTATAAATAAAACAAACTCGAAGCTCCAGAATAAAAAGTTGAGCATTCTCAAGAAAAAGTGTTCATAGTGTGAGATCTGATCAAGATATGAACAAGGTGATTGTTGGAGGTGATTGGGGGAGTGGTAATCGAGATATTAGCAGGTGGTAGTGATGGTAGGACAAGTGGAACAACAGCAATTAGATGTATTCATGTGCACTATTGAAGTGATGAACACAGATCTAATTGCTGTGGTGTATCTGTTGTTTGCAGAGGCCTCCAGAAACGCTCCCTACCCTTGGAATCCGCCTTCATGTCGAACAAACCATTCTTTGGCTGACCCACTGAGATCGACATGAAGGCGGATTCCAAGGGTAGGGAGCGTTTCTGGAGGCCTCTGCAAACCAACAGATCCCCACCAGCAACTGAATCTTCCATCCAGTACCTTGGAAGTGTACAGGAGGCCTCCTCCTCACTTCTGACAGGTACATAAATATTCAGTTGCTGCCTCTCACCAAAAACTCTACAGATATTCCTCACTTCTGAAAATGTGTACAGGTTTCTCCACAACCTCACTTTTCAGCTGTGTACAGATTTATCTCTCTTTCTCCAGGTTTTACCTCACTTCTGTACAGGGTCTCACCCTCAGATGTGTACAGGTTCCACCTGATTTTTTACAGAAGTGTACAGGCTGTGTTCCTCACCTCTTCAGTTGTGTACAGGTGTTTCCACCTCACTTCTTCAGTTGTGTACAGGCCAGACCTCACTTCTCAACATGTGTACAGGTCACACCTCACTTCTGTCCTCAGATGTGTACAGGTAGCACCTCACATGGGGCCAGTTGGATCAGGTGATGTGTTGATCATGTGTTCTGTTTCAGTCAGGTGCCAGAGTTTCTGAGCAGAGGCCTGTGTGAAAAAGGTCAGAATCATGTGATCCCATCAGCTCTTCCTTTCTCTCTTACCACCACCATCTCCTGCCACTTTGGTGATTTGGGTGAGAACACTGGCTTTCTTCCACAGCTCTGATAGCTTCAACATCATCCTCCAGGTCCTCCTTTCATCTGTACAGGCCTAGCCTCAGATTCAAGGAACTGCCATAGCTCTGACAGCTTCAACATCATTTTTCCTTGTCTTTTGTGTATAGATTAGAGGTCTGGGTTCTCAGTGTGTCTATGATATCTTTTATGGGTGTTTTACATGGTTTTCAACTGATGTTTGGGCAGATCTAGGTTGATCTGGTCATTTTTTGGTCATTCTCCTTGCTATTCCATAGCACATCTTCATCTCAACCTTTCCCTGGACCTCCTTCACTCTGATCTTCAGATCCCAGCTCTCTCACTTGCCTGATACCCTCAGAAACCTTGGGAATCTCTTTCCTAAGCTCCTCATTGCCATCCATGCCTTATCCAGCCTGATCAGCTGTGATCTAGGACTTCCTGAGGCTTATCTCCCTCATCAGCACCTCTATCCTCCTCCTGATGTCCTCCAACCTCTTATCCAGCCTGATCTGTGATGATCCAGGCCCTATTCAGGGCACTTCATCTCCTCACTCATCTCAGACACCTTCCTCCCTCTTATCCAACTTGATCAGCTGTGATCTAGGACCTCCTGAGGCTTATCTCCCTCATCAGCACCTTCATCCTCCTCCTGGCATCCTTCAGCCTCTTATCCAGCCTGATCTATCATGATCCAGGCCCTGCTCAGGCTACTCTATCTCCTCACTCATCTCAGGAGCCTTCTTGGCTCTTCCAGCTTGATCAGCTGTGATCTAGAACTTCCTGAGGCCTATCTCCTTCATCAATATCAATATCTTCCTCTTGGTATTCTCCAGCCTCTTCTCCAGCCTGATCTGCTATGATCCAGAGCCCAATCAGGCCATTTATGCCTTCCTTTCTCTCAACCTCCTTCATGTGCCTCATCCAGCCTGATCAGTTGAGATCTAGGACTTCCTGAGGCTCCTTTCACTTATCAAATCCTCCATCTTCCTCTGGATATCCTGTAGCACCTCACCCAGGACCTACCTGGGCCACTTTACCTCTGCCTTCATCTCAGGCTCCTCCCTGTCTCCTATTCAGCCCATTTAGCTGTTATCAGAGACTTTTTGAGGCCCATTTACTTCTTTCAGGATTACCATTCTCCACTGGGTATCCTGTATCATCTCATCCAGGCTGATTCCTCATGATGGAAGCTATTTGGATCACTTTACCTCAAGTTTTCCTTGCTCTACATCCTGCCCTTATCCAGCCTGATTAGCTGAGATTCCTGATTTACCTTCTAAGCATCTTCAGCTTCCTCCTGCTTTCTTTCAACTCTTTATGCAGGGTGATTTGCTATGATTCAAGAGCCATTTAGGCCACTTCATGCCTTATTGCCTTGGAGAGACTTCTGCCTAATAATCTCTCTGAACTTCCTTTGGCTTTCCTGTAGCCTATCTCATCCAGGCTGACTCCTGATTATCTTCAGCACCTCTTGGCTGTCCTCCAGCTTCTCATTTAGGCCTATTCCTGCTATATGGGCTTCTTCTATCTAACTTGATCCAGCTGGTATTTGAGTCTCTGCAGGTCAATCTCACAAGCATCCATAATTGAGAGTTAAACAAGTCAATCTGTCACTCATTCATTATATTTGGATATAATTCAGCCTAATCAGTCTGAAGGGTTGAGACTGCAGCATTTGTAAACTCAGGAGATATTCTGTCTTATCCAGCTTATCCAGCTAGGACTCAGAATTTCCTCAGATTTATCCATCATGCTTGTCTAATTCCTCATCACCCTCAATCTCCTTGGCTCTCCACTACTTCCATATCCAAGCTGCTCTATGTTGATTTAGGATATATCCAGCCCTATCTGTCTATATCCTTCTCTCTCAGCCTTCTCCTTGGCTTCCTGCTGCTACCCTTCAACTCCTCTGTCAAGTTGATTATTCATAATTCAGCTCCTGATGTATTCAACCATTGGCTTCTCAGCTGATTTCAGGATTAGTTCCTGATCTTGTTCACCTTCTCCAGGAGGCTTCTCAAGAGCTTTTTCTGCTCAACTTGGATCTCCTTCACACATCTTAACACCAATCCTTCACTTCAGCTCATTGTCTATATAGCTACAGTGAAGCTGAAACTTCTGCTATAGATTTTCTCTTGCCAATAGTGGCCTGGTCATTTTTTGTTGAAGGAGACTGCACTTGTTGAAGTTGAAACACACTGGAGCGCCCTTCAGCTAACCCAAACAGTATGCCACCCAGCTCAGTGCAGAGAATGTCAATGCTCGACATGAAGGCGGATTCCAAGGGTAGGGAGCGTTTCTGGAGGCCTCTGCAAACAACAGATACACCACAGCAATTAGATCTGTGTTCATCACTTCAATAGTGCACATGAATACATCTAATTGCTGTTGTTCCACTTGTCCTACCATCACTACCACCTGCTAATATCTCGATTACCACTCCCCCAATCACCTCCAACAATCACCTTGTTCATATCTTGATCAGATCTCACACTATGAACACTTTTTCTTGAGAATGCTCAACTTTTTATTCTGGAGCTTCGAGTTTGTTTTATTTATAGCTCGTCGTCCTCGCGCTATATACACGCGTGCGTGGGTGGACTACAGCAGGAACACGTCAGGAACAACGCTATGCAATCCGTTTGTCATTATCTTTACTACTGCTCCGGCAGTGTGTACTTTTACACACCAACTTCGACTTTGCAATTCCGAAGTTTTGGTAACTTGTTGTCAGATGATCAAGGCAGGTCATGGGGCACTTCTGGCAATCACAGGTGCCGGAGTTCCGAGCAGAGGCCTGTGATTAGCTTGATCAGGAGTGTCATCTGACTCTGTCCTTCTTCCTTCCTTTCCCCCACCATCTTCGGATTTGGGTAGGACATCTGCACACTCCCCACAGCTCTGATAGCTCTAACATCACCCCACCAGCCTCTCCTACATCTGTACAGACCACAGGCTTCGTTCTAGAGTCTCAGATTACGGATTTTCTGGTATGGCTCCGCCACTATCACTGATCTCTCCACTGTACAGAGCTCACAACACATCCATACAGATCTGACCACATCTACTGCTTCATATCACCTCCAGATTGTCAGATCTTCGGATATCAGGGCTCTCAGTGCGCAGATCACCTCTGATCTTTCATTCTACTAGGTACTGACTGTTATCTGAGCAGATCTAGCTTGATCTGCGCTTTTTTCTTGTCATTTTCCCTTGCTCCTTCACAGCACATCTTCAATATCATCTTTTCATGGCTCCAGAGCGCTCCACATCACCAGATCCTCTTGCTAGTTATGATATCTCGCCCTCAGCACCTCAGATCGCCCTTGATAAGGCTCAGATCGCTTCTGATAAGCCCTTACAGCGGTCCCAAACACTTCCATCCACTTCCTCAACTCAGATCTCCCTTGATAAGGGTAAAGGTCGTGCCCAGCCTGCTCAATCTACCTCCTACATCGCTTCTAGACCCTCCCCTGAACTCCGATCTGTCCGGATCAGGCCTAGAACCCTTCAGGAGCGCCTACAAGTCATCCCAGAAGCTGGTACTGCCCCCCAAGTCACAGGATCTGAGCACAGAGAAGCTTCCATTGCACTTTCTACTCATTCCCATCACTCATCCCATCAAATACCTTTACAGGATCGCATTTCCGCCGCTCCCACGCCTCCTGATGCCCTGGAACAGGTCCGCCTCACTGCTGAGGCCCTTGGACAGGTTGTTGAGCAGTACAGGAACAATGAACTCTCTCCCAATGATGCTTTCAGAGCCCTTAGATCCCTCACTGATGATCCCACTGTTGTCAGAGACTTCATTGGCCAAATTCAGGAGATCCAAAGGGATCATCTCAGAGCCTCTAGGGAGAGAGTTGCAGCTGCCAAAGCTGCCAGGGTTGCTGCTGCTGCTGCCTCTAAGAGTAGAATTAGTGATGGACCACTTGTGTCAACTGAGAAAGCTGTTAATGAGGCTGCTTGGGCCCTCATGGAGAGAGAGCTTGCTGAGAATGCACTCCAGCTTGCTGCTGCTGAAGCTGAAGCAGATCAGATGGAGCAGGATGCTCATCAGGACAGAAGCAACTCTTTGCAACAAGCTCTTCTCAAACTTGTTGGTCAAACTCAGAGTTCCTCCTCTCCTGGTACATCCTCTGGACTCCCTCCCAGTCTTCTGGAGGCAGCTCCTCATCTCTCTGCCCTCACTTCCTCAGATATCCTCTCTCCCACTGTTTCTGAGACTTGGAAATTGCGGATGCTCTTCACTGTGGACAGTCATGTTGACACCACAGTTAGTTTACTCTCTGCCCAGCCATTCACTGATCCCCTACCTCAGTCCTTGCTCAAACTCATTGTCAAGGATAGGTATGTGGACTTTGAAAAGATCCATGCTTCCATCACTAGTTACACTAGTATCTTTGATGATAGCACTACCTTTGGCTCAGAGTACAAACTGGTCAAGAAGGAGCACTCAATCCGTTCTCTCCCTGTCACATCTGAAGCACAGTGGCTCCGAGTTTTTGATGCCTGGCTTGCCCCAGTGCTTAAGATCTATCCCCATCGTCAGAGTGAGCTTTCTGCATACAAGGCATCTATTATGGAGTTTTTCAGAGCTGCTCCATCAGATCCCTCTATTGCCTTTAGAGTGGACAGGGAGGCGCGCCAGAAAGCTTCTAACACTCCCTTTGACCTTGGAAATGCAGAGAACTTCAGACTCCTGTTGCTTAAGGAACTTCTCAGTGCTAGAAAACGTCCCAGCTCCTCTCCTAGCACTTCTACTGCTTCAAAGCGTCAGGATACTCCTTGTATCCTTTGGAATGAGGGGAAATGCACTTCCCCATGTCCAAATCGCCGCAAGCATGGCTTCTGTAGTGTCTGTGGAGAGCCCCACAAAGCAGTTGACTCCCAATCCTGCTATGAGAAGCTTAAGCACAGTAGATCAGAGGGTAAAAACCGCTCTGGCAGGGCCTAGATCATTAGCTGGTACTAAGAGAGCTGCTCCAGAGTCAAACTCCGGTTCTAGCAACTCTATACCCCGGTTTAGGCGTCGTTATTTATGGTCTACTTCATCTAGTTCTTCAGAAATCATCCCTCCCAGTATACAGTCTACCTACACTGCACCTCCACTTCCTTCACCTCCTGAACATCTCTTGAACAATCCTCAGATTCAATCCACTCTCAAAGCTATGGCTCCATACATCAAAGTTGAGACTCCTTTCAATGTTGACAGATTGGAGAATCTCCTTGCTTCCCATCCCAATCAGCCATTTGTAGCCTCTGTGATGCGCTCCTTGAGAGAGGGTTTCTGGCCTTTCTATGAGGCAGAGTGGGAAGTTGAGTCTAAGCAGAAACTGGATAACTATGTCTCTGAGCCTCAAGACTTTGCTGCACTGAGAGCTCACAGAGATCAGGAAGTTGCAGCTGGGAGATGGTCTGAAGCTCTACCTGAAGATTTTGTACTTTTACCTGGGATGAAAGTTTCTCCCATGTTTGTGGTCTGGCAGAAAGGAAAACCTCGAGTTGTTATGGACCATACTGGCTCTGGCCTTAATGACAACATCCCTAAAGCAGAGGGAAAAGTCAAGTATGATGATATGCACACCTTTTGTCAAGTACTTAATGATATCTTGAAAGAGCATCCTGATGAAGAACTCATTCTCTTCAAAAGTGATGTCTCTAAAGCCTTCCTCAACCTCCCTGGTCATCCCCTCTGGCAGTTATGTCAAGTTGTGGAGGTTGATGGTAGATATCACATAGTCCGACGTTTGGTGTTTGGAACCAGGACTTCACCCCGCTGCTGGTGCAGCCTCTCATCTCTAATGTGCTGGTTTGGCTCTGAGAAGCTTGGGATCATTGGTCTCCATGTTTATATGGATGATTTCTATGGCTGGGATTTTAAGAGGAATCTGTTACTGTTCCATGATCAACTCCGCCCTAAGAGACAGGTCCAGCTCCTTGTATTCTGGGATATGATCTTGTGTCCTTATGAAGACAAGAAACAGGAGCATGGAGTCACTCTAAAGATCATTGGATTCTGGGTAGATATTGTCAAGGGATCCATCTCACTCTCTTCTGAGTCTATCCAGGGTCTTGTAGCAGACATCACCTCATTCCTCTCCTCCCCAAAGCGCCAGGCTGCTCTCAGAGACTGGCAACACCTAGCTGGTTCGACATGAAGGCGGATTCCAAGGGTAGGGAGCGTTTCTGGAGGCCTCTGCAAACCAACAGATCCCCACCAGCAACTGAATCTTTCATTCAGTACCTTGGAAGTGTACAGGAGGCCTCCTCCTCACTTCTGACAGGTACATAAATATTCAGTTGCTGCCTCTCACCAAAAACTCTACAGATATTCCTCACTTCTGAAAATGTGTACAGGTTTCTCCACAACCTCACTTTTCAGCTGTGTACAGATTTATCTCTCTCCAGGTTTTACCTCACTTCTGTACAGGGTCTCACCCTCAGATGTGTACAGGTTCCACCTGATTTTTTACAGAAGTGTACAGGCTGTGTTCCTCACCTCTTCAGTTGTGTACAGGTGTTTCCACCTCACTTCTTCAGTTGTATACAGGCCAGACCTCACTTCTCAACATGTGTACAGGTCACACCTCACTTCTGTCCTCAGATGTGTACAGGTAGCACCTCACATGGGGCCAGTTGGATCAGGTGATGTGTTGATCATGTGTTCTGTTTCAGTCAGGTGCCAGAGTTTCTGAGCAGAGGCCTGTGTGAAAAAGGTCAGAATCATGTGATCCCATCAGCTCTTCCTTTCTCTCTTACCACCACCATCTCCTGCCACTTTGGTGATTTGGGTGAGAACACTGGCTTTCTTCCACAGCTCTGATAGCTTCAACATCACCCTCCAGGTCCTCCTTTCATCTGTACAGGCCTAGCCTCAGATTCAAGGACCTGACCATAGCTCTGACAGCTTCAACATCATTTTTCCTTGTCTTTTGTGTATAGATTAGAGGTCTGGGTTCTCAGTGTGTCTATGATATCTTTTATGGGTGTTTTACATGGTTTTCAACTGATGTTTGGGCAGATCTAGGTTGATCTGGTCCTTTTTTGGTCAATCTCCTTGCTATTCCATAGCACATCTTCATCTCAACCTTTCCCTGGACCTCCTTCACTCTGATCTTCAGATCCCAGCTCTCTCACTTCCCTGATACCCTCAGAAACCTTGGGAATCTCTTTCCCAAGCTCCTCATTGCCACCCATGCCTTATCCAGCCTGATCAGCTGTGATCTAGGACTTCCTGAGGCTTATCTCCCTCATCAACACCTTTATCCTCCTCCTGGTGTCCTCCAACCTCTTATCCAGCCTGATCTGTCATGATCCAAGGCCTACTCAGGTCACTCAACCTGTTTTTCCATCCCAGACTCCTTCTTCTCTCTTATCCAGCTTGATCAGCTGTGATCTAGGACCTCCTGAGGCTTATCTCCCTCATGAACACCTTCATCTTCCTCCTGATGTTCTCCAGCCTCTCATCCAGCCTGATCTGTAATGATCCAGGCCCTATTCAGGCCAGTTCATCTCCTCACTCATTTCAGACACCTTCCTGGCCCATATCCAGCTTGATCAGCTGTGATCCAGGACTTCCTAAGGTTTATATCCTTCACCTACACCTCTATCCTCCTCCTGCTACACTGTAGCCTCTTATCCAGGCTGATCTGTTGAGATCCAGGACTTACCTTATCCCTTCTTTGCTCTCAGCCTCCTTCATGTGCCTTATCCAGCCTGATCAGTTGAGATCTAGGACTTCCTGAGGCTCCTTTCACTCATCAAATCCTCCATCTTCCTCTTGGTGTCTTGTAGCACCTCACCCAGGACCTACCTAGGCCACTTCATCTCTGCCTTCATCTCCAGGCTCCTCTTTGTCACTCAATCAGTCTGATCAGCTGTGATCTGAGACTTTTTTGAGGCCTGTTTACCTCTTCAAAATCACTATTTTCCACTGGTTATCCTCTATCTTCTCATCCAGGCTGATCCCCCATGATCTAGGAGCTATTTGGATCACTTTACCTTGTTCTTCACTCAAGTTTTCCTTGCTCTATATCCTGCCTGCCCTTATCCAGCCTAATCAGCTGAGATTCCTGATTTATCTTATCAGCACCTTTAGCTTCTTCTTGATTTCTTTCAACTCCTTATCCAGGGTGATCTGCTATGATTCAAGAGCCATATTCAGCCATTTAGGCCACTCCATGCCTGATTGCTTTGGAGAAACTCTTTATCTCTCTGAACCTCCTTTGGCTTTCTACAGCTTCTCACATCCAAGGCTGACTCCTCATTATCTTCAGCACCTCTTGGGTGTTCTTCAGCCTCTCATCTAGGCCTATTCCTGCTACATGGGCTTCTTCTATCTAGCCTGATTTACCTGGTATCTGAATCTCTGCAGGTCAAATAAGCTTCCATAATTGAGAGTTGAACAAGTTAATCTGTTACTCATTTCATTTTATTTGGGCATAATTCAGCCTCATCAGTCTGTAGGGTTGAGACTGCAGCATTTGTAAATTCAGGAGATATTCTGTCTTATCCAGCTTATTCAGCTAGGACTCAGAATTTCCTCAGATTTATCCATCATGCTTGTCTAATTCCTCATCACCCTCAGTCTCCTTGGCTCTCCAACACTCTCATATCCAAGCTGCTCTATGTTGATTCAGGATATATCCAGCCCTATCTATCTATATCCTTCTCTCTTAGCCTTCTACTTGGCTTCCTGCTGCTATCCTTCAACTCCTCTGTCAAGTTGATTATCAATAATTCAGCTCCTGATGTATTCAACCATTGGCTTCTCAGCTGATTTCAGGATTAGTTCCTGATCTTGTTCACCTTCTTCAGGAGGCTTTTCAAGAGCTTTTTCTGCTCAACTTGGATCTCCTTCACATTTTAACACCAATCCTTCACTTCAGCTCATTGTCTATATAGCTACAGTGAAGCTGAAACTTCTGCTATAGATTTTCTCTTGCCAATAGTGGCCTGGTCATTTTTCTCACCAGTGGTGGTCTGGACCCTTGAACTTTCACTTGTCAGTGATTGTTTAGTCCTCTGCATTCTCTTCAGATATTGGATCTAATCCATTTCCTGAAGCAGTTTGTAATCAAAAGGAAGAGCTACTGCCCATACTTCACATTGTCTCAGGATATTGGGCACCAAATCTGAGCTATTTATTTAGCTTCCAATGTTCACTTCAGTGAATCTTTCACTTCAGTCAATCACCTCACTTCAAGTTTGCCTCTTTAAAAGGCTTTGGAGTTTTGGATCCAAAATCCTCTCCTCATCTACAAACTATCCTTTCCTTAGCCACACAAGTTTTACACTTGGGCTTATCCATTTCCTTCAGGCTTTGTTTCTGTACAAGGAGTCAACTACACATTAATCCTTCAACCTATCCCTCAGTTTTATACTGCACAGGGATCTCATTTCTTCATCTTATGATGATCAGCAATTGGTTTATTATATCCTTCAGGCTTCAATATGCTCCTGGACAAGGATCTCAACCAATCCTTTAAACCATTAATATTCTGCCATCTCCTGGTTTACATCCTTTAGGACCTGCCCTAAACAAGGATTCCAACCTAGCACTTCTGTCCATTCTGTTCCAGTTTCTCAGCTATCATCCAATATTTGTATAGCTTCAGTCAACTTGGAACAAAGACTGCAACCAATCATCACTATCCTTTCAATCCCTTATGGTCAGATACTCCACATAGTGGTCTCACAGAAATTTAATCTGCTAAGTGTCATTTTCATGATTTCTTTATTTTTTAAAATCACTTACTGCTATAAAAATTCAGACTATTTCCTCACTCTCAGCTATTGTTCAAGACATTCCACTCCTGTAAATCCTTCAAGCCTTGCTTGTACAAGGATCCTCTTTTTGGTCCCTATCTTCCTGGTCCCTATCCTTCAGGCCCTGCCTGTACAAGGATTTCACTCAGTCACACTTTGGCTTCACTTTCAAATCCTCCATTTAATCTTGGGTTCAGATCCCTTGGGTTCTGCCTATACAAGGATCTTCACCTTGGAGTTATATTCTTCAGGTCCCACCTGTACAAGAATCTTCAGCTCTAGGCCTTAGGTTCACATCCTTTAGGCTTTCCTTGCCTATACAAGGATCTTCACCTTTAGTTTCAAATCTCCTTTTCACTGCTGGTTCCCATCCTCCTGGCTTCAGCTATATAAGGATTTTCACCTTCAGTTTATAGCTATCAGGTCTTACCTGTGCAGGCCACATCCTTTAGGTTTTACCTACACAAGGATTTCCACCCTTTAGTCTCTGTGATTCACATCATCAACATTGAGCTCACCTCTCCAAATATTGTCACAATTTGGTTTACAGGTGTACAGCTCTCAGATCTACATCTTTAGCTCCATCCATATAGAGAGTTTTATCTAGTTTTGCCTTAGGATTTATTCCCCAGGTCCCACCTGTGCAAGAATCCATATCTGGCTACATCCTTTAGGTCCCACCTATACAAGGATTTTCAGTGGAGTTTTCTATGCTCTGCACCATCTCTCAGATTCATATCCTTAGGCCCTGCCTATACAGGAATTTTCATCTGACTCACCAAATCTCTCCCAAGTTTGGATCACTTTTGAGTTACATCCCATAGATTCAGGTCTTCACAAGGATTCAGCTCAACAATTATCTGGACTTTATCCACTTTTCATCCTTCAGTGTTTCAACACTGTACATGGATAACAGCTTTTGGGTGAATTAGGAATTTTCTGAACAAGTAGTAACACCTCTCTCAAGTTTGAGATTGGTTTAATGCTTACTTTGGAAATATTCCTGAGACACTTAACACTTTATTCCCAGTGGTCTTCTGGATACATGTCATCCAAACTCTCTCCAATAATCATCCATTCATCTCATGCCTCATTCACATTTTTCACACCACCAGCCACCCCTCAACAACATCTCATAGGTCTTATAGCCCTGCATGATGCATTCAATTTAATGGGGCTTTGGCCCAGTTTATGGCTAAACACCTCCCTATGAGTGAAAATAGGCATAGGTCGACATGAAGGCGGATTCCAAGGGTAGGGAGCGTTTCTGGAGGCCTCTGCAAACCAACAGATCCCCACCAGCAACTGAATCTTTCATTCAGTACCTTGGAAGTGTACAGGAGGCCTCCTCCTCACTTCTGACAGGTACATAAATATTCAGTTGCTGCCTCTCACCAAAAACTCTACAGATATTCCTCACTTCTGAAAATGTGTACAGGTTTCTCCACAACCTCACTTTTCAGCTGTGTACAGATTTATCTCTCTCCAGGTTTTACCTCACTTCTGTACAGGGTCTCACCCTCAGATGTGTACAGGTTCCACCTGATTTTTTACAGAAGTGTACAGGCTGTGTTCCTCACCTCTTCAGTTGTGTACAGGTGTTTCCACCTCACTTCTTCAGTTGTATACAGGCCAGACCTCACTTCTCAACATGTGTACAGGTCACACCTCACTTCTGTCCTCAGATGTGTACAGGTAGCACCTCACATGGGGCCAGTTGGATCAGGTGATGTGTTGATCATGTGTTCTGTTTCAGTCAGGTGCCAGAGTTTCTGAGCAGAGGCCTGTGTGAAAAAGGTCAGAATCATGTGATCCCATCAGCTCTTCCTTTCTCTCTTACCACCACCATCTCCTGCCACTTTGGTGATTTGGGTGAGAACACTGGCTTTCTTCCACAGCTCTGATAGCTTCAACATCACCCTCCAGGTCCTCCTTTCATCTGTACAGGCCTAGCCTCAGATTCAAGGACCTGACCATAGCTCTGACAGCTTCAACATCATTTTTCCTTGTCTTTTGTGTATAGATTAGAGGTCTGGGTTCTCAGTGTGTCTATGATATCTTTTATGGGTGTTTTACATGGTTTTCAACTGATGTTTGGGCAGATCTAGGTTGATCTGGTCCTTTTTTGGTCACCCTCCCTCCTCTCCCACATCACATCTTTACTTTCAACCATTTCACTCCACTCTAACCTTGTTATTTTATTTTTTACTTAGACTTCTGTTTTCATTTATATTATTTACCATACCATACCCTTCCTGTAGGGCCCTGCATGATGCATTCAATTTAATGGGGCTTTGGCCCAGTTTATGGCTAAACACCTCCCTATGAGTGAAAATAGGCATAGGTCACTCAACTGGTCCTTGAATGTTCTCCCATGGGCTAGACCTGCATTGACAGAGATGTACAGGAAAATGAGTGGAAAGACTCTTCAGTTCCGAGCCATTCCTATCAATGGTGAAGTTTACAGGGATTTGACTTGGTTCTCAGATCTCCTACAGACTGCTATTGGGATCCGATTTGTAGATGCTCAGAGATGGCATGACAGTGAAGCAGACTTTGTGGGCTGGACTGATGCAAGTAACATTGGCCTTTCCTATGTCTATGCAGGAAATGGTTTCTGTTATCAGCTTCATCCCACTGAGGGTAGTCCAGTTGTAGACATCTTCTTCAGAGAACTCCTCTCCATCCTCTGTCTGTTTCATCACATTGCTTCCAAGCCCTCTCCTCCTCAACATGGCCTCATCTACTCTGATAGTCTGGATTCAGTTCAAGTGCTCAACTCACTTTCCACTAGAGAGTCCTCTCACAACTCCATTCTCCTGGCTGTTGCTGCCATTGTTCTCAAGACTGGGATAGATATCAGAGTCCGCCATATTGCTGGTAAATCTAACATCAGAGCTGATTTGTTGTCCCGACTTTTGCTTGATGATTACAAGCTTCAATTCCCCTCAGAACGCGTCCGCTTATTTGAGCCTCCAAGAGAGCTCCTGCCGGCGCGATGGAGAGGGTGCTTTTAGAGGCATTGGGTGGACAGAGCCGCCGGAATGGCCCCTCTGTTCACCCACCTATGGACTTGAACAAATTAGATGATCTTGTCCTCTTTCTCCAATCTCATGCAATTGAACAGTCAACTAAAAACAACTATTCTACTGGTGCTAGGGACTATGTCCGCTTCTGTACCTCTCATAACCTCTCTCTGGATCCTACTCCATCCACTGTTGAAGGAGATTGCACTTGTTGAAGTTGAAACACACTGGAGCGCCCTTCAGCTAACCCAAGCAGTATGCCACCCAGCTCAGTACACAGATTGTCTATGCCTTAATACAAGACTAGTAGGTTGGACTACAAGCCTTATAGTTGCTCAGTACTCCAATAAACACTGTAGATATGACAGAAGTCAATATAGAGTGAGGATTGATTTGTATCTTTCAACTGTAGTAGGAATACAGGTTTGTTTGGTCTTGTATGTACTAGAAACGCATGAGGCGTGATAATAGGTATCCACAATTGTGCGCACCTATGAAAACTAACTGACTACAGTAACACTAAAGAAATAGCTAAGTTATGAGTTGTAAAACTAAGTAATGATGTCTGTAAGTACTTTATACACTAAGTAAGTCACTACAGTGATAACTAGGAGTGATGAAGCGCTGTGTAATGTATGTAGAAAGTGTTCTATCACTACAGTATGCTCAACACAACCCCCTGATGGAACACTTTTGCAATCTACCACAAGTCCATCACTTTCACAACTTTTTCTTCTTCTCTTATCACAACCCCCCAACACTGTATATCCTTATTCATCGTCGGAGGTTATTTTGACAAGTCCGATCATAGTTCGGAACTTGTCTACCTTTGGAATTGCAAGGGCCTTTGTGAGCAGGTCTGCTGGATTATCCTCAGTGGGCAGGTAAGAAGGGGCAAGTTTGCCATGAATGACTTGTTCTCTGAGCCAGTAGAAAGTCCTATCGAGGTGCTTCATTCGTCCGTGATGTTCCGGATTTTTAGCAACTTGAATGGAGGATTGATTGTCGACATGGATAATGGTAGGAGATGCGACTTTATAACCAAGCTCGGTGAGGAGAGAACGAATTGCCAACACTTCTTTGCCCACTGCATTAGATGCCACAAATTCGGCTTCTGTAGAGGATAGAGTAACCACAGGTTGTAGTTTACTACTCCAGCTGACAGCACCTGATCCAATCTTAATGATGTACCCAGTTGTTGACTTCCCATTGTCCTTATTACCACCCAAGTCTGAATCACTGATAGCTGTGATCAAGTCTGGTACAGTAGGGTCTGGTCCTAGTTCCAACTCGTAGTCGATAGTTCCCTTCAAGTAGCGTAGCAAGTGCTTTACAGCAAGCCAGTGTGCAGGTCCGGGATTAGAGTTGAATCGAGTTAGAACACCAGTAGCATAAGCGGTGTCAGCGCGAATGATCATAGACAAGAACAATAGGGAGCCAACAGCCGACATGTAGGGGACATTAATCATAGCTTCTTTATCCTCTGGTGTTTGTGGACTATCTTCTTTGGAGAGCGTGACATTGGGGTTAAGGGGAGTCTTGACAGGTTTAGAATCCTGCATGCCAAACTCATCCAGTTTACGAATGATGTATTGCTTCGCATTGAGGTACAACTTTCGATTAGGACGATCTCTCCTGATTCCTATGCCAAGCAAGAAGGTAGTTTCGCCTAGATCTCGGAGTTTTAGCTCCTTGGATAGTTCAATGACGAATTTATTGAGGACACCAGAGTTTTTAGAAGCAAGAGTGATATCGTCTACCCATACTGGTACAATCACCTTGATATCGCCTCTTTGAAACAAGTAGACGCAAGGATCAGACTCTAAGCGTTTAAAGCCAAGTTTGACTAGAACACTACAGAGTTTCTCACTCCAAAGACGGGGGGACTGCTTCAAACCATAAATGGACTTGTTTAGCCTGCAGACTTTTTCTGGTCCACCTTGCTTGAATCCCTCAGGCTGTTTCATGTAGATAGTGGTGTCAATGTCCGAGTTAATGAAAGCATGTGAGATGTCAACAGAGCGGAGCTCCATATCATCAATGGCTGCTAAAGCAAGGACGAGACGTAATGAAGACCAGCGTAGAGTGGAAGCATAGGTTTCTAGATAGTCAAAACCAGGTCTTTGGCTGAAACCCTGAGCACAGAGGCGGGCTTTAAATCGTTCAATAGAACCATCAGCATTGTGTTTAATACGGAATACCCAAGTTGATCCAATTGCTTTTGCCCCTGGTGGTAGATCTACTATATCCCAAGTGTTGTTTGCCAGATGAGCAGAGATTTCATCATTCATAGCCTCCTCCCACTTGAATGCTTCTGAACTGTGCATTGCCTCTCTATAATTTCGAGGTTCCACTTGGATAGTGGTTGATGCTGCAAGTTCTGCATCCCCGTAGTAGTCGTCATTAGAATTATCAGAGTCATCATTATTGGCAGGAACACGAGATGTGGATGGTTTGGTTTTCCACCATTCACCCGGAGGTTTCCGAGTTCGTACGGGGCGTCGTATAGCAATTGGTTGCTCATCAGATTCATCCTCAGTCACAGGAATATCCGGACCAGGTGTATGTTCGAGTCGAGGCGAGTTAGGCGCATTGCCCTTATCAACTTCGGAGTTGGATTCAGAGTCTGATTCAGATTCATCAATAGGGATTGGCAGAGTGAATAATTCATTGGGGGCACTCGAAGTCACTTTAAGAGGTTGTTGTTTCGGAGTAGTCTCAGGAGGAACATAGTCTTTACGAAGAGTTGGTTTATCT
Organism: Lentinula edodes; assembly: GCF_021015755.1. NCBI lineage: Eukaryota > Fungi > Basidiomycota > Agaricomycetes > Agaricales > Omphalotaceae > Lentinula > Lentinula edodes. Next base: position 1,134,429 of record NW_025764311.1, read on the forward strand.
GGTGATTTGGATGCGTACATGTATCGTTCATCAAAGTCTGCACGTTCACTGATGATAACCTTCTTGGTGACAGGGTTCCAGAACTTCCATCCTTTAACTCCCTCAGGGTACCCAATGAACACACACTTTTCCATATGAGAACCAAGGTGTAGTCTCTTGTCCTTTTGAACATGCACATAGGCCATGCATCCCCATACCCGAAGATTCTCCACATTAGGTTTCTTCTTGTAGAAGACTTCATACGGAGTCACATCTGGAACAGCTGATGTTGGGCAACGGTTCAACACATAAACAAGCGCAGCCAGGCATTCCACCCAGAATGTCTTTGGTAAACCCGATTCCAGCAGCATAGCAGTCAGTAGTTCCGCCAATGTCCTATTCAGCCTTTCAGCGACTCCATTTTGTTGAGGTCGATTTCTAGCTGTACGTTGTACTTCAATCCCTTCATCTTGTAAGAACTTTTCAAACTCCTTGGATATATACTCTCCACCTTTATCGTGTCTGAGTATCTTGACTTTTAATCCAGTAACCTTCTCAGCCCAGGCCTTGAACCGCTTGAATGCTGCAAATGCATCACTCTTTTTCTTCATCGGTATTACTGCTCTAAAGCGTGCTTTATCACAGATGAACGGAATCCAATAGCGGTAGCCTTCATGTGAGATGATACCAGTGTCATGTACATCCGTAAAGACAAGTTCCAACACTTCAGAAGCGCGGGTCTCAGTACTGGGGAAGGGATTTGCATGCATCTTTCCCCCAAGACAAGGTTCACATACTGGGTCTGGTTTTGCACTAGACTCGAGTTTAAAGCCCTCAACCATCTTATTCTTAGACAGCTTGCTAACATCACCATAATTATAGTGAAAGAAGCGTCTATGCCAAAGCTCAAGATTCAGAGGCAGAGTAGTACCACCAATATGCGCACTTTCATCCTCTGTACCATTACTTATAGTAAGACCATTAAGATAACCAACTGATTTGTTATTGACTGAAGCAGTAAATAGAACAGAACCATTAAGAGTAAACTCCATTGTATCTTTTAGGATTTGTACAGTAAAACCTTTGTGCTTGGTGAGATATAGAACAGAGAGGAGATTGTTATTAAGTGAAGGTACATGTAAGACTCTAGAAAATAACACTTGTCTGGCTTCTTTGCCATCAACAATAGGAGTGAAAAGCACCTCGCCCATTCCTTCAGAATACACAACAGTATGATCTGCAAGTCGAATTGGAACTCTATGTGGAGTATAGTTTCGAATCCAGTTTCTGTGTGGAGTCATATGAGAAGTGGCACCTGTGTCTGTATTCCATTCCATAGTATCAGCAAATGATGAAGCAGACAGTACATTAGAAAGAGAACTTGCAGTAGCTGAACCAGCACTTTCAGTCACCCCATCATCATCTACCTCTGTCACTTTAGCTTTATTGGCTTGAATGCCTTTCCTTTTGTTGTGGGGGTTAGTGGGACAGTCCTCTTGCCAGTGGACCGCCTTTTTACCACACCACTTACAGTAGTCCTTAGGTTCCCCAGTCCTAACAGGAGCTCTGTAGTTATTCTTCTTCTTGTTAGAAGAGGATGCAGCCTGTGCAGCTCGATTCACAGACTGCTGCTCAGCGTGCTCTTGATTCTGCTGTTCTGCTAGGAATGCTGCAAGGATTTTCTCTTTATCGAGGTTGTCCTGCATAAGCAAGTTTGAAGATAGGTGCCTATATTCCTCTGGTAGAGCACGGATGAGAGCCATAGATTGTAATTCAGAGTCCAAGGAATCGAGTGTGAATCCGAGGGCAGGAAGTCCATTTGACTGGACAGCAATAGGAGCAACAGGAGGGCGCAGATTCTGAATATCAGCCATTGCAGCTTCAACTCTAGCAGCCATATCCATTAGAGATTCATCAGCAGACTTTGTGATGGTGAAGAGCGCATTATAGGCATTAAACCTAGCACCAGGCTTCTTGGACACATGTTGCTTCTCCAGGATAGACCACATACGAATAGGATCCTCTTGATGAGCCTTTATTGGAACTTGTTGAGCAGGACTGACAGCAAGATAAATCAAGCCAGCAGCCTTTTCAGCTTTAAGTTCCCATTTCTCCAGTTTCTCTGTATCAGAGGCTGGGGGTTGTTTCTCCTTTCCACTGACTAGTCTCCATAACCCATGAGACATCAGAGATGCTTTCATGTTCCCCTGCCAGTCATTGTAGTTGTCCTTGGTGAGGACTTTAAATGATGGAGTGGTTGAGATGGTTGTAGAAGACATTGTTAACAGTAGTCAAGATAGACAGAAGGTAGTTGGAAAGACCACAACAGTAGGAGTACTGATGGGAGCGCACAATTAAAGAACAAGCAAGGACAACAACAGATCAATGCACAGTTTAGAGCATGTTAAAGTCATGACTGAAAACAAAGTGACCAGACTGGGGATTGAACCCAGGACCTTCTGGTTATATTCCAGATGCTCTAACCAACTGAGCTATCCGACCTTGGTTCAACTAATGAGGACTTTACATATGGTAACAGTGGCCATCCAATCAACACTTCTTAAGGACTTACTATCTTCTTTTGCCTTGGTTGAAGGAATTTTGCATAATACCATTTACACCTCATTAGGGTGTCAGGATTGAATCCTAACACAATGAAGCGGACCAACTCACCGGTGAGTGCTCCATGTAGATGACCATCTTAGAGGAAACATTCACAGTATTCCAGAAAGCGGCAGGAAACAACAACATGACGGAGACAACCTATCAAGGATCAAAACGAGTGAGCGAGTCCTCATTCTGGTAGTTAATCTCATTCTCAAATCAGAATGAGACCACTCGCGCCAATCAGGCTCAGCAGAGACAACAATAGTAATCGTGGTGTAGGTCATTGACTTCCTGGTGTTGACGTTTGCTTTCAAGTCTGTTCGTTAGTTTATGCCTGAAATTCCAAGATTGAGTGGTCTTCGCTTCGTTGCCTTCAGGGCTTTCGCGGTGAGTAATATTCAACTTGCTTTGAACTACATTGCATGACCCACCCGATTTTCATCAGTTAGATACTCTTCAGCTTCCCAAGATCCTGTTCAATGCAGGTGCCTTAAGCTACCTTCTGTTCTTGATAAAGCTTCTCTGGAAGGTCTCAACGATGTTTCAAAGTCAACCGCATGCGATTGCTCTCGGATTTGTACCCCCCAGTGTTGTGATCTTCACACTGGTCCAGCGCTATGCCCCAATTCAAGTTCGAGCCGAGGCTGAAGGCATGGTAATGTCTAATATGTTATGTTTCTATGCTCATAGACTTACTTCTGTGCAGGATTCCGTTATTCTGCAAACTGCTATAGACATGACGATTCTAACTGGCGCTTTCATCTGCATTTCGATTACATGGTTGATAATCTCAGTGGTGGGAGAATTCGTGGCAGTGATGCTCCTAGTATATCACCTTTATACCATATTTTGTCTGAATTACATTCATTGACCTCCTTCAGTCGAAAAATCAAATGTACTTATCATTTCTACCTGCAGCCCTACTACAAGCATTATCTAGCAATGAAAATTACATTTACTCAATCATACATGCTTTGTGATATAATTCGGTACACTCCTGAAAGAGACGATCTTCATGACCAGAACCTTTCAGTTTCTGAGCCATATTGCAAAGGACTAGACATTGTTCCTCCAGGAGCGCTGTTAAAGCCGATGTAGGGGTGTCTTGATTAGTGTCTACACCACGAGAAGGTTCCTGGTGACGTTTGCATCATTTGTTAATGTTTGAGAGTTCAAGATTACAATACTTACAGCTTTTAGCATGATGATCTCTGCTTTCGAATGTTTAATTTGCTCCAATAAAGCCCAGAATTGCTTCGACTAGAAGATGAATTACGACACGTCCTCCCGTCGGCAAATGAAGCATCATACGAACCTCCTTTGTCATGATTGCGTCTATATATTTCGTGTCATTCAGATCGCAATCCAAGCAAGCCAGTATCTGGGTACGGAAACTTCGCGTCAATGCGGTCGCTCTCTCTAACCGAGCAAGAGCATGCTCGTATTCAGGTTGCACGCCAATCTAATTAGGTTTTGAATATTTTTGTTAATCAATAGAAGACGAAACGATATTTACGTTGACTTCTGGTGTCTTTCGAGGGGGAGCTTCTTCTTGTCGGCGCAGATCCTGGGCCTCGCTACGAAGCTGGAGAATCTCTCGATGCTTTGCCTCGACCTGCTGCTCCAAAATTTGCAAGTGCTGGGTTTTAGATGACAGGATGCGGACTTTCTATAGCAGTTTGAGACGACTGATTGAAAGGTGAGTGAGATGACACTTGCCGAGCTCATAATGGACAAAGGTGTTTCCGGAGGGAAAGCTAGCTGCCCTAGCTTATATATGACGGCGATTGCCTTTGTAAAGGTTTTGGAACTTGAACATAAAGCAGAGGCTAAGATGAGAAATAAAGGAAAGGCACGATTAAAATTAAAGGAAATCTATTGTTCTCGTTACGTTGATACAGATCGATCCTTTCATCCCAAATGATATTACGGAAACTTGTCCTCTCTGGTCGCTTAGATCCTCTTATATCGAAGTCAATTGGTCGGGGTTGGCATTACTGAATCGTTGTCAAAGAATACCTAGTTGAGATTTAGAACTTGTAATCAACAATGAAATCGGATCCCACTCACCTTTGGGACAGGATATACGTGCGTAACCGGGTTGTTAGGATTGATGACTAATTCCAATCCTGACACCCTGATGAGGGGCAAATGCTGATTATGTTGAAGGAGATTGCACTTGTTGAAGTTGAAACACACTGGAGCGCCCTTCAGCTAACCCAAGCAGTATGCCACCCAGCTCAGTACACAGATTGTCTATGCCTTAATACAAGACTAGTAGGTTGGACTACAAGCCTTATAGTTGCTCAGTACTCCAATAAACACTGTAGATATGACAGAAGTCAATATAGAGTGAGTATTGATTTGTATCTTTCAACTATAGTAGGAATACAGGTTTGTTTGGTCTTGTATGTACTAGAAACGCATGAGGCATGATAATAGGTGTCCACAATTGTGCGCACCTATGAAAACTAACTAACTACAGTAACACTAAAGAAATAGCTAAGTTATGAGTTGTAAAACTAAGTAATGATGTCTGTAAGTACTTTGTACACTAAGTAAGTCACTACAGTGATAACTAGGAGTGATGAGGCGCTGTGTAATGTATGTAGAAAGTGTTCTATTACTACAGTATGCTCAACAGGTCTTACATTATACCAAGCTCTCCCGTCACCGAACGGACTCGTCGCGACGAAATGTCGGCGACGTCAACGGAACGACCTTCTAGTTCCAAAACCGAATCAAAGAAACAAAAGAGCGCCTTATCTCGTGGAAACACGACACAAGCTCAAAAATCGAACCAGGCTGCTAGCTCCACTGTCATCACGGTGGCAGCTGGTCAACGCCTGATGTCCATCCCAGAACAGTCGTTCGGGGATGAAACTCGACATGAAGGCGGATTCCAAGGGTAGGGAGCGTTTCTGGAGGCCTCTGCAAACAACAGATACACCACAGCAATTAGATCCTGTGTTCATCACTTCAATAGTGCACATGAATACATCTAATTGCTGTTGTTCCCTTTGTCCTACCATCACCACCACCTGCTAATATCTCGATTACCACTCCCCCAATCACCTCCAACAATCACCTTGTTCATATCTTGATCAGATCTCACACTATGAACACTTTTTCTTGAGAATGCTCAACTTTTTATTCTGGAGCTTCGAGTTTGTTTTATTTATAGCTCGTCGTCCTCGCGCTATATACACGCGTGCGTTGGTGGACTACAGCAGGAACACGTCAGGAACAACGCTATGCAATCCGTTTGTCATTATCTTTACTACTGCTCCGGCAGTGTGTACTTTTACACACCAACTTCGACTTTGCAATTCCGAAGTTTTGGTAACTTGTTGTCAGATGATCAAGGCAGGTCGACATGAAGGCGGATTCCAAGGGTAGGGAGCGTTTCTGGAGGCCTCTGCAAACCAACAGATCCCCACCAGCAACTGAATCTTCCATTCAGTACCTTGGAGGTGTACAGGAGGCCTCCTCCTCACTTCTGACAGGTACATAAATATTCAGTTGCTGCCTCTCACCAAAAACTCTACAGATATTCCTCACTTCTGAAAATGTGTACAGGTTTCTCCACAACCTCACTTTTCAGCTGTGTACAGATTTATCTCTCTCTCTCCAGGTTTTACCTCACTTCTGTACAGGGTCTCACCCTCAGATGTGTACAGGTTCCACCTGATTTTTTACAGAAGTGTACAGGCTGTGTTCCTCACCTCTTCAGTTGTGTACAGGTGTTTCCACCTCACTTCTTCAGTTGTGTACAGGCCAGACCTCACTTCTCAACATGTGCACAGGTCACACCTCACTTCTGTTCTCAGATGTGTACAGGTAGCACCTCACATGGGGCCAGTTGAATCAGGTGATGTGTTGATCATGTGTTCTGTTTCAGTCAGGTGCCAGAGTTTCTGAGCAGAGGCCTGTGTGAAAAAGGTCAGAATCATGTGATCCCATCAACTCTTCCTTTTTCTCTTACCACCACCATCTCCTGCCACTTTGGTGATTTGGGTGAGAACACTGGCTTTCTTCCACAGCTCTGATAGCTTCAACATCATCCTCCAGGTCCTCCTTTCATCTGTACAGGCCTAGCCTCAGATTCAAGGACCTGTCATAGCTCTGATAGCTTCAACATCATTTCTTCTTGTCTTTTGTGTATAGATTAGAGGTCTGGGTTCTCAGTGTGTTTATGATATCTTTTATGGGTGTTTTACATGGTTTTCAACTGATGTTTGGGCAGATCTAGGTTGATCTGGTCATTTTTTGGTCATTCTCCTTGCTATTCCATAGCACATCTTCATCTCAACCTTTCCCTGGACCTCCTTCATTCTGATCTTCAGATCCCAGCTCTCTCACTTCCCTGATACCCTCAGAAACCTTGGGAATCTCTTTCCCAAGCTCCTCATTGCCATCCATGCCTTATCCAGCTTGATCAGCTGTGATCTGGGACCTCCTGAGGCTTATCTTCCTCATGAACACCTTCATCTTCCTCCTGATGTTCCCCAGCCTCTTATCCAGCCTGATCTGTGATGATTCAGGCTCTATTCAGGCACTCCATCTCCTCACTCATCTCAGACACCTTCCTGGCCCATATCCAGCTTGATCAGCTGTGATCCAGGACTTCCTGAGGTTTATATCCTTCACCTACACCTCTATCCTCCTCCTGCTACACTGTAGCCTCTTATCCAGGCTAATCTGTTGAGATCCAGGACTTAATCCAGGCCACCTTATCCCTTCTTTGCTCTCAGCCTCCTTTATGTGCCTTATCCAGCCTGATCAGTTGAGATCTAGGACTTCCTGAGGCTCCTTTCACTCATCAAATCCTCCATCTTCCTCTTGGTGTCTTGTAGCACCTCACCCAGGACCTACCTAGGCCACTTCATCTCTGCCTTCATCTCCAGGCTTCTCTTTGTCACTCAATCAGTCTGATCAGCTGTGATCTGAGACTTTTTGAGGCCTGTTTACCTCTTCAAAATCACTATTTTCCACTGGTTATCCTCTATCTTCTCATCCAGGCTGATCCCCCATAATCTAGGAGCTATTTGGATCACTTTACCTTGTTCTTCACTCAAGTTTTCCTTGCTCTATATCCTGCCTGCCCTTATCCAGCCTAATCAGCTGAGATTCCTGATTTATCTTATCAGCACCTTCAGCTTCCTCTTGATTTCTTTCAACTCCTTATCCAGGGTGATCTGCTATGATTCAAGAGCCATATTCAGCCATTTAGGCCACTCCATGTGCCTGATTGCTTTGGAGAAACTCTTTATCTCTCTGAACCTCAACCTCCTTTGGCTTTCTACAGCTTCTCACATCCAAGGCTGACTCTCCATTATCTTCAGCACCTCTTGGGTGTCCTTCAGCCTCTCATCTAGGCCTATTCCTGCTACATGGGCTTCTTCTATCTAGCCTGATTTACCTGGTATCTGAATCTCTGCAGGTCAAATAAGCCTCCATAATTGAGAGTTGAACAAGTTAATCTGTTACTCATTCCATTTTATTTGGGCATAATTCAGCCTCATCAGTCTGTAGGGTTGAGACTGCAGCATTTGTAAACCCAGGAGATATTCTGTCTTATCCAGCTTATTCAGCTAGGACTCGGAATTTCCTCAGATTTATCCATCATGCTTGTCTAATTCCTCATCACCCTCAGTCTCCTTGGCTCTCCAATACTCTCATATCCAAGCTGCTCTATATTGATTCAGGATATATCCAGCCCTATCTATCTATATCCTTCTCTCTTAGCCTTCTACTTGGCTTCCTGCTGCTATCCTTCAACTCCTCTGTCAAGTTGATTATCCATAATTCAGCTCCTGATGTATTCAACCATTGGCTTCTCAGCTGATTTCAGGATTAGTTCCTGATTTTGTTCACCTTCTTCAGGAGGCTTCTCAAGAGCTTTTTCTGCTCAATTTGGACCTCCTTCACATTTTAACACCAATCCTTCACTTCAGCTCATTGTCTATATAGCTACAGTGAAGCTCAAACTTCTGCTATAGATTTTCTCTTGCCAATAGTGGCCTGGTCATTTTTCTCACCAGTGGTGGTCTGGACCCTTGAACTTTCACTTGTCAGTGATTGTTTAGTCCTCTGCATTCTCTTCAGATATTGGATAAAATCCATTTCCTGAAGCAGTTTGTAATCAAAAGGAAGAGCTACTGCCCATACTTCACATTGTCTCAGGATATTGGGCACCAAATCTGAGCTATTTATTTAGCTTCCAATGTTCACTTCAGTGATTCACCTCACTTCAGTGAACCTTTCACTCCAGTCAATCACCTCACTTCAAGTTTGCCTCTTTAAAAGGCTTTGGAGTTTTGGATTTAGAATCCTTTCCTCATCTACAAACTATTCTTTCCTTAGCCACACAAGTTTTACACTTGGGCTTATCCATTTCCTTCAGGCTTTGTTTCTGTACAAGGAGTCAACCACACATTACTCCTTCCACTTATCCCTCAGTTTTATACTGCACAGGGATCTCATTTCTTCATCTTATGATGATCAGCAATTGGTTTATTATATCCTTCAGGCTTCCATATGCTCCTGGACAAGGATCCCAACCAATCCTTCAAATCATTAATATTCTGCCCTCTCCTGGTTTACATCCTTTAGGACCTGCCCTAAACAAGGATTCCAACCTAGCACTTCTGTCCATTCTGTTCCAGTTTCTCAGCTATCATCCAATATTTGTATAGCTTCAGTCAACTTGAAACAAGGACTGCAACCAATCATCACTATTCTTTCAATCCCTTATGGTCAGATGCTCCACATAGTGGTCTTACAGAAATTTAATCTGCTAAGTGTTATTTTCATGATTTTTTAATTTTTAATCACTTACTGCTATAAAAATTCAGACTATTTTCTCACTCTCAGCTATTGTTCAAGACATTCCATTCCTGTAAATCCTTCAAGCCTTGCTTGTACAAGGATCCTCTTTCTGGTCCCTATCTTCCTGGTCCCTATCCTTCAGGCCCTGCCTGTACAAGGATTTCACTTAGTCACACTTTGGCTTCACTTTCAAATCCTCCATCTAATCTTGGGTTCAGATCCCTTGGGTTCTGCTTATACAAGGATCTTCACCTTGGAGTTATATTCTTCAGGTCCCACCTGTACAAGAATCTTCAACTCTAGGCCTTAGGTTCACATCCTTTAGGCTTTCTTTGCCTATACAAGGATCTTCACCTTTAGTTTCAAATCTCCTTTTCACTGCTGGTTCCCATCCTCCTGGCTTCAGCTATATAAGGATTTCCACCTTCAGTTTATAGCTATCAGGTCCCACCTATGCAGGTTACATCCTTTAGGTTTTACCTATACAAGGATCTTCACTATCTAGTCTCTATGGTTCACATCATCAAAATTGAGCTCACCTCTCCAAATATTGTCACCATTTGGCTTACAGGTGTACAGCTCTCAGATCTACATCTGTAGCTCCATCTATACAGGGAGTTCTATCCAGTTTTGCCTTGGGATTTATGTTGAGCATACTGTAGTGATAGAACACTTTCTACATACATTACACAGCGCCTCATCACTCCTAGTTATCACTGTAGTGACTTACTTAGTGTATAAAGTACTTACAGACTTCATTTCTTAGTTTTACAACTCATAACTTAGCTATTTCTTTAGTGTTACTGTAGTTAGTTAGTTTTCATAGGTGCGCACAATTGTGGACACCTATTATCACGCCTCATGCGTTTCTAGTACATACAAGACCAAACAAACCTGTATTCCTACTATAGTTGAAAGATACAAATCAATCCTCACTCTATATTGACTTCTGTCATATCTACAGTGTTTATTGGAGTACTGAGCAACTATAAGGCTTGTAGTCCAACCTACTAGTCTTGTATTAAGGCATTGACAATCTGTGCACTGAGCTGGGTGGCATACTGCTTGGGTTAGCTGAAGGGCGCTCCAGTGTGTTTCAACTTCAACAAGTGCAGTCTCCTTCAACAATTTATTCCCCAGGTCCCACCTGTGCAAGAATCTATATCTGGCTACATCCTTTAGGTCCCACCTATACAAGGATTTTCACTAGAGTTTTCTATCATAGGCTCTGCACCATCTCTCAGATTTATATCCTTAGGCCCTGCCTATACAGGAATTTTCATCTGACTCACCAAATTTGTCTTCCAAGTTTGGATCACTTTTGAGTTACATCCTATAGATTCAAGTCTTTACAAGGATTCAGCTCAGCAATTATTTGGACTTTATCCACTTCTCATCCTTCAGTGTTTTAACACTGTACAGGGATGTCAGCTCTAGGGTGAATTAGGAATTTTCTGAACAAGTAGTGACACCTTTCTCAAGTTTGAGATTGGCTTAATACTTACTTTGGAAATATTCCTGAAACACTTAACACTTTATTCCCAGTGGTCTTCTGGATACAGGCCATTCATTTCCCTCTCTAACTCTCTCTAATAATCATCCATTCATCTCATGCCTCATTCACATTTTTCACACCACCAGCCACCCCTCAACAACATCTCATAGGTCTTATAGCCCTGCATGATGCATTCAATTTAATGGGGCTTTGGCCCAGTTTATGGCTAAACACTTCTCTATGAGTGAAAATAGGCATAGGTCATGGGACACTTCTGGCAGTCACAGGTGCCGGAGTTCCGAGCAGAGGCCTGTGATTAGCTTGATCAGGAGTGTCATCTGACTCTGTCCTTCTTCCTTCCTTTCCCCCACCATCTTCGGATTTGGGTAGGACATCTGCACACTCCCCACAGCTCTGATAGCTCTAACATCACCCCACCAGCCTCTCCTACATCTGTACAGACCACAGGCTTCGTTCTAGAGTCTCAGATTACGGATTTTCTGGTATGGCTTCGCCACTATCACTGATCTCTCCACTGTACAGAGCTCACAACACATCCATACAGATCTGACCACATCTACTGCTTCATATCACCTCCAGATTGTCAGATCTTCGGATATCAGGGCTCTCAGTGCGCAGATCAGCTCTGATCTTTCATTCTACTAGGTACTGACTGTTATCTGAGCAGATCTAGCTTGATCTGCGCTTTTTTCTTGTCACCCTCCCTCCCATCCCTCTATTGTACTTGTAATTTCATTTCATTTCATTTCTTTCTTACTCTGTACTTGTAGTATGCTACTTACTCCTTACCTCACCATGTACCTTGTAGTAGGGCGCTTCATGATCCGCAATTTAGGGGCCCGTGGGCTCAAGTTTTGGCTAAACACACCTCCCCTGAGTGAAAACTAGCATAGGCGCCAGTAACATCCGGACCCCAGAGGGACGTCAACCGGAGGTTCAGGGGCCCCCTCCAGTGGAACCTGGGATGGGACCACCACAACGGAGGTTTACCTCCATGGGTTACGCCCAACCTGCCAGTAGTCCCATGGGAGGTTTCGCATACTCCCCTACCTGGGGAACGAGAGGACCTCCCCCTGGACCGATACCGCAGCTAGACATGGAGTCAGCTTCGAACGCGGGTGGAAGAGTCAGCGGTCAAGTAGCCGCTATCGAAAGGATACAAGGGGGGAGTACTGACCCTCTCACAGTACGACAACAGGAGAAACTTCCAGAGAGGAGGGTATCCCCTGCCGTATCCGAACAATCTCGGACTTCATCCCGGAGGTTACCAACACCTCCAGTACAGTCCCTTAACCTTCCTCCCCCGAGACGAGGAAGTTCACTCTCCAGTCTCCTGAAGAGCCCAGCTATGAATACGCCCAACTGGGAGCGTACACACGCAATACACCATAGCAGGACCAACTTCCCAGTACAACCCTTGTCCGAAATGACATTGCGTCTGGAAGACGTCATTCGAATTCAGGAGTGTATCCCGGAGGATGTAGCTATGGTCCTAAGGGAGGTATTGGAGTCAATGGGGATCGAAATATTGGGAGACGGTCTCGAATTCTCAGACCTACGAGTACAGTTCCTAACAGTGGGAACTCAACTGGAGATAGACCTCCCAGAGAAGGCCCAGCAGTGGCTGATGACCCCCGCGAACCGATCAGATTTTCTCTGGCTGTACAACGTCCTATTGGACCCAGAGAGGATGTTGGAACTGTTAGAGGCAGAGGCACGTTACGGGCGATCGTTCCGAAACTCGAGGGGAATACTTCCCCTCCTCCCTCATACCCATGGAAGGGAGAAGGAATTCTGTGGCGAAGCAGGGCTACGTATATTGTACCGAGCCTCTAACTACAGATCAGGAGCCGTACGGTTTGAACCTCCCCCTTCGAGGGTGAACATACCGAACTACCAGGCGATCCAAATACTTCGGAACGCAAACCTAGCGGAAGCAGCAGCTAAAATCGATGAGGAAAGTAACGAGGATGCTAACGCAATCGCTGCAAAAAATCGTAGACGCAGGAGGTACACCACGGCTCACCTCCTGGCCCCAGTGGAGTCAATGCCTGATCAGGATAGTCCCGTCCGGGTCCGTAACGGGCAGACGGTATACACGTACACGCCCATGAGGCATATGCACCAGCTTCTGGTCAGGAGTGAGGAGTCCGAAGCGATGTTGTGTTCACAGGAGACCCGACACCGGACGTTACTAGCGGAATCAGACACTCTGATGCTGTCGGAGGAACTTTCTGGATCGAATCTAGAAAGAGCTTTGGAATTCCGTCGCAGACTGGTCGCGGATAATCGGGGAACCTCGTATATGGTTCAATGCGAACTCGAAAGCGTAGGGGAGTTCCCTCCGGAGCAATTTGACCAGAAAGGGCAGCTCCATGGATCTGATGGTCGTTTCCTGGCACAGAAACATTCATCGCCCAGGAATATCGAGGTTCCTGAACTCCTTAACCCCGGTAACATGGCCACGAGGAGCCCCCAGTTACGCTCTGGGACCTCCCCCACTGTACATGCCTTGGCTCAAAATGCGACTCCTCCCCCCAGAGTTAACCTGCAAACGAAACCTTTAACCCCAGTCTCGACGCAGCGATACCAGTTTGGTGAGGTGAGGATGGATGGCGCACAACATTCATCCCGGATCTCCGGACAAGATCTGACAGCTCGGTTGGCTCCCAACCCTGTACACGTTCCTCCAAGACTGAGCAATCCATCCGTCATTCCGTATCAAGGGTCGGTATCGATGCAATCTCAGGCAGTGGGAACAGAAAGTCAAAGGGGTCCGAACCAACGAAGAACGTTGGCAGTTCACGAAGAGGCGGTACCCCCGCAGGGAGCTCCTTTTGGAACTCCCTTTGTAACGGGAGCTCAGATGAACCGACCTGGCATGGCTTTCGAGTCGGCACGCTCTCAGGAATCGGTAGCAATGATCCAACAACAGGCTCGGGTCATTGAGACGCTCCAGGAACAACTCCGTGAGGTAAAGAAAGGATTCACAGCGGGGGAAGTACCGACTGGAGGACCCCTTTCCAAAACAAGAAACACGGCGGGATTATCCGGGCGAGCACCTAGGGTAATGAGAGAATATACGAGGGGGGGTCCTTCTCCTGTAGTTCCCCAGCCAAGGAGCTGGCAAGCTACGGAACCAATATCCTTTAACCGAAACACTCCTACAGGAGCTAAGGATGGAAACCCCCAGGTAGAACAAGCAGGACAGATCCCGGATACTCCGAGTGTGGACCGACGACGTATTCACGAGTGGGGAGCCCGAGTGCAAAGAGCTGAACTAGGGGAGTATGGGAGACCAGAAGGAGGAGCGTACGCGTTGGAAAACGAGGGAGGAGGCAAAGGTGATTTTAACCCCCCTCCTAGAGTACCTCCCCCACATTTTTCTAGTCAATCGAGAGATCGAGAACGACCTCTGAGTCAAGGGGGACAGGGTCAAAGAGAACAGGGAGAAAGGAGCGGGGGAGGGGCACCACCTCCGCCTCCTCCTCCTCCACCACCTTCCGGGGGACCGGGTGATAGTAATTCGGAAGGTTCCAACGAGGGGGAACAGAACCAATCGAGTAGGAATGGTGGAAGGAGAGAGGAGGACAGAGGAGAGCTCCCCACTGGAGCTCCTGACGTACCTCCAACACGCTATGACCCGGACCAACCCTGGTACTACGATCCAAGACAAGGTTGGCACCGTAAGGCAGCTCCTAGACCTCCCAACGAGGGACGAAGTACATGGGAGAGCAACGAAGAAAAAAATCGGATTACCATTGAGTCGAAGCTCGACGTCGGTAAGATCGAAAGCTTCGCAGGTGACGACCGGTCTGCATGGAAGACGTGGGTCCTCAGTTTGGAAAGGATGTTTGGAGTACGGCCTACCATCTATGCTCGGGAAAAGGACAAGTGCGCTTCCGCAGCTAGTCATCTCACTGGTGCAGCACTGTCCCACTTCGACACGTTGAATCGGCAACGACTGAGGGGGGAGTACACTTGTCTCGAAGACTGGACAGAATTCAAACGAGAGTTCGGTTCCAAATTCGGACCCATCGACGAGGCGGACGAGGCAAGGAGGAGGTTAGCCTGGATGAAGCAGATGCCGGAGGAAAGCTTCGCCAACTTCTTCATTCGCTTCAACGAATACGCTCCTTTGACCGGGTTTAACGACGAGGCTCTGGTAACATACCTCAAGAAAGGGGTAGCTCCCTGGTTGCCTCTACAGGTTGTTACTGGAAGGGAGGAACCCCGATCCTACGACGAGTGGACCCGAGTGTTCACGAAGTTGGACGGAGCTGTACGTGCGCAGGCGGAGAGTTTGAGGAACCTCCACGGTGAAAAAGTGCTGCAAGGATGGTTGAGTCGCTTCCCCGGGTTGGAATTAGCACCTGAAGCTCCTTACAAGTCCCCCTTGCGGAGGGAAAGAGAGCCAGCTGATGTATGGACCTCCAATCCGAAACCAGCTGCGACAGGAAGGTTCCACAGCAGGCCCAACTGGAAAGAGGGACGACAGAGGGCGTCCGCAGCTTGGGGGGAAGGAGAAAGTTACGATAGCGAAAACCGAGAGGAGGACGAAGACTGCTGTCACTGCAGGGATGGAGGAGAATGGACTGAAGCGGTCCTCCGAGCAGGAGTCACCGACACCGGGAGGAAATGGACTCCTGAGGAAAGAGCGGAGAAGTGGAGGAGACGAAGGCAAGAGCTCTGCATGCGTTGTGGACGAAAGGAACACTGGGCAAAGGACTGCCCTTACCCAGAATCGTTAGAACGTCCAGCGGAGGATCAAGGGAGCTCAGAAAGAGCTTCCAAGGCCAATTCAACTCGAGGAAGAGGAACGGCCAACCAAGGGGGAGGTCGTAAGGATGATTCAACTCGTCCTTTAGAACGGATTCGCGCCGGGATCGTGGTGGAAGAACGGGAAGGAATGGACGATCTATGGAACGTCCACATCTTAGATTCACCAAAAGGAGGTGAGCAAGAACTGTTGGACGAAGTGGGAAATGGGCAGGGGGCTTCGAGGTAGATCAGGGCGAACTGCGAAGCCCCGCAACACCTTCGCCTACCACAATAAGAGCTGCACTCGCGGGGAGTCAGCCAGCTCGTCTCACATCCCGATCCTACAACTCCTTCATCATCCTTACACGCTTTCCGTTCTCCGACCTCGATGAAGACAAAGAATATGCCACACTAGTGGATAGTGGAGCAACTAGATGCTTCATAGACAAAACTGTCGCTATGCGACACCCAGAAAATTTGGTTGACCTAACAAACAGTATCCCTTTGGAGCTGTTCGACGGGAAACCTACCTCCGCAGGATTGATAACTCAGACCTACACTGACCAGATCAGTTTTGCGGATGGAACAATTCACAAGGTGGAGTTCCTAGTAACTCGATTACACCCCACGGCTCCAATTGTGCTAGGACTGCCGTGGCTACGCATGCACAACCCAGTAATTGACTGGAAGGAACTTTGCCTGACATTCCAGGACAGAAACGTTCGAATCT
This sequence comes from Lentinula edodes, assembly GCF_021015755.1. Classification (NCBI taxonomy): domain Eukaryota; kingdom Fungi; phylum Basidiomycota; class Agaricomycetes; order Agaricales; family Omphalotaceae; genus Lentinula; species Lentinula edodes. The sequence continues at coordinate 1,150,853 of NW_025764311.1, forward strand.
CAGCAGCCCTTGCGTCGGAAATTGTCCAACCAGGCGCCGAGGGAGGTACTGAGGAGCTAGGGAGGGGGGTAAACGGCGAAGAAATACACGCAGGAACTCTCCAATCACCTCCTGAAGCTCCTCAACGACCTCCTGAAGCTCCACAACCACCTCCAGAAGTTCCTCAACAAACTCCGGAAGCTCCCCTTAGAGCTCCAAGGACGAGGGTGAAACTAGAGGAAGTAAAGGACGAAGAGTACGAAGCGAGTCAACCAGGTTCACACAAGTTATTCCCCTCGGACAAAGATCTAGGGCCAGACGACCCAATCCTTATGGGGATCAATGAATGGCTAGCATTCGCGAGCGAAAGCACGGAAGAAGAGGTGGAGGAAATCCTCGAGGCTGGGCGATCCGCTATGGAGAAAGTAACCCCGAAACCAACGAAGGATTCAGAGGAGGCATATCAAAAGTGGAAGAGTAGGGACACAAAACGATCCTCCTCCTGGCCGGGAGCTAAGCAAAAAGTCCGGTGGCCTATGCCTATTTTCACTCATAGGGAGGTGTTTAGCCATAAACTGGGCCAAAGCCCCATTAAATTGAATGCATCATGCAGGGCCCTACAGGAAGGGTATGGTATGGTAAATAATATAAATGAAAAAAGAAGTCTAAGTAAAAAATAAAATAACAGGTTAGAGTGGAGTGAAATGGTTGAAAGTAAAGATGTGATGTGGGAGAGGAGGGAGGGTGACCAAAAAATGACCAGATCAACCTAGATCTGCCCAAACATCAGTTGAAAACCATGTAAAACACCCATAAAAGATATCATAGACACACTGAGAACCCAGACCTCTAATCTATACATAAAAGACAAGGAAAAATGATGTTGAAGCTGTCAGAGCTATGGCAGGTCCTTGAATCTGAGGCTAGGCCTGTACAGATGAAAGGAGGACCTGGAGGATGATGTTGAAGCTATCAGAGCTGTGGAAGAAAGCCAGTGTTCTCACCCAAATCACCAAAGTGGCAGGAGATGGTGGTGGTAAGAGAGAAAGGAAGAGCTGATGGGATCACATGATTCTGACCTTTTTCACACAGGCCTCTGCTCAGAAACTCTGGCACCTGACTGAAACAGAACACATGATCAACACATCACCTGATCCAACTGGCCCCATGTGAGGTGCTACCTGTACACATCTGAGGACAGAAGTGAGGTGTGACCTGTACACATGTTGAGAAGTGAGGTCTGGCCTGTACACAACTGAAGAAGTGAGGTGGAAACACCTGTACACAACTGAAGAGGTGAGGAACACAGCCTGTACACTTCTGTAAAAAATCAGGTGGAACCTGTACACATCTGAGGGTGAGACCCTGTACAGAAGTGAGGTAAAACCTGGAGAGAGAGAGATAAATCTGTACACAGCTGAAAAGTGAGGTTGTGGAGAAACCTGTACACATTTTCAGAAGTGAGGAATATCTGTAGAGTTTTTGGTGAGAGGCAGCAACTGAATATTTATGTACCTGTCAGAAGTGAGGAGGAGGCCTCCTGTACACTTCCAAGGTACTGAATGAAAGATTCAGTTGCTGGTGGGGATCTGTTGGTTTGCAGAGGCCTCCAGAAACGCTCCCTACCCTTGGAATCCGCCTTCATGTCGAAGGAAGAAAAGGAGGAAGCATGGACCTTATCCCGACCTCCCCACCTTAGACATCGAAAGCCTGAACATACCCAAGATTCCTTCAAGGTCTGGTCTGACTCCCAAAGGTTCAATAAGACGCAACAACTTCCGAAGAAAGCAGCTCATAGCGGGTACCCATGTGGTTGAACGAAAATCGGACCCCACCATACAAGGGAAACCCATCAGCCTAATAGGAGCAGCTGGGATGGATCGTCTACTGAGGGAGGGAACCCCAGCATACTTCCTTCACATATCGCCCACGAAGGAGGGGTCCCCTACTGAGGAAATACTCCGGGCGAGTGGTAGCAACGACCCAGAAAGAGTGCAACAACCAAAGGATCCTGAGAATGGGAACCCTGGCCTGGAACAAGGGGGGGTCGTCAAGGAGCTCGATGAGGAAGTATCGAAGCGTCAGGAGACAGAGGAGTTAAAGAAATCCATTCCCGTCCAATACCAGGACTACCTGGACGTATTCTCGCCCGGAGAAGCAAGAACACTACCTCCGCACCGACCCTACGATATCAAAATCGAAACGGAAGGTGATGCGATACCTCCCATAGGGAAGCTTTACAACATGTCTGAGAAGGAGCTGAAATCTCTGAAGGAGTACATCGACGAGATGTTGGGGAAAGGGTTCATACGATCCTCCAGTTCCCCCGCAGGAGCTCCTGTCCTGTTTGCCAAGAAAAAGGATGGTACTCTACGACTCTGCGTCGACTATAGAGCCCTGAACAAAATTACAAAGAAGAATAGGTACCCTCTACCCCTGATAGGCACCTTAGTGGATCAACTACGGAAGGCGAAGATCTTCACAAAGATTGACCTCCGCGCAGGATACAATAACGTCAGGGTAGCCCAGGGACACGAGTGGAAGACCGCATTCCGAACTCGGTATGGGTCATTCGAGTACCTGGTAATGCCCTTTGGGCTCACGAATGCCCCCTCTGCGTTTCAATTCTTCATGAACGAGATCTTTCACGATATGGTGGACGTCTGTGTGGTGATCTATCTGGACGACATACTGATTTACTCAGATGACGAGGAGTCCCATGTGAAGCACGTCAGGAAGGTCCTGGAACGGTTACGGGCAAATCACCTCCACGCCAAGCCGGAAAAATGTGCGTTCCATGTCGACACCGTCGAGTATTTGGGGGTGATCATATCACCATTGGGAGTGTCCATGGACCCAGAGAAAGTGAAGGCAGTAATAGACTGGCCAAAACCAAGGACGGTGAAGGAACTCCAAGCGTTCCTCGGATTCGCAAACTTCTATAGGAGGTTCATAGACAACTACTCGGGAATCACCAAGGTGTTCACGAAACTCCTCCGAAAAGATTCAGTGTGGAACTGGACACCACAGTGTAGTAGTGCCTTCGAACTTCTGAAGTCAGCATTCTCAGAAGCCCCGGTTCTGGGACATTACAACCCGGACCTACCGGTAGTCCTCGAATGCGATGCCTCCGACTTGGCGATAGCAGGGATCCTATCACAACTGGATCCCGAAACGGGGGAGATACATCCTATCGCCTTCCATGCACGGTCAATGATCTCTGCGGAACTAAACTACGACATATACGATAAGGAGCTCCTAGCTATCGTGGACTGCTTCAAACAATGGAGGGCGTACTGCGAAGGATCCCGACACCAGATCCAAGTATACTCAGATCATAACAATCTGCAGTACTTCACCACTACGAAGCAGTTAACAGCACGACAAGCCCGGTGGGCAGAGCTCCTTTCAGGATACGATTTTGTCATCAACTATCGCCCAGGGAGGTTGGGAGCCAAGCCGGACGCGCTCACCCGCAGATCAGACGTGTACCCAAAGAAGGGAGCTTCAAGGGACCAGGTCTTAGCAGGGAGGGAAAGGGTACTCATACCTCCAGAACGACTGAACGCTACCATCCTTATGAACGAGGACCTCCTAGTGAATCGAGTAAGGGAAGCTCCAAAGGACACGACTATAATTGAAGCACTAAAAAGGATTGCACGCAACGAGGAGGAATCTTTCGTTTGGGAGGATGGGCTGATAAAGAGGGGAGGCTGTATATACGTCCCAGACGTTGGGACCCTACGAAGGGAGGTCCTCCAGTCGTACCACGACCATAAACTAAGGGGACATCCGGGGGAGAAACGCACCAAGAAGCTCGTAAACCAGCTGTTCTTCTGGAAAGGACTGTCCAAAGACGTGAACTACTACGTGCGGAGCTGCCACTCGTGTCTGAGAGCCAAAGCCAGTCGCTCCAAACCTTACGGGAATCTCCGTCCGTTACCAATTGGTCAACGACCTTGGTCCTCAATCTCCCTAGATCACATCACCCAGCTCCCAGCCACTGCGGGACCAGAGAAATACGACGCCATCCTCGTAGTAGTCTGCCGACTCACCAAACAAGCCATATATGTTCCTTGTCATACGACGGATAAGGCGGAGGACTTTGCCAATCTATTCATCACATACGTCTTCTCAAAGCATGGGATGCCCTCCGACATAACTTCAGACCGGGGCTCCCTCTTTGTGTCCCAATTCTGGAGGGAGCTCTGTAGAGCATTGTAAGACCTGGGTCAAAATGGGTCTTAGGGTAGGTTTTGGTATGCGAAGGTTTATGTTGTAGCGTGCTAGGAGCAGGCTGGAGCTCGAAGGGAGCTACGAGAACCGCGACCGAGGACGGGAATGACCTAGTAGTGGTTGGAACGACGAGATGGTGACCCTTGTGGGGTTCCTAGGAGGTCCAGGGAGGTCCCTAATGCGTAGGGAGGTTCAGGAAGAGTGCGGGACCGTACGATATTGCGTAGTAGGAGTTGTACTCGCTAGAACGTCAATATAGGATCGAGTAGGTAGTTTATGCAACTGGGGCTCGAGGGTGTAAGCTCCCGAGAAGGGATACGCCAGGGAGGGTAGGTCCCTGGGGGCTGGGGTTGAGGATGGTCGTCCTCGAGTGTGGGAGGTGGTAACGGAGAAGCAATACGTAGTTCGACGTGAGGGGTAGCTTCGACGTTACCTAGACTGAGGTCCCGAAGCTTACGAAGTAGCTAGGGAGCTCTGGGAGGTTTGGGGAAGGGTAGCTCACCAAGCGGGTAGGCGTTGGGGAGCTTTAGTAATGTTCGAGGGAGCTCGGAGACTCACTCGGAAGGCTTAGACTTGAAGTAAAAGCGTATATTCGATCGTATAGACGATCAGAGAGACGATAGACAGTAGTAGAGAGAAACAGAAGTAGAGAGACAGAGAGTAGAGAGAATTCCGTATAGGTAGCAGGTACAAAGGGACAGGGACTGGACCTATGTAAAGGGTGTGTGTTCAAAATATACCAAGCTGGGCTTCTGGACGCTACTGGACTGCTTAAATACGTATAGGGAAGTTAACAAAGAGACATAGTACGAAACGGGCACTTAATGGGGTTTCTAAGTACATCAGGACGGACAGGAGGACGGAATGATGGGCGCATGTGCGGGGTTCCAGGACCCTGTCGTGGAGTGGTTCGGTTGCATTGAGGGGAACTAAGATTAGTGGAGGTTGTCCTGGCCGTGAGGAGGTTTGCGGCGTTGGGGGTGTTCTCAGGGGTTCAGAAGTGGTTGAGGAGGTAAGGGGGGCTGAGGAGGTTGGGAACTACGTCAAGGAGCTTATGGGATATGGAATTTGGGGCGAGGCATGACATTACCCCCCCCTCTACTCCTCCGAGCCTCCGAGGAGGTTGCTGTTGTCGTCAGGTGCTTTCCACGTGACTCGACTTTTTTCGTTTATAAGTTCGTTTCCCGTTGTTTTTCCAGCATCTTTTCATCGTTGTCCGAGTCAAACTCGATCTACTATGAGCCTCCCCTCTTCCAGTGCCGCTACCGGAGCTCCCAACCCCGTGCCACCACCGGTATCTTCCCCATCCCATCCTACTTCCACTGAACCGACTGCAGATGCCGCTATCGATGAGCTGGCTAATACACTTGAGGAGCCTCCTCTAGGACAGTTGGCTCTGTTTCGTTCTGTTTTCGGCGTGGGTGTATCGTTGGCGAGATATATCGTCGACGATCCCCTTTGGCCGTTGCTCGCTGCTGCTGGGCTTCCTTGCTCCTTTTGTATTAGAGGCAAGAAGGAGGCAAACTGTTCAGTCGTCCCCCACCTTGCTCGTTGTAGTAACTGCGACGACAAGAAGCCCTGCGTCCTAGGTCGACTTGCTCGGTTTCGTTACTTCGCACGTAAGTGTTCCCGCGACCTAGCTTTTGCTCGAAGGTTTCTGGAGGTGCATGGGGACCCGGGTCAACGAACTCGTTTCACTCTCCCTTCTGAGCAGTGGAGGAATATCGCAGCGAAGATCGAGGCCAGTACGAACTCCACTGTCGCTTTGATCGAGCTGAATTCGCTGGACGAACAAGATCAGCAAGAACTGGACCGTGTGGAGCTTGGGGAGTTCCTTCGAAAGCAGCCTCAGCTTCCCCGGCCTTCAACCACTACTTCCTTGCCTTCCCCACTTCCTTCTGTTGTGGCGACTCCACGCGCTCTGGCGAAAAAGAGAAAAAGGTCCAACCGGCAGGAGGAGGGAGGTTCTTCCTCTCTTCGTAAGCGTCCTGTTAGAGAAGTTTCGGAGCCTGAGGTAGCTCCCGAGTTCCACGACCGAAAGCGTAAACGTCCTGTTGGGGAGAGTCGGGATGCTGAGGTACCAGATTACCGTAGAGTGGTGCTGGTTCTTCGTCCCCCCCTTGTCGACTCTTCTGGTTCGGTCCCTGTGACTGGTGATCGTGTCGACGAGGTGGTGCATGCTCCTCCTCCTTCTGAGGAATCAGGGAGCGCACGAGTTCCCCTTCCACCGTCTCAAGCGCAATCTTCACATCTCTTGGGCCGTAAACGGTCCAATTCACCAGGTTCGTCTAGCCGCTTCGTTCCACCGGTGGTGTCAGAGCGTCGGTCCGCAGTGACCATAAGCACCCCTCCTCCTTCTCAAGTGAGTTCTCTACGTTACTGTTCTTCAGGTCCGAAGTTTTTTGTCTGATATCTGTATCCCAGCGTTCCCGCGATGTTCCCCATCCTTTTCCTCGAGCTCGAGCTACTGCTGCCTTGAAGGCTGAAAACGACGCTTTACGGGCTGAAGTAGCGGACCTCCGCAAGCTCCTGGAGGCTTCCCGGAGTGAAACTTCGACACTTACCTCTCTCCTTCGCGAGACTACGACTTCCTTGGA